>NC_081408.1:44771132-45082243 GCF_030272615.1 Cryptomeria japonica | reverse complement strand
AGCTAAGTGTTGAAAACCTATACACTGAATCAGAATAATTCCTAAGGCTTCCCCTTAGACAAATAATTATGAAACCTTTAATTACACTCTCTTACTGTACATTTTTCAGCTTTACTCTCCCCCTTTGACAACAATGCCAAAGATGGGTTGATGTCCAAAACTTATATACAAAGATACCTGTTGGAGACTTTACAAGTACTTAAAGACATCAGTAAAAATGATCTTAAAAAATCCTAGGTGAGTGTCCCACCCACTCTTCAAGCTATCCAAAACTATGATGAATGCATTAAATTTATATGCATGAATCTCCAACTCCTTTTGTTCAGATGGAATTGATTGTCCCATAACCTTCATACAATCAACCTTATTACTCAACATGGTGTCCAATCGAGGGGCAATCAAATTCTGAAGTTTACCAACTTTCCTCAAAATTATATCGTTAATCACATTGAGGCTAGAGCTTTAATCATTGAGAGCCATTATCTATTCTTCTACACTACTGCTAAGGGATACATTAAGATTAAAAGATTGTGAAAGACCAACAAGTTTACCTTGGCAAACACTTATTCGTTGGTCTATGTCTACTATAAACTTTGGCAAAATTAGACAAGACATATATTTTACCACCTTCTGATAATGCATCTAAAATAGTTTGCAGACTTTCATCAATCTGATTCTGTCATTTTCTATCATTCTTACCTCCTTAAATCTATCTAATAGTTGCTTATTAGTAGACTTCTCCAAAGAATCAAAATTGGTATTTAAACTGCCAATCAATTGAAATAATTTACTAGAGGGGATAGAACTAGGATATAACTATAAACCTAGAGCCACTTTCTGTAACACATCAACAAACATAAGAATGAGCTTCTTGTCTTTAGACTTCGATTTGACCATATCCTAATTGGCCTGTTCTTGTACAACAACTGCAAGCATTAGCTTATCTGTCAGAGACATTTGTCCAAGATTTAGAGCACCATCAAGATTGATAAAGATTTGGGGTGGGGTCCTTGTGATTGGAGGAGTGTCAATTTTTGGATAAATAACTCCTTTCCCTTTATCTACCTCTACATCCTTCACCTCAACACCATCCTCGTTATCCTGTGCACCAGTGTTTCCACTTGGTGTAGTGTTTCCTTTTGAATCTCAGTGACCACTTCAGTACTCTAAACCACTAGAGGATTTACACTGGTCCCAACATTAGTGGTTGCATTTCCTTGGTCTTTCAGATGCTCCTTGGTCTAAGTTTCATCCTTTATCATCGGAGACACCTTCATTTACTTTCAGATGGGAAGTCTAAATTGCATCATGGTACAAGGGGTTGTTCTTTATGATTTTTATCCAAATATCTTCAGTCTCCTTCCTCACCTCTTCCACCTTGCCAATCATCGACCTATTCACCATATTTTTTCTTCTTAATTCTTTCTTGTTAGCATCCTCAATGAGCCTATTGACTTCATTTGGGAGACACAACTACAAACATTAATCAACTCTCTATCCTTCACTTCCTTATCAATTATACTAGTTGTTAGTCTCCTTACATTAATAATGTTATATAGATCCTTAGGGATATTGCACTCCAATTCAATTAAAGCTTTGCTAAAGTAATGTAAATACAAAACAACTTTTTCTTCAACCTTTCTTTGATCTGCCTCATTTAGATTTCCATAATATACTCCAATATTTTTCAGATTTCCATCAACAATTATTTCATCAATCAATTGATCTGTTGGTAATGGAGGAACAAATGTATATTTACCTTGTTGATCACCTAAGTCAAGATCTTTGTCAAGTTAAGTTCTAACCTTTCTTCCTCTCTTAGGTCTTCTGATGGGGGCAAGTTTAGATTTAGATTTCTTTCTTTTTTGGGCTCCACCAAACTATGACTTCCTCACCACCACTACAAATTGACCTTTCTTCTTAGCTTTATCTGCCTCTTCATCAGATTCTATCTCAGAGGCCACTGGAGATACAACAATATAATTTCGTTAGGCTAATCATTTTGCTTGAAAATTCCTTTTCTGGATGAGCTCTATACTATATATGGTGCTACCAGAATAGGGGCAGACTTAGTATCTTTTGTTTAGCTTTAGAGGGAACCAGTTTGGCCTTAGGATTTTTGGTTTCCTCTTTAGCCTCCATCTATACATGTTTCTTTCTAGCCTTCTTCACCTCCTCTTGGGTGAATCCCATTTGAACAACTACTTCCTCAGCCATCTTGGAAACTTTCCTTTTCCTTGCAGGGGTTGTGAACTGTTTGTGTAAATCTAGGTCCTTCTCCTTAAATGTACCAAACCTTCCTTCTTTTCCATCAACCGGATAACTCAACATATGTTGAGAATAGACATCTATGGTAGCTTTGTAGCCCATAGGAAGAATCTACATATTCCTTGGCTCAACTGCTTCCATTAAGCATTTGTCCTTATCAACCATGAATAAAATTGTTTCCTCATATTTATCCACTATCTCTTTTGGGATTATTTCTTTTCTCTTCATTATAGCTTGAATTTTTTTTGAAATAATCCCATAAAGTAGATATCCTCATTGTAGAATCATCAATCCCCATAATCCCTTCCTGGATTTGCAAAGCACCTAGCTTTTCATAGGCCCATTGGACCTTTCCTTGAACACTAGGGATTGCATTCCTGAAATATAGTGTCAAACAGATGATAAGGGTGTCAAAATTAAAGGTGTGCTTCTTGTCTTGTTTGATTTTCTTCAAATTGCCTCGCAACACATTCAAGAAAACTATACAGAAATCATACCTCTTGTCTTCCTTCAACATTAAATAGGCAAGGTATATAGTTGTACCAGAGATAGAGTTTTGTCTGCTTGACTGGTATACTTTATATCCAACCACCATTGATGCAAACTTAACATCATGCTCTATAATATCATTGATTGTCACAACTCTGCTATAAATTGAAAACTAGTGGTGGAAATCATAGTGTTGTTTGATAGTTTCCTCAATCTAGGAACTTCATCAAATGTGCTCAAATAAGTCATGACCTGGATTGCTTGCTCATTAATCTTGTGACCTAGTTTATCCAACCACATAAATTCATTATGAATTTTGCTCAGTATGAACTAGATCTGTAGACACACAAAATTGTCCAGTCTAATTAAATAAATATTTTATTTATTTAATTATTTAAGCCTAATTCTTCTATTAATTAAATAAATCTTTGTTTATTTAATTAATTCATTTATCCTCTTCTAGCCTTATTTCTCATTTAAATAAATACATTTATTTATTTAAATTATCCTTTTTTTAAATTAAATAAATATTTTATTTATTTAATTGATCCCATTTCTTCTATTAATTAAATAAATCTCTATTTATTTAATTAATTCATTAGCTTTTCTACACATGACACATGTCATTCATCTCTTAATTCCTACACTACCTACCTTTTTCATTATTTTATTATTTCTTCTACCTACCCTCTAATCCTAGCCGACCTCCTTTTTACACCTCTCAATCTTATCCCTCCATTTCATATTGTGTCTTCTATTTAAGGAGATGCTTTCTTCATTATCAAACCCTAATGACTAATCTTAAGGACTTGGCTACACTACGATCCTACTTGCAACCACATTCCGTTCTTTGTTGAGCTCTTGTGCACATAAAATCTGAGAGCAAATATATCAAGCAAGATCAATGGAGATAGGAAGAATGGAGATCAAAACCCTATTGGACATGTGATGGTATAATCTTTGTGATTTTGTTTTATTTACATTGTCTTAGGTAATCTTCATATGTTATGGTGGATCTTTGTTGATTGTTAGGCTAGGGTTTGGTGGTTGAATTCATTTAGCCTTTCAATTTTGTTATTATTGTATCCATTTTCACCATGAACATTTTGGCACGCCAGGTGGGACTCTTGTCCCTTTGCATTTAACCTTCTTGTTGCACATTTTGCGTTTTTGAAGTTGCAGATCGGACATTTTCGATAGCATTTTAGGTTTTTTTCCGCGTCTGCAAACTTTTGGATCGTGTCTTTGATTTTATGGCGCATCTGCAGAATCTGGAATTGCGTCTGTGTTTTCAACAAATTTTATTTTGTAGGTTTCAACAGAAACGCGTTTGTGTTATTTCTACCCGCGTCTGTGTCGGAAAGGAGCGTATGTGATTTTAGGCGCGTCTGTGCATCACAGAAGCGTGTCTGTGTTATCCAGACGTGTCTGTGTTGAGGGTAACAGCGTCTGTGTATATACTGTTTCAAAATTTTGAGGTTTTCATTGATTCAGTTTTTTGGATTTTGTACTTAGGGTTTCAGATCTGGTTTATTTTTGGACTAACACTTTCAGATCTAGCTAACCAAATTGGTGCAGCTTGTCTTGGAAGCAAAACGTTTTGTTGAAGGCCCCTCTTTCACAAAGTCTTTTGGGTTTTTAAAATGTACCTAACTTGTGTGTTTGCAAGAAGGGGTGATTATGTCAAACAACCCAAACTACTAACAACTTTTGTTGCAGGTCCTTGGCTAGGGTTTTGAATTTTTGTTGTGTGCCTTGTTTTCATAGATTAGCAAACACTTCAATTGGTGCACTAAAATTGAATCATTGTCTTTTGTGTCTTGAGCAATAGACTCTTTTTGTTTAATCTTTAGAGGGCCTGTCTTCCTGTGTGGTCATTAGGACTACTAGTGAGAAGAGAATGACCCAAGTGGTAGCGAGGAAAACCCACCTCTTCCGAACCACTATAATCAAATGTATTCATGGTGAAAACTATGAATAACATGTGCTGATTAGTTCATACCGACACTATGTCTCCCCATAAACCCATTTGATCAAATTTATTTGATCATTTGTAGGGCATAACCCCTACCGGTTGGGAACCTTCTGTATTTACAAAGCTGAAAGTGCTGCATGTATGGCCACACGAGCGGATACCCTTACTAGCACCTTTTTGTTTTAGAAGCCCAAATCCTTCTAGTTGTTGAGGAAGGAGGTCGGACCTTTGGTAGCGGCCGACACACATACGGTTCTTAGTAGAGATACAAAGTTCGCCATGGGGAGTTTTCATGGGGACTGATGCTTGGCTGACCCGAGAAGTGAGTGCCGAGGGTGGAGCCAGTGAGGTCAATCATCTAAGTATCCACTCTAAATAGCGTAGCCTCGGGGCTAAAACCCTATGTGGGATCAACAACTATTGTCTTGGCCAGCCATAAGAATTGTGCTTGACTTATGTTAAACATTCAAACAATCAAGACCAAACAACAAAACATTGTGTCTTTTGTGTCTTCAAGTGTATGCAAAATAATTTTACATCAAACAACACACTTTTCTTAGAGTCATTTGGAGTCTAAACACTTGCAAACATGGAGTTCTCATCAACATTGTGTCCTCTTGTCATGAAAAATAGTCAAACAGTCAGATTTGGTCACAACAAAACGACTTCACAGATTGGAAAAATTGCACAAAGTTTACAGAAACGCGTCCGTGTCTGTTTTAACCGCGTCTGGTTCATCTAAACACGCCTGTGAAGGGCATAATAGCGTCTATGTGTCTAGCAGTGTCTGTGTCGAACAGAGACACATATGTGTCTGGGAATCACGTTTGTGAAGTATACAGAAACGTCTATGTCCAGAATTGAAAAATTTCACAGTCCAGCAAACAAAAGAAATCAGTTTCGGAATTCTTGAGCTTCCTAGGTTGTTTCTTCAGGTTTCATCTAGCATTCAACCTGTCTTTGGGTCTCACATAGTCCATCATTGCTTCACATCTCATTTTACATTCATACTTGTCTAAACTTGAGTCAAAAGGTCACTTGCTTGTCCTCATCATACTTTGTCAACACACTACATACAACAACACTTTGCTAAGTGGTCCCTCATCAAGGTTTCTTACCTTTGGGTCTCATTTGGTCTTACTTAGAGTCAAGGTCAACTTACCTCATCAAGAGAAACTATCCTCTCTTTGGAAGTCACACCTACTCTACTACATACATACTTGGTCTTACACTTTGGACATTGCAAGTACACCTCAGATTCATTTACACTCCATCTAACTCTTGGTCTTCCATACTTTTTTCCATTTTCATCTAGTCTTACGCATCTTGGTCAATACCTAGTTCATGGTTGAAACCCGTCTTAAAAAATCTAGGAGAGAAACTAAAGAGGCTCAAGAGTCCACAAACATGAGTTCTTATGAGTATGACAATGATTTATTTTTCAATCCTGAGCACACTACATTGCCTGACATGGATGTTTATAGAAACATTCCAAATGTGGAAAACACAGACACTACAAACAACAATGCTACACACAATGACAATGTGGACAACTTTTCAATACATTCAGCGGATGTAGAAGAATCCATTATGAATCCTCATTTCAATCGATTGGTTGAAGAAATAATGAGGAGGGATAGACAATACTTCTTACACATGATGGCACAAAGTGGAGCCAAGATACCTCATGATTTTGACATGTCTCAAATAATGGAAAACCGACCTTTGCAACAAACTCACTCCAACATGGATCAAAGGAGACCTAATAGTGGAGGAAAAAGAGGACCACATATGGTACCTGAATCACCATCAGCTTTGCTTCAAAAACCAGAGGTCCCACATACACATGCTCAAACATATGATACTTACCTTTGTAGACCAGTATGGAAATCTTATGCAGATAGATATGCTCAAGCTATGGATCAACCAAAACAATTGGATACTCAAAGGCATGCTCAAAATTTGGACACAAGGAAACCCCGTGTCAAATTTGGGGACAACACAATAGAACATGACATGCCTGTAGAATATGGTATACATGCGCAAAATAGATATGGGGTTCCTCAACATGAATCTATACCAAGTGCTCCATATATGCTGCATCAATATAGACCTCCTCCATATGAACATGTGTATGATCAATATCATCCATATATGCAATATGCTCCTCCTCCAATTGGTGCCTCAAACATGGGGTATGCTTCAAGAAGTCAATCTCCACCTAAGAGCAATTTGGAGCAACAAATCAGGGATTTACAAAAGAAAATGGAGGACATAAATAAACCGAAGCCAACATACACAATGAGAGACATATGTCCTTATCCATTTGAAGAGAGCATTCCAATGCCTCCATTTCCTGCACACTTTGTGATGCCTAAATTTGACAAGTATAGAGGAAAAGGGGACCCCAAGGCACACATAAGACATTTTTTCACAGCTTGCATTGAGGTAGTGGCAGAAGAGACATATTTGATGAGATTATTCCCACAAAGCTTAGGCGATCAAGCTATGGAATGGTTCTCCCAACTACCACCTGGTATTAAGTCATGGGGTGACTTAGCAGAGGCATTTATTCAACATTTCTCCTACAATATAGAGACAGACATATCAGTCACTACTTTGTGCAACACTAAGCAAAAAGAGGGAGAATCTTTTGCATCATTCTTGCAAAGATGGAGAAATCTAGCTAGCAGATGCTCTTGTGAAATTCCACAAAAACAAATGGTAGAAATGTTCACCCAGAATGTTAACAAGGACATTGGCTATGATCTAAGGAAAGCTTGTTTGTCCACCTTCAAGGATGTCATTTAAAAGGGCTTAGCAATAGAAAAGGTTCTAATTGAACAAGGAGTCATTAAGATATTCAAGGAAAACAAAGATGACTTTAAAGGAAAAGACAAGCCAAGATTTTGGAATAAAAACAAGAACACAGTCAATGATGGTGTTGTTGATGCCAATACAGTGCGACCCAAATTCATCTTTTTGGGATCGAGTTCTACAAACAATCAAGTAAATACTCAAACAACTTCTAGACCATGAAGGAAGTACACCCCATTGGGAGAACCACTTGAATCAGTCTTCAAAAAGCTTGTGGCAAACAAAGTGATCACAGTTCCAGATTTTCCTCCATATGAACCAAAGGTCAAACCAAACTGGTGGAATGATGATAAGTATTGTGAATTTCATAAAAGCAAGGGTCATAAGACAGGAAATTGTCATCGACTGAAGAACATTGTGCAAGATCTCATTGATAGAGGTGACATTGAGATTGAGGGACACTCATCCAATCAAGAACATGAGATGTTTAAGGAACCATTCCCAAAGCACGACAAGGGAAAAACCAAAGTCATAGATGATCAAGCTAACTATACTAGAGCACCTTATAACTATGATTCAACTATCATTCATATCTCGATGGACAATCATATCTCTACTATTACCACCAAGAACAAAAACCTTGAGAATCCTCCTTAGAGACCCAAGATTGTCCTAAGAGGTGTTGGATCTTCTTTCGAACATACCTCTGAATGTCATGCTACAACTCATCGAGGTAAAATTATGTTGCCAGGTGCCTCCACTAAAAATACCGCTTATTCATCAACCAAACCTGAGTATGACCTTGTAGAACAGTTAGGGAAGACACCCGCGCTCATCTCCATACTTGAGCTCTTACGTATATCCCCCGCTCATAAAGCTATTCTTGATAAAATCTTGAGAGACACCGCTGTTCCTACTGATCTGAACGTGGACCAGTTTCAAGTCATGGTGGGATACCTTTCCGTTCCACATTCCCTTACATTCATAGAAGTCGATGACGCCTCTGTAAGTCAGCCACATAATGCACCACTACATGTTGAAGCCTTCATACACAAACATCGAATAAAGCGAGTCCTGATAGATGGAGGAGCTGGTCTAAACATTTGTACATTGAGCACCATTAAACAATTGGGATATTTTGATAAAGTTGTGAATTCAACAAATCAAATCACCATCAAGGCATATGCTGATGAAGAGCGCTCATCCAAGGGTATAGTCACCTTACCTCTAAGAATTGGGCCAGTCACAAAGGATGTGGTTTGTCAGGTCCTAGATCTAGATCTCACTTATAATATATTGCTAGGACGTCCTTGGATTCATGAAATGAGGGCAGTCCCATCGACATATCATCAATGCATTAAGTTTCCTCACAACGGAGTCGAGGTAACAGTTAACGGTGATCCTAATCCATTCATATATTGCAATAACCTGAGATCACATACTGAGACCATCATTCCCAGTAATCGTGAATCTGTTCCTTCTTCGGCATACATTGACCCTGAGTCATTGAAACCTTCAACATCAAAACAAGGTGAACTTAAAGGCAAATTTCAGGACAAAGGCATGGGAGAATACACTTTAAATTAGACCATGTATTTACGACAAGTCATGAGCTCTCCAAAAGAATATGGAAGGCCACATCCTAACAAGCAAATATCCATCATGGTATTCAAATGGGATCCTACTACCTTTCAAAGATGGGGCGAACTGGAAGAGGAAGGTTTATATAAAATGCTCTACAAAGACATTGAAGATGACACACAAGATCAGATCAATATACCCTGTGAGAAATATGGCAAAGGCTTCAAGATTCTACAAAAATTTGGGTATGATGGAAAAATCCCTCTTGGGTTACGCAAAGAAGGCGTTATGGAGCCCTTACAACCTGAATTGACTGTAAAAAGGGAACGCTCGAAGGGACTTGGTTTTCCGACTTCCAAGATCCACACTAAAAGGACAGAAGAGGCATCACAAACCAAAGTTGCCAAAGTTCAACAAGAAGATTTCTATTCCACAGATTCCAACGAATAAGAATGGGGTTCAGACAAATCCTCCAGTGACTATGAGCTCACCGAGACATTCAGAGAGCCAGATGAACCCACAGAAGAAGAAGAATTTTATAAAAAGTTCAGAGTTGGTCAAGAAACAACCCATAAGGATTTCGCACAGTCTTCATCTCAAGGTTCTAGGTTGAAATCACATTGGATGAGAACACCTATCCCAGAATGTGCTACTTGTGACGATAATTTGGATTTGCTTGCGATCGAGACTGATGAGGAGAGTGCCATCGATGACCTCGACGATTGCTTTGATATACCCGAATATAACCACATCTTCACTCTTAGCCCTGCAAACTCTGAAAACATTAAAGGCCTTCCCCTTTTTCACCACCAACTCAGTGACTGGGATTATGAGGGACCAGCACACTTTGACACATTCCAAAATGACAAAGCTATTATTGACTACCTTGGCATTCGAGATGATCTTCCCTGAGGGGACCATAAAGTAGGATACACCATAGAACTCAACAACATGGCATATTTTGGTGAGGGTGTCGGACCTTCCAGTTGCAAAAATGTGAAAATGAGAACAAATCAAGGGTCTTGTGGCGAAAACCACATTGTGGCGCTATCTAATCCCAAAAAAGTAAAAAGAAAGGACGTATCTGAGGGTGAAAACCTCTCTGAGGCACCCGAAGATGGAAGGCTCGACATTCTCCCAGCCTTGTATGAGGAAAAGTCATCCATGTTGGTAGAGGAGACTATCAAGACAAACATTGGTACAGAAGAGGTTCCACACAACATATTCTTGGCTAAATCATTGACAGAGTCCGAAAGGTCGCAGTTCATAAGTTTCTTCAAGGAATGACAAATCAACTTTGCATGGTCATATGCTGATATGCCTGGACTAGATCCAGATTTGGTAATGCATCATTTGACAGTCAAACCGGGGGCAAAGCTAGTGAAACAGAAATTAAGAAAAATGCATCCACAAGTGGCATTACTAGTCAAAGCAGAGCTGGAGAAGTTATTGGGTGTCGGATTCATACGCCCAATTGATTATCCTGAATGGATCTCCAATTTAGTACTTGTCAGTAAACTAGATCGCAGCATTAGAATATGTACAGATTTCAGAGACATCAACAAAGCCTGTCCAAAAGATGACTTCCCATTACCAAATATTGACTTAATCGTTGATCTCACAGCAGGTCATGAAATGTTATCTTTAATGGATGGATTTTCTGGTTATAATCAAATCAGGATTGCACCCAAGGATCAACACAAAACATCATTCACTTGTCCTTGGGGAACTTTCTACTGGAATGTCATGCCCTTTGGGCTAAAAAATGCAGGTGCTACATATCAAAGAGTAATGACCACTATCTTTCATGATCTCATGCACATAATTGTGGAAGACTATGTTGATGATCTCTTGGGTAAATCAATAGATAGAGATACACATTTTGACATACTTTCAGTCGTCTTTGATCGGTTGGAAAAATACAAAGTAAGATTAAACCCCAAGAAATGTGTCTTTGGAGTAACCTCCGGGAAGCTCCTAGGATTCATTGTGTCAAAAAGAGGAATTGAAGCCAATCTAGCAAAAGTCAAGGCTATCTTGGACATGCCGCCACCCAGAAATATCAGTCAACTTTGATCCTTACAAGGAAGACTCCAGTCTATACGAAGATTCATAGCACAACTTGCAGATAAGTGTAATCCTTTCCAGCACCTGCTACATAAAAATATCAAGTTCAAATGGGATGATAACTGTCAACAAGCTTTTCAGACGCTCAAAGATTATCTTTTGAATCCGCCAGTTCTGATGCCACCAGTTCCAGATCAGCCTTTGCTACTATACATATCAACTACTCCAACAGCACTGGGGGCACTCCTAGCACAACAAATTGCTGACGGCAAGGAAAAAGCAGTATACTATATCAGTCGCACATTGGTGGGATATGAGCTAAACTACACACCAATTGAGCATGCATGTCTCGCTGTGGTCTTTGCTTCACAAAAATTATGACATTATATGCTCACTCATAAGACTAAGTTGATTGCAAGAATTGATCCATTAAAATACCTTCTCAATAAAGCAACACTTACTGGGCGACTAGCCAAATGGGTAATGATCCTTAGTGAATTCGACATCGAGTATGTGGACAGAAAAGCAATAAAAGGACAAGCCATCGCGGATCAATTAGCAGATGCCCCCATGATTGATGATGTTCCTCTAAATTCAGAATTTCCAGATGAATCCATTTTAACAATATCACACGCAAGGCCATGGCAACTATACTTTGATGGCTCATACACACAACATGGGGCAGGAGCTGGTATCCTCTTCATAACTCCTCAAGGCGATTCTATACCAAAGTCATACCACTTATCATTTCCTTGCACTAACAATATAGCGGAATATGAGGCATTAACAACCAGATTATGAATTGCAGTTCAGTGGAAGATCCAGGAACTTCATGTTTTTGGGGATTCTCAACTTGTCATCTGTCAAGCAACTGATGATTACCAAACAAAAGATGAAAAATTAATGCCTTACAAGCAACTGGTGGATGATTTGAAACAACATTTCACAAAGATAGATTTTGAGCAAATACCAAGAGAGCAGAATCGTGCTGCAGATGCCATAGCTACAATTGCTTCATTGATTGATCTACCTCAAAATGAGACCTGCTATGAGTTCTTGGTGGACAACCTATTGGTTCCTTCATATGAGATCACTCCTACTGAAATGATATGCATTGTTGGTCCCGAATCCCAATTCTATGGTTCCATCTTCACATACCTTCGTGACAATATCCTACCTCCTGATCTATCAAATAACCAACGCCGCACCTTCATTCGCCAATCCTCTTGATATGTCATTTTAGCCGATATCCTATACCGATGAGGTCTAGATGGCACTCTTCTTAGATGTTTAGAAAGCGATGAAGCTCAGATTGCATTATGTGAAGTGCATGAAGGGATATGTGGTCCACATGCTAGTGGTCCTACCTTGGCCAAGAAACTCATTAGGACTGGATATTACTGGCCCAATATGGAAAAAGACTCTTATCAGTTTGTCAAGAAATATAAGCAATGTCAAATTCATGGAGACCTCATACATGTGTCAGTGCAAGAACTACAACCACTTGCATCTCCTTGGCCCTTTTGTCAGTGGGGACTTGATCTCATAGGCAAGATTCACCCTCCTTCTAATGGTCATAAATTCATTATCACAGCCACAGAGTATTTCACAAAATGGATTGAAGCCGTGCCTCTCACACAAGTCACTAGAAAATAGATTGCTACCTTCATCCTTAACTATATCATATGCTGATATGGTATTCCTGATTCCATCATTACTGATAATGGGCGTCCCTTCAAAAATCAAGATGTTCATGAACTCTGTGACCGCTTCCATATTTCCCATCATTTCTCCACACCATATTACCCCCAAGGTAATGGCCAAGCCGAGGCATCTAATAAAAAAATCCTTAAAATCCTCAAGAAGACAGTCGATGACGCTGGCCGTAATTGGCATATCCAACTCAATCCTGCACTTTGGGCCTACCGCACAAGTGTCTGCACACCTACAGGAGCTACACCCTATTCACTTGTCTATGGCGCTGAAGCCATCTTGCCTATTGAGGTCGAGTTACCTTCTTTACAGGTCTCTTTGCAAAACATCATCACTGATGAAGACTATAGGGTCTCTCGCTTACAAGAACTAGAACTGTTGGATGAACGGAGACAAACTACTTTTAATCATCTCAAGGCTTACCAACAACAAATGAGTCGTAGCTACAATCACAAGGTCAAGCCTCGCACATTTGAGGTAGGTGACTTGGTTCTCAGAGAAAACCCCAAGAATTAGCAAGACAAAGAGAAGAAGGGCAAGTTCGAACCAAACTGGCTTGGTCCTTACATTGTTACAATAGCTTATGGATCTGGGGCATATCAGCTCTCAACTACAGAAGGTGAACCTTTGGAGGATCCTATCAATAGCATGCACCTTCATAGGTTCTACACATAGCTCTTTGGGATATCCTAATTCAAAAATACAAAAAAAAAAAAAAAAAATTCAAAAAAAAAAAAAAAATGATAAAAACAAAAAATCGTTACTTGGTGAAAACCTAGCAAACAGGCGCCTTGTGACACAAAAAAAATTGAAAAATTGAAAAAAGTAAAGAGAACTAATTTCGTCCAATGGTGAAAACCACTTCGGTGGTGCCCTGGGCAAGTACCATGGTGAAAACTGGGTCACCAGCGCCATGTGTAGAGACATTGCTCCTCCCTCCTTCAGGATTCACTTTCATCCTTTCACTTTGCACACACTCACAACCTATTCATCCATAATAAACTTACCCATTCCTATCATGGCTTGTTATTGATCTACCCAAGATTGGTTAGCCATTCATAATAAACCTCCCTTTCTATCCATAATAAGTCAGATCCTATCTGTGGCTAAGGCAAATCCTATGTCTAGTGATGGGTGTGGAACTGAGAATATCACATGTTTCGAGGAGTATAGTTTCTTCCAACTTCCTTCAGTCTATTCACGCACAATCTGCAATAAAGCAACATTCGCATCATAGATCCGCAAATAAAGTTCCGTCTTCTTCGCAATAAGGTATCAACTTCATGGATTCAGTTAGTTTCAGATGAGACACAATAGCAACAATGAGCTTCAACAAATCAAATCTTTCAACAAACTCAGACAACATATGGTTCAGTGCTATCTATCCTTTTTGTGAAAGTGAACATTGTGACCACAATCAAATTTGACTTATACAAGTGACAAGAGACACTAAACTTGAGGACTACAGTGGATGTTGGTGTCGAGTATTGGTTTTCTTTTGATTTTCTCTTTTGGTGACATGTCTTTTAGCTTTTCTAGGATGTATCTGACTAGAGATTATATCTCCAGGATGTCTTTGACTAGAAAGGCGAGGATGGGGTATCATCACCTATTTCGATTTGCTGTCTGTGGATTGTCTTTTAAGTAATGCTATGACTTGTCCAAGGATATGAGGACACTGTGAGTCTAGTATGAATTGGGGCATTCCTTGTTTGTGACTGTCTTATCTCCATGCAAACAGGTACAATGACTTTCTGGGTCAAACATATGCCTCGATTGTCATAACCTACTTGCCATAATAAAGCTCAATGATGATAACGAACAAGAAGCTCTTTCACGTTCATATCTTCTGTCTTTCATCCCCCTTCTTGATTGACTTCCATCATCTTTCTTGAGTCCGTGTAGCCTGCTATCACATGACTGAGTATAATGACACACCAAAAACATTTGCATTTCATATAGTTTGCACTTGCATTACCACATATAAGCATTTCATACATACATATAGATATCACAACTGCATCACATCCTGCACACAACACCTGTTAGCACAATTTACATTTGCATTATCATATTCATCTGCATTACATACATTCACATTTGCATCATACATCACATATAAAACACAAAAGAACAAAAATATTGCATTGCATCATATACATATTTGCATCCATATTATAAGCATCACATAAAACATACATCATGAAAAATCTCATCACATAGGTACACATGCATATAGTTGCCACAAAAATGAATCATCTCATATATATAATCAAAAGTGTCATGGTACAATGATGTCAAAAAATCATATGGCTACAAAATCACCCGCAGGTGTCTACATCATCATACAAAAATGGTACAATACTAATACATAGGGAGCCCTCTAAGGCTATGATGAACTCCCTCCCTCGGAGCCGCCTGGCCTCGATGAAATCTGAGCCCTTGAAGGACCTGCCCCAGGATGATCTCTCCTGTCCCCTCTATCTGGTGGTGGTGGAGGACCCATAACCCCACCACTCGATGCCTGTCTCCTCCGGCTCCCTCCCATAGCTATCGCTGTCTGCGATGGTCTATGGAAGCTCCTCGCCCGCTGATCTACTGGCACTACACCATAATAAAGGTCCCTCCAGTAGGCAATCTCCTCCCCTACTCGCAGGACATATGCATAGCTTGCTCTTGCGTCCTCCGCCACCTGCCTCCCTGCCCTCAGTGCTGTCTCAGCCTCTGTGTAGTGCTGAATCGCCTGATCTCTCTCCCGCTTAGTATCCCTGAGCCTCATCCTGAGCTGATCCCTCTCCCTCTCCAGATCCTGTATCTCATTTGCCTAGCCCTGGCAGATCTCCTTGAGCTCAATCAGCTCATCTTCCTCTAGATCTCCCCCCTCTGCCTCTGCTCGTGGCTCTCCCTCTATAGGTGCCTACCCCTGTACCTGTACATGTACTGGTGCCTATACGGGTACCTGTCTCTGTATATGCCTAGGTCCCTGTACCTGTCTCCGTCCCTACTCCTGTGCTGCTGGCACCTGTCCCTGTACCTGTCCCTGTCTCTGTCCCTGTGCTCTAGGACCCTGTGCTGCTGGTACCTGTAGGGGCAATCCACCACGACCTCTCACCACCTGAGCCTATCCCTCCTGTCCACCCTCTCTCTGAGGTGCAACTCTCCTCTCCCTAAATACTCCCCTCCGCCTCCGTCGGCCTCTACCCCCATCACCTCCACCATCATCATCATCGTCTCCTCCTCCATCTCCCTCCAGTAGCTCTCCTGGATCTGTCAATCAGGGGAATGGATGCTCTGCCCAATATGCTGCATACTCTGCATCCATCCCGACATCCTTGATCTTCGGCCACATATCCCAGGGTAGAGGCACCATCTCTGCTAGCTGTGTCAGCGCTTGATCATATGACAATAAAGGCCCAAACTGCACCTGATCCCTAACTGTACGGGCATACATACCCAAGCCTTGTGGCATCCTCTAGATCCTGCCATACTGCCTGCATACCCTGTCCACCAGCTGTCTCTCTAAAACATAGGGCGTCCGCCCAATCAGGTACCTGCTCCGGAAGGTGTAGGGCAGCTCCACTGCGTCATCCTCCCACTCCTCGCATCCCAGATATGGTCTCCAGATGACTACATCAATGTCATCTATCACTTGCCACCAATGCTCCAACTTGCCAATCCGCGACTGCGATGTGATCATGTCATATAAATGAACAAAGCTGCGTCCATGACCTCTACCCCTACAGTCAAACAAATCACTTGTGTCAGTAATGGTGACATTCACTGTTCATCACAAACTACCATCTAAATGCATATGGTTATCTATCCTAGTGACACTCACTGTTCATCACAAAGTGTTGCTTCTATCCTAGTAGTACTCCCTGTTTATCACAAAGTACTACGTGTGTGACACTCACTGTTCGTCACAAAGTGTTATTCACATTCGCACTCCCTGTTTATCACAAAGTGCTGCTCATACTTTGGGTACTCCCAGTTCATCACAAAGTACTCTATCTTGGTGCTCCCTGTTCATCACAAAGTGCCTTGATCTATCCTAGCCTTCCTAGAGGACCTACTTGAGTGTATCCCCTCAGTAGCTTATCCAATCGACAACATATGTTCATCACAGAACTGCCGATTTGACCTAGAAGACAAAACTTGCTTTTTTTTGGACATAATGCGCTTTTAACTCACAAACGCGCCTTAACAACACAGACGCGCCTGTATGACATAAACGTGCCTATACTATGCATAAACGCGACTTGGCAACACAAACGCCCCTGCATGACGTAGACGCGGCCGCATTTGATGTAGACGCGGCCGCATTTGACGTAGACGCGGTTCAAGACACAGACATGCCTGGCACCGACATAGACGCGCCTGACACCAACGCAGACGTGGTTACACAGTTTTGAACTTTTTGTACCCTATTCCTAAGCGCATTTATTGCTCTAACTAGCATGCATTAATGACAAAAGTAAATGCGTCAAAGTACGAGGAGGTTTGGTGGTACTTACCGGCTCTCCTGCCTCTGTTGGTCTCTGAAATTGGCGAACACGATCGAATCTGTGCATGAAGGCCATCGCTGCTGACTGCTGCTGCTCTTTTCTCGCTCTGCACTTTGATCTCGTGAAGGTGTAGATGACAATGAGGATGTCTTTTTCCCGTGGTCTATCTTATAGCCTACTCTAGCCATAGCCTTCATTTCTTGAGTCAGTCTTCATTATCCCGTGACTCTGTCACTTTATTCGGTCAGTCCATTCTAGCCTTTTCTTCTTATCGAGAGATTGTCTGCAATCTTTTCAGACATTTTCATCCAATCTCTCGAGGGGGCATATCATTCCCATACTGGGGCAACTCTGTATCAGTTCATCTTATCTTCTTTGAAACAATGCGACAAGTCGCATTGTCTCAAAGAGGGGCAAAATGTACACACTCAAAATTGTCCAGTCTAATTAAATAAATATTTTATTTATTTAATTATTTAAGCCTAATTCTTCTATTAATTAAATAAATCTTTATTTATTTAATTAATTCATTTATCCTCTTCTAGCCTTATTTCTCATTTAAATAAATACATTTATTTATTTAAATTATCCTTTTCCTAAATTAAATAAATATTTTATTTATTTAATTGATCCCATTTCTTCTATTAATTAAATAAATCTCTACTTATTTAATTAATTCATTAGCTTTTTCTACACATGACACATATCATTCATCTCTTAATTCCTACACTACCTACCTCTTTCATTATTTTATTATTTCTTCTACCTACCCTCTAATCCTAGCCGACCTCCTTTTTACACCTCTCAATCTTATCCCTCCATTTCATATTGTGTCTTCTATTTAAGGAGATGCTTTCTTCATTATCAAACCCTAATGACTAATCTTAAGGACTTGGCTACACTACGATCCTACTTGCAACCACATTCCGTTCTTTGTTGAGCTCTTGTGCACATAAAATCTGAGAGCAAATATATCAAGCAAGATCAATGGAGATAGGAAGAATGGAGATCAAAACCCTATTGGACATGTGATGGTATAATCTTTGTGATTTTGTTTTATTTACATTGTCTTAGGTAATCTTCATATGTTATGGTGGATCTTTGTTGATTGTTAGGCTAGGGTTTGGTGGTTGAATTCATTTAGCCTTTCAATTTTGTTATTATTGTATCCATTTTCACCATGAACAAGATCCATTCTTTCTCATCAAAAGACAAAAAATGTATGAACTGAGAGAAACCCTTGGCCTGCAGATGCTGATATTCCAGGTCAACATTTCCCAAGTTGTCCACTAGATGCTTGTTGTATAGGGTGAGCATGTCAGCACTCTTGCATTCATCAAGATCATAATGGATATATTCCCTTATGTCCTCATTGTGAAAAATATCGTAGGGTACAGAGGAAAATGCTCCTTCAGGATCATCCTCGAGAGATTTGAAAGGATATTTTTTGAAAATGGGTCAAACCCTATCCTTGATTTCCGCTACTAGCGGGGTAGCAATTCCAGATACAAAAGCCATTTTGAACTTAGGGTTTTCAAAATATGATATCCTGAAATAGATAAATACCTCAATTCGCAATTGGGAATAGATATTCGCTTTAGGGTCACCAAATTACTTTTCTCTTATGCACCTCACTTATCTCTTGATCACATTGTGAAAAATAAAGCTTTCAAATGTCTTTTTATCCTTCAAAAACCTAATTCTCCATTGTAATAAATGCTACAACCGATTACCTTGATTTTCATGGAGTTGCTTACCAGAGCATCAAATATTCACTAAATCTTCTGGATAATAGCTGCATATATGATTTAAGCCTTCTGAAATCCATTGCAGATCACCGAAGAGGGGGTTCTTTGAATCTAAATGAAAAGTTCCCCCAAGGCAAAAAGCCCTAGTTACCAGATGAAGATCCTACACCGGATTTGGGTGTAGATCCATTATCTACTTTGGATTCATCCTTTCTGACCCTTATCTTCTCATGCTTGTCTCTGATCTCCTCTACCTTTGTCTTTCCTTTCTCATCTGATTTGTTCTTTTCTACCAGAGCACTCTTTTTGCTTCTGCAATAGCTTACAATGTGACAAGTTTGATTGCATGCACGATAAATAAAATTCTACATCGATTTGAAGTTCATTTTATTTGGTCTCATCCTGCACTGGTTAGAAATATCTCCAAACATCCCACATGCATAGCATCTCTTATTTTTTAAATTATTTATTATTGCTCTACACATGTTTTACTTGTGACCAAAATTATTGCATATGAAACATTGACCGGTAAAGGTAGGACCATTGTTCACATTATTCATTACATTATTCATCCTAATTCTACATTGATTTGCCATATGACCAAATTTATTGCAAGTAAAGAATATACCATTAAATTTATGAGCATTAGGTTGTCTTACCAGAGGATTTTTGTTCTTCTTCTGATTAGGTTTTGCATTGCTTTGTCCGAATCCCGAGGATTCTTTTTTCTCTAATCCAATTCCTCACATGTCCTTTCCATGTCTCTAACTTTCCAACATCTCATCAAGCCTTGTTGAGCTAGCATTCAATTTTTCTTTTTATTCATTTGTAGTAGCAAGTTCACCTCTTAGGGCAACGATCTTTCATTCAAGTTCTTGACCATTATTCCTTGATTGTGTCAACTCCAACTTCAATTGGTTATTCTAATAGGTAAGCCTGAAGCATTCATCTTCTCTTCCTTTTAACGATTGAGTCAAATTCTCTTCATTCTTCTTTTGTTCCTCAATCTCCTTAGTCAGCCTCATCATAATGGATTGGATCTCATTCTTAAATCCAACATTCTCTCTCTCAAGATGGTCAAATTCGCCAACTTTACCTTGATTTTCCATAATTTGATCTTCTTTCTCCTTTAGTTTGTCCATAAATTCCTTCCTCTTGTCTCTTTAAGTGTCACTTGTTCCCTCAAGTCACTAATAAATTCATCAACAACCTTTAGGTTTCTCTTCAAGGAACTGATCTCATTTCTTGTTGCATTAAGATCCTCAAGTGCCACACTGAGCTATCTTTGAAAACTAGAATCCATTGATTCAATCTCCTAGACCTTCCTCAAGTGGTTAGGATTCCTCAAAGGAACTGGAATTTGATACTAATTGTTGGAATTAGGGATCATTGAGAGGGGGGTGAATTAGTGATCTACCGGTTGATATATTTTTTGACTTAAATTTAAACCATCAGAAGCATAAACATGAAATTGAAATGCAAAAATGCAAAGTAACCAACCACAAAATCATCACAATAGAATTCTTATGTGGAAACCCAAATGGGAAAACCATTATGGGATTTGAACCCACAATATTATTCCACTATGGCCAGTAGCAAGATAATATTACAAAATGAGGAATGTACTTGCATTCAGGCACACTACCTAGAGATCACTACTCATATACAATAAGGGCTACAACCTTGGAAGGATCACTGCCTTACTAATCAAATACAATGATGAATTATAGAAAATAAACTCTAAAATGGCATCTACAATGCTTGGATGAGTTTCAGTTAAGTGGCAAATATACTAATTGTATCACCTCTACTATCCTACTTTGTTCTGCCCTGCTCTCAACCTCAACCAGCTATCCGATCGAGAATGTGCATGTGAAAATGTGCTACAAAGGATTATCAATCATCATTGACACACATACAACCATACCATAAATAAAAAATATCATCTACATTGATCTTATATATCCGCAATCACAAAAATAGATCATTCACTAAGTTGGCCTACTAATGTAATGTGTAGTCTTATGTCAGCTTGATCTGATCACCAAAGATAAATGTGGATCACCAAATTGATGATAAAATATTGTCTCTATGTCGGCCCAATCATCCTATACATGATTCATGACACTGTAATCACTGGAAAGCTTCTAGACCAAACTGCTTTGTTCAACCTGAAATACCAGTTAACTGGCTACCATTTCACATCTGCTTCCGGATATTAAGATCCATGATTATCAGATAGTAATCTCAAGAAGAGTTGCTGTCAATGACAACCCTAAACCATTAATCAAGCATCAACAACCATGAGATGAGTGTCAATTGCCAACATGTGAAACTTCATAAGAGAGTGCATATAGTTTATATCAGACTACTTAACCTAAGATATTCATGATGTTCAGTCTACATTTTTCAAGAAATCTTCATGGTTGGGGAAAGTATTCTTAAACAAAGTGTTAGGTATTTATTTTATGAAAATTTTAAAACGTCAATGGGGTGGTTAGGTTATATATTATTACTAAGAGAATTTTGATGACATGGGCTTACCAAGGGAGGACATGTTGTTGATGCAAGAGCTTCTCAAAGAGAAGGTAGTGCATCTTAAAGAGGGACAAGATAGTATTATTTGTAATAGATCTAAGAAAAAAAACTATAATATAAGAGACGGGTATAAATATTTAGAAAGAGGACAATACATGGAATAAAATGAGTCACTGGTAAATTTATATTGGAATAAGCTTTTTTTTCTAAATCTAGAACATTAACATGGGTAGCATTGTAGAAGAAAATTCTAACAATCTAGAATAGTTTTCTAAGGTAGGTATGTATAGTCCATCCAAATATTTCTTATGCAATGTTGGTAAAGGGATACTAAATAATTTATTTATTCATTTTTTGAAGAGTGTTAGAGATGGTTATGTACAAGACTAAGATGGATAGATTCCCTTCAATTTGATATAATCAATTTGTTCAAATCATCACAAATATTAAAAAACATAGCTCTATTTGCTTACATATGGATATTGTCACCTTCTACTTTAATTTAGTAAATTTAGAAAGAATACAACTAGAGAATCTCTTAGGAGAAACAGATATACTTTTCTACTTTTCTTAACATAGTAGAAGTAGTTATGGTAAAAGTAGTTAGAGAACATTCCCTTGAAAATTCAAAATTATTTGAATAAGATGCCTATATGAGGATATGATAGTATGTTTTTAATATACCTTGGGTAGTGGGCCCTTGAGGTTTATCAAAAATTAAGAAAGGAGGATGTATGGCAAGCATCTCAAGTGGGGATGTTTAAACTAAATTTTGACATGGTATCTAGGGGAAATATGGGTTATCAATAGTAGGATGCACAATAAGGGATGTAGATATTAAACCTCTATGAAGGATCATCAAATCCTTAGTCAAGGGTACTAATAACAAAACAAAGCTTCAAGACTTAATTGTTGATTTGAAGAAGGGTGTAGAATTAAGGATTGATAATATGGTTGTGGAAGGAGATTCCCTTCTTATTAATAATATAATCAAAAGGTAAAATCTTCAATTTGGAAAGTATAGGTGATTTTAGAGGTTTCTATATAATTATGAACAAATTTAAATTGACTATTATAAATCAAACGTATAAGGAAGATAATACTAAGGCAGACAGGTTGGCCAATTTAGTGACTATTGGGATAAATTTATGTAAATTTTACAATGGTGAAAGAATAATACAAGGGAGGTATGTGTTACATACTCTCTCCAAGGCAAAGGGTGACATTAGAGCATAAACCATTGGGTCGATCCAATAAAAGGAATAAGTACACTAGAACTAACAAAATTAGAAATATTTTCAAGTCTGATTGTGTACATTGCTTTGAAAAATGGAGGATATGATAGTAATTACAATCTTGAATTGTTTGGGACATCTCTTTGGTCTAACAGTATTTGAAGCTTTCAACATATTGTAGTATTTAGGTATCAATGGGAACAAATGGCTCAAGTGCATGACATATGGGTTTTGGAGAAGGTGTAAAAAGTAGGACAATGATCCCCTTGGGCCTATCTAGCCTAGGATGAGAATAAATAGAGTAGAGGATGGGTCTACATTTTATCCTAAATGATCATATGATACAAAGAGGAAGAAGAATATATTTATGATTAAATGTAATACTTTTCTTGAATTAATAATCTATTATTATAAATAAAAATAATTAAATTAGAATGAATACATTTAATTGAATATCTTAATATTTTTTAATATAAATGATTATAATTTTACTTACTAGAATTATTTAATATAAAATATATCAATATTTGACACCACCACCAACCCCTCTTCCATTACAAAATGATGAAAATGGCTCTTCCAACACTTCAAAAAGAAATCCCCCCTATGAAAGTAGGTCCTTCAGTTTACAAAATTGAAGCATCTTATACTCTCATAGAGGGATCTCTCTAATACATAACACACATCATTCCACTACTTTGAAGGGGGGAGATCGTCTTACAATCAAAATAAATTGTGAAGATATTGGCCAAGAATCTAAGATTGTTTATTATTGGACTATAGATGCTTACTCCTAAGAGGAGAGAAGAGATAAAAAGATCATTGCATAAGGAGACAAATAACTCATATTTCACTTCCCTAACATCATTAATTCATCTTATTTTGTTTTTAATTATTATTTATTTAATAACATAAAAATGATTATTGTATTTATAACTAGCCAAATGATTTTAAAATTTATAAAAAAATTAAATTCATAATTTTTCTAAATTTATCATTCATAAATAAATTTAAATGTTTTGAAATAAATTCAATTTTTTAAAATTTAAAAATAAGAATTATTTGTAGACTTTTAAAATTACTCTTTTTCAAACTACACAACAATTAAATGTCAATTTTTTTAAAAATATAATAGAAAAAACACTAAATAAAATTAATAATTAAAAGACATGGGGAGAAAATGGTAGAGGAATGATTTGTTGAACATATTAAAATTAATCATTCTTTCCATAAAATACATACTTGCTCACCTTCAAATGTAATAATAGCATTCAACCAAAATAATTTTAAAACACAACTCCTAAATAAACCTTGAAAACAAATTTTATGTTCTTGTTCACCTAAAGAGATCAAACATTCTTAATCTTAAAATAAATTATAATATGTCCTTTGACCAAAGAACATGGAGCCCTTCCGTTTTTAGTTACAAATTTCTACTCTAACAAAATAAGGTGGCAAAAAGGCCTTGAGAAAGGAGATCTTATCCATCCTTATATCATTAATTTATATTATTTTTTATCATTATATAAAAGACATATAATATCAATTTTTTTTATTATTCAACAATGTCAATTATTAAATTGTAACAATAAATATGCTTATTATATTTACAAACCACAAATATTTCTTAATTGAAAGGCAAATTTGTCTACTAGTGAAGTTCCAAGGCTTCAACATCATAAGGATTAGACCTCAATAAAAAAATATATATATACTTTTTAAAATAGTCTCATTTATAATAGATTAAATTTATAATTATTTTAAAAAGTTTACTCTAAAAAATTTATGTAACATATATTTACGCCGAGAGGCGTAACCTACAGTGGCAGCACGGGGTGGAGTGAGATGGCGTGACCGTGTTAAAAAAAAAATGTTAACTTTAATAAATTGAAAGCCAACAAGTATTATTTAATAATTAATAAATATTATATTTTTTGAACCGACAACTAAATAGTCATAACGTTTCAAACTAATATAAATACCGATGAATTGTAAAAATTATCACCAGCAAGTGCGAATAGTGCGAATACTTCAAATAAATTTACCAGCAACTGCGAATAGTGCAAATAGTGGGAATAAATTTACCCAGAATATAGTGCAAGGTGGTGCAAATAAATACTCTAAAAAATGTAAGTCCTTTTTACTTTATTTTACCTGTAATGTAAAATGGGTATTATATATATAATGGATAATGATATTTTTTATTATCTTTTTAGTAAAAGTAAATATTTTTTAATTCTATATTATTTATAGTAGTTTATATATTAAGTTGATATTAAATTAATTTATATAATTAAATAATATGATTAAGTTAATATTTCTCATATATTTTGTATATAATTAAGTTGATATGAACCTAAGTTGTATAATTAAGTTAATATTTTTTTTAGTTTTTAAATAAATTTTATTTATATTATATTCTTTTTTAGTTTTATATTTAATTATATATTTTTTTATTTTTTTTATTTTAATTAAATTGATATTAACTTGATATGTACATATTTAAAATAGGTAGTATACATTATTAATAAGGATATTTTTAAATATGTAATAATTTATAATTAAATTTGTAGGATGCCTCGTCGTCCAAGGACAAGTTTTGAAAATGAAGAGCAAAGAAAAGAGCATCGAAGAGAATATGCTCGAAATTATATGAGACAACGATGTGAACAAATAGGAGACTTCTAACAGAAACACTCATTGAGAGGGACATTGGAGCACAAGAAACATGTCATATGTTACTAGAGTTACCATTGGTAGAAAGTAGTAGAGTTTTTGTTACTTTAAATGTTTCAAGAGAGGTGTTCAAGCCAGTAATAACAAATGAAGAAAATGATGATGAACGTCACCTAAAACATTTCATTGAAGGATACATGGATAGACCATATGTAATGGAAAGTGTCACACTTATAGATGCAGCTAGATCATGGACTTATAATTCCAAGAGAAAAAGAGATAACAAATGGGAAGCAAGGACTATAGCAGCTATTGTGAGGGTGTTTCCAAGATTTACCACCGTACCTACACGCCAATCAAAAAAATGGGTTGATTTTTGTTGGTCAGAGTTATTGTTGTACAAGCCATTTCATAATATCCAAAGAGATATTGGACTTGATGATAACATAGTTATATCAAATTGGGAGTCACTCAACTATAATCCATGGCATTTGGAACGAAGGATTATAACAAATGAAACTAAAGATCATAATGATTTTGAAGATGATGATGATTTACCAAATAATCAAAATACAATCGAACATGAGTGGGAGATCATATCAAGACTACATCGTGGACAAATTATGGATGTAACAGAAATAGATATGTTGGGAAGAAGAGATATTGATAAACAAAATCCATGGAGTGCAGAATATCAAGGAGATGATTACACAAATATAGCAATAAATTTTATCAACACTATGAAAGAGAATGGCTTATTAATACCTGATGATATGATGTCAAGTATATCATATGGAACTTTAGGTGCTAAGCAAAAAAAAGAACTTGATATTATTATGTCACATTATAATCAAGTTGACAATGCCATGCCACTATACATGATAATTCAAGGAATACCTGGAACAGGTAAATCATATCTGATTCATGAAATTCGTCAAACTCTTAATGATGCATCAGGATCACAATGTTCTCCCTTATTATTACTAGCACCAACTGGAGTTGCAGCATTTAACATTGGTGCATCAACAATTCATTCAACTCTACGAATACCTATTGTAGATTTTGCTGAATTAGAAGGCACAAGACTCACAAGTCTCCAAGAAGAAATTCAACATATTAAATATATATTGATTGACGAAATGAGTTTTATTGGACAAAATTTGTTACAAAATATTGATTCAAGACTACGTCAAGCTTTTCCTGAAAAATCAAACATGAGTTTTGGTGGAAGATCAATCATTTTGGTAGGAGATTTGGGACAACTACCTCCTGTTAGTGACAAACCACCTTATGATAGTAATGTGCATGCAAAATTATTATGGCAAGAGTTTAAGACAGTTGTTACTTTGGATAAGGTGTTTAGACAAGATGGAGAAACTAAAGACCAACAAAGGTTTCGCCAATTACTCACAAATATTAGAGATGCACATCCAAGTATAGATGATTGGAAATTATTGATGACAAGAACAGATGCTTCATTACATCCAACAATTAAGGAGGAGTTTGATAATAATATTCATCTATTTGCAACAAATGACAATGTGCATAACCATAATAGAAAAAAGTTATATGCATTAAGAAGACCAATAGCCCGAAGCATTGCAAGTAAAGAAGGTAGTACTAATCCAGCAGGAGGTCAAAATGATGAGTTAGATGTTGAATTATTAATTTCTAAGGATGCAAGGGTCATGTTAACATCTAATTTATGGATAGAAGCAGGTCTTGTGAATGGAGCTTTAGGATACATCCGAAATATCATATACAAACCTGGATGTGCCCCACCAGATCCACCAACATATGTTATGGTTGAATTTGACAATTATTTTGGACTTCCTTTTGAAGATGCATCTCCTAATTTGATTCCTATTTCACCAATACAAAGGGGCCGTACACGTCAATTGCCACTACGATTGGCTTGGGCACTAACAATCCATAAATCACAAGGATTGACTCTTTCAAAGGCAACAATTGACATAGGACCAAGAGAAAGGTCAGGATTAACATTTGTTGCTATATCACGTGTTAAGGCCTTGGATGGAATTAGAATCTCACCACCATTTTCATATGATCATTATGAAAAAATGAAGACAGGAAAGCAACTCACCAAAAGGAAAGCAGAGGAAGAAAGACTCAAATATTTGGAAACATAATATTTTTATGTAATGTATACATTGTTGAATTGAACTCTTCTATTAAAATTGGGATTAAATTTGTGTTTTTAAAGATGAAATGTTGCATTTAATATGAATTCCTATTGTACACTCCATTGAATAGGATAGGCATCATGATTTGTAAAGGATAAATATGCTTTATTTAAAACAAAAGGTGATAAATTAATACTTTACATGTTGCGTTGCGGATGCTACTAGCCTAGATATCTTAATAAATCTATCTAAAATACGCCAAGAGATATCAGTCTCGAGGTGCCTAAATATTTTCAACAACAATTTAAAATAGGCGCCTCGAGACTGATATCTCTCAGCGTATTTTAGATAGATGTATTAAGATATCTAGGCTAGTTGTAACATTTTCTCATTTACAAATATTTTAAAATTTTTCCGACAAGAAAGTACTAATTGGAAAAAAAAAAGTATATGGGTGAAAAGATAGCTAAAAGATTGAAAGTACCTTCAAACAAAGTGGTAAATGATAAAGACTAGATAAAAAATTACTAGAAAGCATTGGAATAATAAACATAATTTTTTTTATTGTTTGAAAAGTTTCCACGAATTTCTTGATCAAATGATCGCTAAAGAATGCATTACAATTGCTTTAATAAATAGAATTCTTTAACAAATGAAAGAAAAGCTAAAAATAAAAGACAACATAACAGCAAAAAACTCTAATTATCTACTTTATGAAAAATCTATATTTTACCTATGTAAAAAACTCATGCAGTTCTCCTCATGCGAAATGGGAGAAATTAATCTTATCCCATAAATGCTAAAGAGAAAATCTTATTAGAATGACTTCTTGAACACATTAAATTTAGTCCTCCTCTCCATAAAATACAACTTTCTCACCTTCTATGTGTAATAATACCATTTCATGGTTCCAACTGTAATATAAACCAATATAAAGTTTAAACACAAACCCTAAGTAAAGCCTCCGTTGAGGCTCAGATAAATACTGTGTTCCACTTCACAGCAAGATTTTTTCTCTCTCTCTCTCTCAGAAACTTTTAAACACAAGATTGCAGTCGATGCATCGCTCTTCATCCGCGGTATTCCGTGATAAGAAAATTTTGGTTTCTGTTGATGGTTTCTGTAGATTCATCACCAGGTTGATATATCGCATAGCATTAGGACCATCGAATCCTTTCTTTCGGGCAACTAATAAAGTTTTCAGAGCAGGAGCTATTCGAAAAAGACAGGTAAGTAGAGGCACGGGGTCATTAAAGTTGGTTATGTTCAGATGAACCCTCTTTAGATTCTCCAGCTGTATAAGTACCTCATCATCATGCCCACTGAAGTCTCCCTGCATCGCACCATCACACCAAAGCAAATATATCAATACTTTTGAAAGATTGAGTCAGAAGAAACGAAAGAAATATACCAGACATGCAGTTTCAATGTTCATATCAACAAGTTTTCCTCTCCTCTAGTAATATCATATACGATTCAAAATGGGTATTACAACCCTAATAAATATTAGACGAAAACATTAGAAACATTAGAAACATTTGTTAGAAACATTGAAAATACTATATTTGCAAAAAAAAATAGTCCGTAGAAAACTTACGCTCCAGTAGTGACATTTGTTTATACACATTTCTTCCAAATCTGGAAATTCTGTTAGAATCTTTAGACTGGACCAGACAATCCCTCTCAAAGAGGTGATTCTTCTCAGTGTTCTTAAACCTGCAAATGGTTCAAGTGGTGTATTTGTACATAGGCTTAAACATACTGGCAAATCCAATTTTATTTCCATCCTACCAAGCAATATATTAAGGGTCTCATTGTCACCAAGCAATGTAATAAGGCTCAATAATCGCGGGCAGTTTGCTGTTATTGCTTTGATTTCAGAGGAAATAGAGAGAGCAACGAGATTCTGGGAACATATCTTCAATCTCTCAAATCCATTGCAAATATGAAGATTTAAAACTTCCAAACCTGGACACAATTGCAGCATGAGCTCAATGATCTTGTCATTCAGTTGAACTTTATAAAGATTCAATGCTTTCAGCTCAGTGAAGCCACCAAACCCATCAGGCAGGTTTGTCAGGACGAAATTCCTCAGAGTCACAGATCTGAGGCTTTGACATAAAAAAATGGCTGTGGGAACAATTTCAGAAATTTCTAAAACCTTCCCTTCCATCTTAATCTCCTGTAAACCTTTACAAGCAACTTGGTGAATCCAATCCGAAATCTTCTGACTTGTACAACACAATCGAGCATTGTTGACCTCTAAAACTTCAAGCTGACCAGAATGAAGCTTGAGAATACGGTCTATTCTATTTTCAATTTGACTGACACTACTTGACGAAGAGAACAAATCTCCTGCAAATTTTAGGTTTTTTCTGAATGTCCAAAAGAATCTCCACTTTTTGGAGACAACAGAACACCGCACTGCTTCTTTCAAAGGGATTTTACCGAGAATCAAACACAGTATGTTATCTGGCAGATCGTTTAAGGGTAGTGAATTTCTCTTCCGAGCCATAACTTCCCTTCAGAAAGCTCAAACCCTAACGCGTGAAGAAATATGTGAGTGGTTAGGGCATTGAGAAACCAATGGGTCTCTTAAATACTATAACGGTTTTAGAAAAATAAAGAAAAGATCAAAGCCGACGCCACCAGCGTGAAATAATTAAAAGTGTTCCACAGTCGTCTTGCCAACTCATTTTCATTTAGGCAATTACCGGTGTTGTGTGGGAATCAACTTTCATTTACGCGTTTACCCTAGTTTTATCTTGCCACGCACTTTCCACGATTTTCGACATTAACTTGGGACAACTTAATGCGATTGTAGAAAGCTGGCGCACCCTGCAATACGTCTTTGGGCACTGGATAAATAGCTTTTTTAAAAGTCTATGTTTAAGAGTCGTAATGAGTAATTTTGTCCACCATGATTTCCTCGGTATGGCCATCGACTCTATTGGTAGTTTGCAATCCACTTGGTTTTCACTCTTGTTTAGTTGGTCACTTGAGGTTGTGGGGGAGTATGATCATTCAATTGAAAAACATTAATAATATATTTTTATATTATGTCAAATTTAAAGTCATTATATTTTGAAAATTGAAAGTATTATAGAAAGATATTGAGATGTAATATCATTTTGTATTTAGATTTGACTTTATATTGATTGGATGTTTTGATACATAAACATATTGATAATAACATAATATATTTTGAAGTTGGGTCTTTTTTCTATATTATCCACCTACTTTATTATACACCTTTTTATGTATCTACTACTTATCAACTTTCATGTGTTCTTATAGATTATACAATTTCTCTAACCATTTATCTATTATTTCTGTGTATTTGTTAGAGATAGTGATTTAGCTCCATAGACACCTAAAATTGTCTTGTCTAATTAAATAAATATTTTATTTATTTAATTATTTAAGCCTAATTCTTCTACTAATTAAATAAATATTTATTTATTTAATTAATTAATTTATCCTCTTCGAGCCTTTTTCCTCATTTAAATAAATACTTTTATTTATTTAAATTGCCCTTTTCATAAATTAAATAAATACTTATTTATTTAATTGATCCCACTTCTTTTGTTAATTAAATGAATCTTTATTTATTTAATTAATTCATTAACCTTTTCTACCCATGACACATGTCATTCATCTCTTAATTCTTACACTACCCACCCTCTCATTATTTTCTTATTTCCTTTACCTACCCTCTAATCCTAGCTGACTATTTATATTTTAGACCTCTCAATCTTATCCCTCCATTTATTATAGTGTCTTCTATATAAGGAGATGCTTCCTTCATTATCAACACTAACTCCTCGACTAGCATTCAAACTTTCATATGCGATCTAGCTATCAACCACATTTCCTTTCTTTGTTGAGCTCTTGTGCAAACATAAAATATGAGAGCAAATATATCAAGCAAGATCAATGAAGATAGGAAGAATGGAGATCCAAACCGTATTGGACATGTGATGGTATAATCTTTGTGATTTATTGATTTGCATTATCTTAGGTAAATCTTCATATGTTATGGTGGGTCTTTGTTGTTGTTAGGCTAGGGTTTTGCCGTTGAATCTATTTTAGTCTTTCAAAGTTGTTGTTTCCAATTTTACCATAAACAAGCCCTTTTCTATCTCAAGATGAATTGACATGTGGTGTAAGATTCAATTTACACTATTTTTAAAATTTGAATTCATATTCAACCTACTTCCTAGCACAAGGCTACATGATATGTTGCTATGCCTTTGTGTAAATAAATATATCCCAATCAAACAAGGATTTTAAAAATCAAGAAATAAATGAATCATTTTTAATACATCAACATCTTTAAATTGATGCTTTAAATGGAATATATTATTGTACAATTTTAAAGAACCATTTGCATGATTGATAATTGACATCCTTGATTTTTATACTCTCAAAGATTGTTTAGGGAAAATATCCAACGCAAGTTAATTATATTACAACTCAACAAAAATAATAATCATTATCATTAATCCCTACATTTATCTAGGCTAGATAATGAAGCCAACATTGATATGATAAAGGAAACTATAGGAGTAAAACAATCTAGAAAAATCATAAGATTATATCTATCTAAAGAAAATGTGTCATCTTTATTATAAATCATCAATTCATTTGCAACTCCAAGAATAAAATCAAATCTCACAATATAGTTATAATTTAGCTTAAAGAGTGGCTGAACTATTATTAAATGAAAACAAATAATAAAATAACCCAAATCATGTATTGTATTTCTTGTAGCACCAACTTCTTGGCTTGAAATTGAACTAATATTCAATTTAAGATCTAATTCTATATTGAAATTTACAAATCACCAATAATCATTTTTATCCTAATGTTACGTTCCAAATTAATTAGATTATCCTTGAGACCAATATTTATCTACTATATTAAATTATTAACAAAGAACATGTGCTAAATCCTTTCCAATTATTCCATTTAACAATCCCCACATTCGACCACCACATTCTCTTTCTACAAGGTAAAAAATTCACAAAATATTCTTAGAATGTAAATTATTTAGACAAGCATTTCAAAGTTTCTTCATAATGTTTATTAACAATTGCAAGATGTATCTAATATCCTAAAACCCCATCTCATAAGTTTGATGTCATGAGATTTATGTATTGTTATGATGTGTGATCCATCCACAACTTCCATGGAATTATTTAAAAATTATCTTTGAAAAAATTCATAACTCAAGAACCCAAAGATATTAAATGATTTTGAGGGCTTTGCAATGTTTCATAGCTCTAACTTCAAATAACCATTTGAACTTCACAATACTTACCATAAAAGCTTCATTCTATCTAATATATTTTTCATTATGTAAATGACAACCCAAGAACCTTCTATCTACATAATAGTCACACATTACTTTGTAATGTGTAAATACAAAACCATAGTTGAAATATATCTATACCAAAGTGGAACCGAAGTCTTGAATCATTGACTCTGGATTCTCACACCATATGACCTATGATAAAGATAAGTTCAATAATCTTGAGAAGTATGATGGAGGATTAGTGAAGTTTGTAGGAGAAGAAACTACACCTACTTTTTGGGATAGAAAGCATTGCAATTGATGGTAAACATAAAACTGATGATGTTTATCATGTTGAAGGTTTGAGATGCAATTTGTTGAGTGTTAGTCAAATGTGCAATAAAGATTACGAAGTCATATTAAGTATGTTCAGATGTGTGATTAGTAAAGAAAATTTTGGGAGAGTGGTTGAAGAAAATGTTAGAACTAATGGAAATTTTTACTATGTAAACGATAAGAGTGGAAGCAGGTTTTTGCTAACATAGAGCAATGAATGTTGGATGTGGCATAAAAGAATGGGACATATCAATTTCGATAACATGGTGAAGAATGGTACTACTAAAGTTGTGATAGATTTACCAGGAATTATCAAACCTACTAATGTTGTGTGAGGAGTGTTAACTAGGAAAACAAACAAAGAGGAGGTTCAAGAGCACTGAATTATCTACTTATAAAGCTAGTTCACATATATGTTTGTGGAAGTACTATGAAGAAGGGTCTTAATGGAGAAAGGTACTTGTTGGGTTTTCCATGTATATCTCAATCATGTATCATTTTTTAAGAGAGAGGGTTGCAAAAAATGAAGTTGGATTGGATTATATTTCTACAAAAGAATAAGTTGCATACATCTTTAATAAGGAGTTGGTGAATGATAATTTTGAGTATGTATGACTAAAATTAGGCACCATTTCCCCTATTTTCTCTAACTAGATGAATAAATATGACACATCTTTCTAGGGGAAATTCAAGGCTTATTCTTTGTCTCCTAGACTAATGTTGTTGTTGCTCCCACAAAGAAAAGTGGAGTATGTTATTTTATGGTTGTAAGAAAGTAGTTGTAGAAGGATGGTATCTATATCAGAAGGAATGTTAGAAAGATTAGTATATCATGTTGAGTTGTGTCCTTTGTCATTGATGTCAAAGGAGAACTATTTTTTGGTAATTCAATACAGTTTGATTATGTACATGTTTTTAAGTGTTGCCATCAATAACAAAGGGGGAGATTGTTGGAAATTTGATTTATGTTGTCATCGATGTCAAAAATTTTGTGTCATATGGATTTTAATTTGGATATGGTATTGTGCTAATGCAATCTCTCTATCTAGTGTTGTTGTTGAGTTTAATGCAAGAATTGATGATCAAAGGTGTATACATTTAGATGTTCATATAATGCTTGGTGAATATGTATGAAGTTTCTCTAGAAAGTTACAATTGTGGCAAGTTCACAATGTAGGAAAGAGTATTTAATACCCGAGTGGTAGAATGCTTTGCATTACTCTAGTTAGTGAGGGTTATGTTTTGTGATTCTAAATATAATGTCTAAGCTCTATGAATGCTACATTATCATATTTTCAAGTCCTCAAGTTGTAGAAGTTTGTTGTTGATATTCTTTGACAATGAGGGTGTTTATCAAAATAGAGTGAAAAACACTCGGTGGATTTTGCATATGTGAAATCTTGTGTTACGATTTGATGGATATGTTTACTTGTGCAGAATTCTAGAGAGTTCTTTGGTGCTCACTTGTTTATTAGGTGAAGTTATGATTTTTTGTGATCAAAATGTTGATTTATGTTGTTCTCTTGCTATTATGATTGGATTATCTTAGCTAGATCGCATTCTCTTGTTCTATATTTTCTCTTGTGGTTGCATTTGGATGTTTCTATGGGTCTCTCTATGGTGGGTGTAGATCCACAAGGTATAATTTTTCCTTAGAGATCGACTATTTTTTAGATTTATTATTTTCTAGATATTATGTTTAGTATTGATATTGGAGAATGTGTTAACATGTGTAGTTCATTGGAAACAAACCTATTAGCATAATATGTTGTCTTTGGGCCTCCTCTTTCACTTAGAGTGGAGCGCATTAGATATTTTTTATTTAGGTGGCCTAGTTTATGTAATATTGTATATTGTGTATGTGGCTAACCCTTGAGTGGGGTTTCCTTGATCCATCTTGTATATATAGATGTGTGGATGTATGAGTTGAGTATCAAATATGGGTAAACTAATTTGAAGTAAATGTGAATGATTTGCAATCAAAATTGCTACTACATATATAATATGCAAAAGTTAGGTGTTGAAGAGCTTTAATGATAATATTATTAGAAACAAATTTTTGTTGCACAAAACGATTGACCTATTAATGCCCGATACAACTATGAGATTTTAATAATTCCAAAAGAGGCGGTTAAGCCATATCGTAAACCTGAGCACTACATTGCACAACACAAGGAGACCAAAGACACAAACCTTGCAACAATCTTCTTAGCACAAGTGAGGGGTTTGAACCCATGAGCTAGGCTCTAATACCATTTGTTAGAAATGCAATTGTAATTGCACCAAAAGATCAACCTGCTTATTTTCAATACAACTGCAAGATTTTAATGAATCCATAGAAGGTAGTTAAGCTATGTCACAAACCCAAGCACTGAATTGTACATCATAAGGAGACCAAAAGCAAACGACTTGTAACAAATATATTGAGTGTGATAGTGTTTAAGACAATGGTTGACGTCAAATGTGTTTTCCATGATTTTGGTGACTTGACATAGTGGTTAAAGGATAATTTTATGATCATGGAATCATTTTCATTTTAGTTCTAGTATTTATTTTGTTACTAGAATACAATGAATCCCTTGGTAGCGTTTTGTATCTTATCCTAAAGCAGTGAGTTTTAGTTGTGCAAGTCATTGTATCTTACCATAAGGTTGTGTGCCTTAGCCTTGCAGGTCCATCAGATGCATGTTGCTCCTTGGTAGTGAGCCTAAAACACTGTAATCAATTTTATTTAAATTGTGAGTTTGATTCTCACCATGGTTTTCTCTTGTTGGGTTCATTGATTTTATTTATTTTGCTTATACCGTGCCCTTACGGTTCCAGGTCTACCGTTCTTCAAACAGTGATGTAACTATTTTGTTAGCTGTATTTATTCTCCTGAAGCTAATAGCATTATTATTGTATTGTCTTCATCTCTTATGCTCCTTTATTTGGTGTCAGAGCAGCGATACGATGTTGGGAGTGTAGAAGGCTTGCCTGGAGGAAGCATGGGACACTCTTTCATTTTCATTCCGCATGCAGCTTCAATCTGCATGAAAAAGTCTTAGTCTGCATGAAGAAGTCTTAGTCTGCATGAAGAAACCTTCTAAGGGCATAAAATTTAAGATGATTGCCGGTTCAAGTTTAGCAATCTTCTGTGTGAAAAGTCATGTAGACGAGATGTTTCATGGTTAGGTATGAATGCATTAAAGCGGGTAAATTTGAGGCTGCGTTTAATGCCCCAGGTGTGTAAGGTATATGCAATGACATTGAAATTTGTACTAAAGAATGTGATTGACACTAATGTTGATATTCTTGGTGAGGTGGTTTTGTCTGTTATAAAAGTAGCTACATAATAACGGATTCTTGTCAAGGTTGTGTGCTTGTTTTAAACAAAAATATCAGAAACAAGGTGAATACAAAGGTTTATGAATCAGTTTTGATTTGTGGAGCGAAAGATTGAATTGTTGAATTCATTTGTTGTGTGGAGTAGCGTATCTATTTGTTGTGTGGATATAAGGTAGAGGAGAAGCACTTTTGAAAGAAGACATAAGCAATGAACCAGCTCACACCTACAATGAAAGGAGACATCAAATATAGTTGTAATTTAGTGCATGAGATCTGGTGCCACAATTGTTTTATTCAATGATATTGTGGTGGTGGACATTGTTCTTTTCTTTGTGGGTTGCAGATGACCTTTAACTCGATGCACCATATTAACATTCAATTTTTTGAGAAAGTTTGCTTCTATTAGGACGTCTATTCTGATTGTGCGGGCTATGAGTTCTAGAGAAGTGAGATTCCTATTTGAAGTTTCTATTCACATTGTAAACAAGTAAGTGTTGTCACCATAGACTATGTACTAGAGGCTTTGCATTTTTTTGTCCTCCTCTTCTTTGGCTAGATCATGCAATAAATGGTAGCATTTTGTTGATTTCTCCATGTCTAGGGTATAGACTCAATACTATAGTATGGTTATATTTAGTGAAGATCACAATGATTTCAATTTGTTTGATATTCTTATGTATTTCCTTTTGGAGAAATATCATTTGAAATATTCAAGGAATCGGAGGAAAATAAAAAGACAACATAAAAAGAGGATAGTCATCTTTGTTGCTGATTGGAGAGGTTCAAGAAAAACTTGTTTTAATATTGGGAGTCATGTTAAACGAATGTATTATTGGTCAATATTTAATGAAAATGAATACATGGTATAGTTATTGGTCAATATTTTATGTCAATGAATACGTGGGTGTAGTTATTCTGGCCATTATAAAAAATCTAGCCAAGAGACTCTATGATCCTCAATACTATCTCGAGGTGAGTCTTTCAATAAATGGGATGAAGACACTACACTATTTTCTTCTTAGTGTTTGTGGTATTGACGTTGTTTGGAAAATATAAGATGAATTAGAAAAGAAAATCCACCTAAAAAAAAAAAAATTCGAATGAGAGGATCGCGCTATTTGTGAAGTAGTAGGTAGTGTTGACTCTACAATAAGTGAAATCTTGCGCATACAAAATTTTGGAGATATGATTCATTTTCTTTTTTGTTGATTAGGTTTTTGGAGTTTGTAATAATTCCTCTAGTGCTAATTTTGAAGGGTAAAGTGTAACAATATCAAAATTTTGGAGCCTGGAAGCATTAGAGGATGGAGGAATTTCCATCATCTCAAGTTATCTTCTCACTTTGAGATGGTTTTTTGCTTGAGAAGCATTTTTTGTTTTCCTTGCTTTCAATTTTCCTTTTGATGATAGATTTGAAAAATACATGTGTTGTGAAGGTTATATTTTGGAGACAGGTTTAGATTTGGTGTTGAGCTCTATATGGATTGTTGTCAAGTGAGATTCATAGTATATGCTAGAGAATTATACCCTTTCATGATCATTAGACAATGATAGAGATCTATCCTATTTGTTAGGGATCATTGTTGAATAATTCAAGACTCTATGATTCGAGAGTTCAAGACTAAGAGTTTAAGAACACATCTCGAAGCTATACCTTTCCAAGGGTCAAGAAACAACTTGATGGAACCTCACTTGGTTCAGGATTGGATTCTTCAAGAGAAGATCTTCCAAAAAAATGTATTCATATTATGTAATTGGCAAGTTTTTACTGTGTAAGCCTTAAGGGGGGTCCCTAGCCCAAGTTTTAGGAACAATATAATAAGGAGGGGAACATTGGTGTAAACCACACTATATCATATATTATAATATGGTTTGGTTATGTTGGTTCATTCATTTTATTTATCTCTATTTATACCATTCCCTAATGGTGCCAATTCTATCGTTATTCCAATGGTGATGCAATTATTTTGTTTGATGTATTTATTCTCCTCAAGATAATAGAATTATTATTGTATTGTCTTCATCTCTTATGCTCTTTTATATCCGATGTTCATGTGTTGATGGTCAATGTTTTTCACTTTTACTATAGAATGGTTATATGTTGCTTAAATTTTGATAGATCAATATTTTAAAAGATCTAGACTAATTCACCTCCCTCCCAATCTTGTTGTGGATTCAATATCTTGATCTCATTTGGAGTAGTGGGACCATCAATTAGAGTAGTTTAACAAGCTTTGATAATATCCAATATCCAATATCCCAAGTGATAGATAATTGAAATGATATTCCATTTGTGACTTCCAAGTAGAGTAATTTTTGTCATCAAATCTTCATGCCTTGAAATAGATGCCATGCACCATACCAAACTTTCCTCAATTAGTTAAGATTATCTCTAAGGAACCTCACTTTGATACCATTATTGAATCCACCATATGATTAAGGTGAGCTAGTGTGAATTAGTCCATACCTTAAAATAAGTTACTTATAATCCTTTAAACTTGAAATAATAATTAACTTATCTATACAATTATGAAACATGAAAGCATAAAGCACAACACAAACAAGAACACCAGATTTATGTGGAAAACCCAAGAAGGGAAAAACCACGTGATGAGAATTACACTCACAAAATGAATATCTAATTATAATATTTTAGGCTCAAGGCCACTGAAACTCACTACACCTGATTGGGTTTGCAAAACCAAGGCGCACAACCTTAGGGCAAGATACAAAGAATTACATAGGTTCCTAGAGGACTCATTATCTTCCAATAGGTACTGAGAAGTAATGGATTGAAATGAACAAGATCTCTCTATCATGAAACTATCCTTAAAATGCTCTATCAAGTGAACAATATCATGATAAACACATCACACTGCATTTGTTGTCTCAAAAAACTATCACATTGAAGATATTATCATCAAGACTTATCACAAAATAAAATTTACACTTCTTCTTATTCACTTGTTCTTGCACATAATCCACATCCAATTAAAAAAAAATCACCATATATTTACACATTCGCACTACCATTTATACAAGATTATTCATTGAAACCCTCAATTAGGCTAGTTGCACATAAAATATACATGAATTACATAAAGTCAACCACTTGGACCAAAAACAAAAAATTCAATCCACTCAATGAGATAAAGGAAACCCAAATATATCACAACATATCTCCCTAAGTCAATTCTAATGAACTATACATGCTAGAACATCTGCAAAAGATGGTATCAAGCATAACATGTAGAAAAAAAATGGCGCACGTTAACCAGTCAGCCTAAAATATCACCCAATACAAAATACATAAAGCATATTTACACATACCACATTTAGTCCCATATCAACCTTATTTAACTCAACCTATAAAGTATATCTGGAATAAGAGAGATCAATTGAGTTAGATAGAGACTAACATAGCTGACAATGTCGAACACAAAACATCATAGCTTTATATGTCGATCAAACCAACACATGACATCTAAACTATAATAATGAAAGAACCATATGAATATTTTCTACAAGACATAACACTTGAATCAACACAATGGAGTAATACAATCTGTTAGACTAGTCCTGATAGACAACCTCTCTAACAACAAACCACCACAACTAACTTAATCATCTGAGAAACTGAGGACCTGAAAAATGATACTACAACATCCATAGTATGTAGACATTATATCCATAACTACAATTCATTATCATCAAGAACTATAAAAATGTGTGGCATTCTTCCATAAAGATAAGAAATAATCTTTCCTACATGTTCTAAATTCCACCAATGTAGCCTTCTAGATATACCTCATACTTACTCAATATGACTAATAGACAACATAACAACATCTAAACACTTATTTTTAAACCATACATAGAATCCAAACAAGTGAAAAATTTTGGCATCAATGACAATATAGCTCAAGTTTCCAACAAGGAAATTATTGTTAAGATAGCCAACTCATTTGGTCGATTTCTATTTATTGATGCTATCACTAATAATCGATATAGATTAATTTTTTCTAATTTATTTATTAGCATAGAAAATTACAAGGTATCATCAAGTTTGGTGAGGTTGGAATCCCATTTTAGGTCTTGGTTTCAAATCCTAGAATTTAAAAATTCTATCTGTTTCTACTAGCTTTTCTCTTCAGCTAGCCACCAAAGTGATTCTTTCCCTAAAGTTGGTTGAAAGAACGTTCTCCCTCCCCTTCTCTTCAAGGAGAAGGAATTACATTCTACTCCACTAGTTCCAAAAGTTTCGAAATCTTCTAGTTTTAGAGTAATTTTAGTTTGGTCCTCCATCTAGCAATTTACTAAGTTGTTTGTTCTATGCACCCTTTTCCTTCCTCAAATCTCCATCTTAGAGATATCTTTTTGAAATCTTCTTTCCCTCTATTGTATTAATCAATTATTAAAATCTATGAGGAGGCCCCTATTTATATTTTGGTCTCAATTTTTTTTCTTTTGATGCTCTCAATTCTGACTCTTGTGATGGTCAGTCAGAAAGTTCTCATTCTCCTTTCGCTTTTATGTTACTCATGAAGTTGGATTCTAAATACTTTTTACTTTTTGAAGTCAACATTTCAAAAGGACTCCATTCTCATAATCTCTAATGATTTCGTTCTGGTGGTCAACCATATCCCTCTAGTCCTTTCTCAAAAGTCTCAATTTTGGATCATTCTAATGTGGTACCTTCTAAGAAAGACTCAGCCTTGGCCAATATGCTCTTTACTTCTTCTCTAATGGGTCCTTTCGATCATCTTTCTTTTGTTGGGAGACCTTCTTCCTCCCTCAAGATTCTAAGGAAGACTACTAATGAAGGAAAATATTTGAAACCTAGCTACAAGCCCAAAAGAGAAACAAGATTGTTGATTACAACAAGAGATGTGGAAAATGTATGCAAGAGTACTTTGGAACATTCATTTTCCCAAAAATATAAAAAATGATTATTTTCTCTTATAATATGATGGGGTTAAATTGTCTCCATAAGAAGAATATAATAAAAAATATCATAAAAGAAATCAAACCTAAAATTTTGCTTCTTCAAGAAACCAAGGTGACTACTAATGCTATTGTCAAAGAGAATAATTTTATTTTTCCTTTTTCTAACTTTGTAGTTGTGGATGTGTTTGATTCCTCTAGTTTTTTAACAAAATTATGGAAACCCCACAACCTAACTAAGTGTTTTCAACTCTACAGATAAACATTAGCTTAATATCTTCTTTTATGATGCAGCCAACAATTTGGAATGGATGCTCTCCAATTTATAAACCCTTAATAATCAGGTGATTAGGAGACCTCTATGGTCTTCCCTTCTTATCTTGAAAGCTACTTTCTAATATTGTTATTGGATTCTTATATGAAATATTTCTTAACACTCCCCCTTTCCCCTAAGAGAAAATGGGGAATCTCACTGACTTTTTTGATAGTATGCAGGATCTCCATCTTTTTTCATGGGGGTTTAATTAATTTGGAATTATAAAGGATAATTTTATGTGGTCTAATAAGATATTTGGAGATGGTCTCATCTAATTCTTCCTTGACCATTGTCTTATATTCTCTTGGAATCTCATCAATCATAGTCTCCTTTCTCTACTGACTAATTTTGGTTATGATTGTTATTCCATTATCCTCCACTATCTCTTTTTAAACCCTCTTGTGAAATTCCCCTTCATAGGTGAGTTAATTTTGACCTATCACCCTAATCTAAATGAATTTATTTGAACCATTTATTGGGATTCAGAGGTTCAAGGGACTGTCATATTTGGTATGGATCAAAAAATTAAAAGAATAAATATAAATCTCATTTAGTAGAATACGTTTCAATCTAGTAGCATCTTCTCTAAGAAGAAAGACATTAAAGATCAAATTATTTCTATCTAATTTAAAATGGATAGGGTTGGGGCCTCTCCCAAGACAACTTTACAAGAAAGAGTTCTATTGAGTGAGCTTCATAATCTTGTGGAAAAAGAGAAGCATTTTTTGTTAATCTAAGAGGATCTAGTTAATACTGAGATGGGGGGTGAATCAGTATTAACAATAATTTATGACTTAAAAATTAAACTTATAGAAATTCACCAAATCAACAAACCTGTAATAAACTATTTACTAGTATTGATAACCACTGATATCCAACTATTAAACTGATTTATCAGAACTACTCATTAAGTGTTCATCAACATGCATAAACTGAAAGTAAATCAAAACAACACATCGGAAATATTCACCTCATGAACAACAGAATTTCACATGGAAACCCAAATAGGGAAAAACCACAGCAGGAATTGGTACCCACAAAAATTGTGCACTCTTTCAAAATACACCCTGTTAGGATCCTAGCCTGGTTAGGATCTTACAATGATGCCTTGTTAGAAGCATACCTTGTTAGGAGTCACCCGATTAAGGGATTGATATGATGAGACTTGTTAGGAGCTTTGTTGTATTATAAACAACCTCGCAAGAGGATTTCTGACTCAGATGTTGGGCTACCCAATTAAGGGATTTAAAATTTATGGCCTATTAGAACTTACCCAGTTAAGGGATTTTTAATGGTGCAACCGTTAGGGAATAATCGATGAATGATCTAGAAATAACACTCTCTACTTGCTTGTTCAGATCCAATTCAAATCCAATTTTCTACAGTCTGGTAGATACACCACACTGGTTCATCTTGACACTCTTTTCTCAAATCACTAACACACCAAACATCAACTATACCGACCTAAATAGCCTTTACAACTTAGTCGGTTACAAAACCCTAAGACTTACAACATAGATCATCATAGATCTTTACAACTCATTATAGATCATCAAATGGATTATTACAATCAATTACATCCACTTAATAATCACCGCACCTTGATCTGATACACTTTCAAACCCTTATCTCATTTTGCTAAGCACTTCACACATTCCCGTGTAGAGGAAAAAGCAAGAACAAGTGACTAGGACCTAATTACACAAACTGAAATTGCACAAACTTGTAGATTTGAAAATAAGATACTGAAAGTAGAGAAGGGGGGGGGATTTGGATGTGTACCTGATGTTGTAAAATGGATCAAACTAACCAAGACTAGGGCACCATGCCCTCTCCTCGAGAATCTGACAGAAAGCTACAACTGAAGGGCTGAAATATTGAGATCCTAAGACACCACCCTTTCAAAAATCACTAAAAATATGGGGGAACAGGGTGCCATGCCCTTGTCTTGGGTAGGCCCAAGGTGCCATACCCCTCTCCCTAATGGACTTGGGGGAGTGTGAGACTTCTGGGCATTTTTGGTACCTTTTGCTAATCCAGGAAGCCTTCTGGGTACCTATTTATCCACCTGCAACTGAAAATAGAGGGGGTTTGGGTGGGTATAAGTTTTTTCCTTGGTAAAAACCTTATTTTGGTGATTTACATCTCCACAAATAGCTCATATGTATTGTAAAATAGTGTGTGCAGGAATCTTGCATGTGTGCAAGACCCTAAGATGAATGCATACAATCTAGAGCAACCGTAAAGAGTAAACCCTAAATGATTGTAATTGACAAAGTAAATTATCTAAATCAATGATGAAAAGTGATCTAAAGCATGAATGTAAATATATAAATTGATGTACTGAAGCTCATATAAAGATAGGAAACAACATGAAACCATAACCAACCCCTAAGGGAGGGGTACAAGCCAATCATTAGTCGGTGATCTCCTATTATTCTTCAATGTCTTTAAGGCTCCTAATTGATGATGAATGCTTGATGAATTATTGATGAAGATTGATGAATTTTGTTGAATACTCCACATAGGCTTCTCTTTCACTACATGGAAGGATCTTTATGCTTGCTCCAAAAGCTTTTTCCATCGCTCTTAGTTCTTAGTTGCCTTCAAATGAAGAAAGAGATCTCTTATGTATGAAACCCTAGATCTTAATTTCATATTTAGGCCAAATTAGAGATACAATTTCCCACCAATTTCTTGGGGTGAAGCATTATAATATCAGAGGATTATACTCCTGAAATTTCGAGAAAAAAGTCGGGGACCATGTGTACTTTGCACGTGGTCGAACCAACTTTTCACCAAATTTTCAGGGTCGTTAGATATGATGATATTAGAGTGAATCCTAAAGTTATATGTGATTTTGAGGTGTTTTGATATGCAAAATCAAGCCTTAAAGGTCGAAATAAGAAATAATTAGGGTTTATGATTTAATGATTTATTAGAGGAATAAAATTAAAAGGGGCACACTTGGGGTAAAGGGCCCAATTTTATGATGTGGGGAGTGATGAAATATGACTTTAGATTTAATTAAATTAATAAATTAAATTCTTAAAAGGAAATTACAATGCAAGATGCAAACACACTAAGGTAGGTGCTAAACTAAGTGTGGAATTGTACCACCCTAGAAAGGGTGTACAATTTACGACACTACATTTAGCCCCCACTTTAGCAGTCATATGACACTACGTGCATGTGCAAGCCAAAGTACAAGAGATGTAAGCATTCATGAAAAAGGATATATCCACAAGTTGTCGGACGAAGCCCCCAACGGTATTTGCAGTAGACAATTAGGAACCACACCCTACAAAATCACCTAAATGCTTACTATGGAAGGTGATGAAAATTTGAGGGTAGCTATATGCCCCCTTGTTTTGTCTTGCTAATTTAGTGAGTTGAAACATGGTATCATGTTTACCACATCGAATTGTGAAAGAAGATTGATGACAAATGCTCACAAGAAGATTTGATACAAGATCAACAACTAATGGAGATTAATTTGGTAAGAAAGAGGACTAAACCTCAATTCCAACACAACAAAGAGTATGAGGATTTGAGAGATCTCTAACACAAGATGAAAGATTTAAATGGAAACAAATACCAGAGATATAATCCCAAAATGCAACTCCATAAAGGAAATTGGAAAAGTATGGAGGATTGAAATGACATCAAAGAGAGATTATTCATAGCAACACTCTTCTAAAACAAGGCAAGAGATCCTCATCAAGGACATGCACTTTCACAAAATAGAAGGGTTTGTTATAAAAGATACTACTCAATGAAGAAAAGAAATTGATGAATGATGAAAGATTTCCAACACCAAGGAGGAGGTACCAATTAAGGATATGTACTTAAGATCCCCATTAGGGATACTTGTTCCATTATGAGAGAAGGAATTCAAATATGAATACACAATCAATAATAAATATTTATAGAAGACACTACTTCACAAAGGGGGAAATTTTAATCTTAATAATGAGAGATATTTGAAATCACTCTTGCCCCCTATATATAGAGAGAAGAGATGAGATAGAAATAGGATATTATGCTGCTTCAAAAAAGTATGATTGCACGTGAAATTGTACCATCAAGAATGACAATGAGCCCCTAGTAAGTGAGCTACCAATATCACAAAATGATGAGAAACATAATAGCCATTAATTTTATTTAAAGACATGATAGATTGAATGAGGTATTTGAATATGACATGTTAAATGCTCTACTATAAGTGAGATCAAAAACATGTATAAGATGATGAATGTTAAAAAGTCTTTAGAAAGAGAAGTTTATAGGAGAAGAATAAGCCACTAAGTCATACTTTTCTTGCACACAAGGAATCTTAAGAGAGGGATGAGTGTAATTCATTAGATCCTTATTCCTAGAAGAAGGGATTTTAGAATGAGTAGAAGATAAAGTCTCATAAGGGGGATTAGAAATCTCTTGAGGATATTCGTAAAGATTTGTTCAATACCAAGATTTCCTTATGAGGGGGGTGAGTGTTGAAAGAAGTAGAGGATGATTCAATTGAGGTGATATCATCATCACTACTAAATATAGCATTCACATTGAGAGATGGTCTTTTAGATCCTATGGTGGGCTTAGAAGGATCATATCCAAGTCCAAATGAATCTTCATGTGTATTATATTATAAAGTAACTTTAATTCCTTGTTAATTTGTGCCACAACCATTGCCATTATAGCCATTCTTAGCTAAAATGTGAAAACCAAAACCATAAAGAGACGGTGATGCCTCATATGTCTCAGTGCTCTATGAATTAGAGGAAGGATGTGAAGACTGATTTGAATTAGAAGCAACCACAAAGCGGTTACTTAGTTGTTTTGAGAAAGCGGGTTTCTCTTTAGGTTCCTCCTTATATTTCTCCTTCTTAGTCTTAAATTATTTCCAAGATACTCTATACTCTCCTAAAAAAGTAGGGTTAAAGTCTAGAGATCCCCAATTTTCATCTGAGAGAAGTCCTTCGGGAGAAAAGATATCCTCGAGAGGAGATTTTTATTGAGTAGAAGAATCAAGAGTACTAGAAGGAACAAGATCATTAAAGGAAATATATGTATTTGAAGATGTAGGAGGATTCAAAGAAGAATGGGAAGTAGTTGAACGAGAAGATCCAAATTTTAATGGTTCTGGAGGTTTTTTAGCTAACAAGCTATATGTCTTATTGTTATAAATGAACTTGACTTGCCTATGCAAAGTTGAGGGGAGAACTTGCTTGCTATGAATCCAATATCTCCCTAATAGAAGGTTATATGTCAAATTACCACGCATAACATGAATAGGTGTAGATATAGTAATAGGACCTACATTAATAGGCAAGGTTATGACATCTAAAGCTTGTTTAGCAATATTACCAAAGCCTTGAATAGGAATAGCAGCAAGTTCGATAAGAGAATAATCCACATTAATTTTATCGAATAAGTCCACACCACAAACATTAAGGTCAGACCCATTTTCCACAAGGGTTCATCTTATAGAACTATCGTTGATAATAACCACAATCATAAGAGGATCATATTGATGTTGGATTTCACAAGAAGGTAACCCATCTTGTCTGAATATAATTTGAGCTTTGGGTTTGATTGAAGGATCAATAAAAGAATCCATGTTATTAGGTGTCACTGCAGGTGGGACATCTAAGGTTTTCAAAGCAACTTGTAACATCCCATCATAAGAAAGTGAATTTTGAACCAAATCCCAAATAGAAATCTTGGCAGGAGTATCTTTAATTTGTTCAATGAGATCATACTCTGTACTAAGAGTTTGTGATATACAAGGTGCTTGTGGAAGAGTAGGTTGAGAGGGAGGAAGTGAAGTTGGGATAACAAGAGGGCAATTAGGTTTCCTATTGTTTCTTGTATTGTAGGTATGAGGAACTGCATGAAAACTTTCTCTAATGATTTTCTTAGCATGCTCATAAGGGCTCTTAGTAGGATAACCTCCTTGCACAATAATAACCATTTTCTTAGGAGTGCAAAAAGAATCATTCACATAACCACCTTGAACCACTAAGATAGGCTTATGTTGAGAAATTTGAGAAGGACAAGCCCCTTGAACTCTGAAGAGAAATTTATTAGGTGTCTCAATCACATGTATTAAATTGATCGAAGATGCTTTAGGAATATCAAAGGTGTCCTTATGAATTCTAGAAGAAGAATAGACAAGATTGTTGGAAGAATTAAAAATGTTATCATGGATGAGATCAAATTTAGAAGGAAGAATATTAGTAGTAAAGGTCATATCATCCTTCATCGTCAAAGGATCTACATGGGGAATAGACTCTCTAGGAGAAGGATCAACATTAATCTCTAAGTTTTAACCTTTGAGGGGGAGATATTTGAAACAGATGTTAACAATCTCTTCTTGAACTAAGGTATCCTTAGGAATACAACCTATTTGGGGAGAAGGAGATGCCTTATTTTCAGAGGGAGAATGATTGAGATTAATGGAAGGTAAGATCCTATCGAGGGGATTACTCTCATAGGATAGAGAATACTCAACAAGTCTTCTTCTCATGGTTCATCACAAATAGTGAGGTCATTGAAGAATGTATTAGAAATAACTTGCACAAAGATGCCCTTATTGTTATTGCCTATTTTAGGAGAAAGGATAACATTGTTTATTAATTATTCATCCTTAAGAGGGAGAGAATCACTACATGTGTTTAAATCATCTTCTTACCTCAAAATGTGTTCAATAGGATCTTTAAGGGAGAGAGAATTAAGGAAATTGATTATGATTTCATCTTCTTTCTCTAAGCCATCTTTAGGGGTAGGAAAAACTTTGGGGCAAGGAGAAGAATTTCTCATTAATACATCATCTCTAGTGGGAATTTTGTTGAAGTCAAAAGAGGAAATGCCATCACTAGGAAAAGTAGGGACAATACCATCCTCTTTCAAAAAATGATCCTCATGAGGGGGGTATTATTTATGAGGGAGATGAACATGTTTCTCCAAAGGTTCATGATTAGGAAGGAGATCTCTGAAAGAAGTTTTCATAACCCCTTGTTGCAGTAACATGCCCCAATTAGTAAGACCAAATTTAAGAGAAGATAAGTCAATGTCCATAAATACCTTTTCACTTAGAGAGGCATCATGTAGGGAAGATAAAGTAACAATAAGAAAGGTGTTTATTATATCCTCCTCCTCCTCTAAGATAGCTATATTGGAAGGGCACATTTTAGGAGAATTGTCAAGATCACCCTTCAAATCCTCATCCTTAGAGCATGGGAGAGTTTCGAAGGGGTTTGTAACAACTCTTTTAGGCACTTATATGTTATTATAGATAGGAGGAGGTTCATTAAGAGATGGAAATATTGAAGCAAGTGAAGCTAACCCATTATCACATTTATGAAATGAATGAATCATAACAAAAAAAATTATCTTTCAAATGATAACATATGTAAAATAGAAAGAAATGTTCAATTTTAACCAATACAAGCATTCTAAATGTTGAGTTAGAAAATGAAATTTATGAGTGAAATATGTTCCTAAATAATATCAGAAATTAATGATCCAAATCAAGCTATCCACAAGTTCAATTTTGAATTGAAAAATAACGATTTTAGCAAAATTGACCTCTAAATTTTTTAAATTTGCAAGGAATTGAAACTTGTAAAAGTAAATTTGAATTTGAAATTAAAAAAAAAATTCAGATCTAAGAACATAAGTCAGAATTAAAGAAGATTTTATTCGCATTAGGCTCACCTAAATGTGTACGGGAAAAAGCGAGATAGGGTGACTAGGACCTAATGCCACTTTAGCCAACACATTGGGAATATGAAAGAGCCTAGGGAGATAGATCACTTTGGAAACCTCTTGTGAGAAAGAGAGACAATTATTATCTCTTAGGGTTTCTATTCCTCTTATTCTAAACGAATGTAAGATGTGGAAGATTGATCAACTAGACTAGGAGATGAATAATGAAGCATACGTAAACTGAAATTGCACAAACTTAAAGATCTGAAACTGAGATCATAAAAGCAGAGAAGGGGGAGGAATTTGGATGTGTACCTAATTCTTTAAAATGGATCAAAGTGTGGAATTGTACCCAGTTAAGGGATTTCGACTATTGCAACTATTAAGGAACAACAGATGAATGATCTGGAAATAACACTCTCTGCTTGCTTCTTCAAATCCAATTCAACTCCAATTTTCTACACTCTAGCAGATACACCACACTGGTTTGGATTCACACTCTTTTATCAAATCACCAAAATACCAAACATCAACTATACTAACCTAAATAACCTTTACAACTTAGTCAGTTACAAAACCCTAAGACTTACAACATAGATCATCACAAATCTTTATAACTCATTACAGATCATCAAATGGATCTTAACAATCAATTATGAATCAATTATAGTCATTGAATGATCACTGCACCTCAATATGACACACTTTCAAACCCTTAGCTCATTTCGCTAAGCACTTCACACATTCCCAAGAAATTTTCTCTTTGATCACACCAAAACATCATCCAAACACTTCATGTTGTTTCAGCCACATCATCACCAACTTACAAATATAATGTTGTTGGTGTAAATAATTATTCATCATGGATATTATTACACTTTACTTAAGTTTACTTAGGTACATGCATATCATAGTAGTTTGGGTATGAGACACTTGGGTGTTTGTGCCACATTGGGATAGTGTGTGTAGGAGAATTTCTACCTTCTATGGTGTGATCTTGTTGTTACATTCCACATTCAGTGGGTGGTACACCTCATGTGGAATATTATATTGTTTCTCCTACCTACCCTTGTTTCTTATTGAGCCACATGTCATGTTTGTGTGCTCACATATCCATATAGACTTGCCTATACTAGCAGGCTCATACTCATTGTATGTAACGATTGATTGATTGATGATCCAGTTGATCAGTATTTACAACTTGATAGAATACAATTTATTCCTATCAACATTTTATTCTGTCTTATTTGTGCTTTCCATTGCATCTTGATCTTTGCAAAATCTCACATGGTATCAAAGCCATTAGAGTGCTATTAGTTTGCCAATTGAGAGAAATTTGGGGTTTTGCATTTTGGAGCTTTCTATTGCAGGTTATTATTGGAGCTTGTTGGGTCAAATATGAGGTCACCAATGGATTGAGGAGGCTTGAGAAAGTCGAAATCGTCTTTTGTTCCATCCAAATCCGACATCCGAGGCCAAATCTAGAGTCGTTTGAAGGTGGAGGGTGGTGACTTGTCACGTCAACGATCTGCAATTTTGGAGCATTTTTGGCCAAATCCATCATCACCATTGCTCTCAGAAGGCCCAAAAACCCCAAATATCAACTGTCAATTCCTTGAAATCAGCTTCCTCCCCTTTAAGTTGAAAAAATTCCCCTTCCTGGCCCACCGTACGGACTTGCAGGTATAGGTCTGAATTTTTTATTTTTTAAAATAAATTTGTTTTTTGTTTTTTATTAAATTATTTTTCATAAATTTAAAAAAAAATTAACTTAAAATCGTATTTTAATTTTGAATTGGGGAGGGGGAGTTTTTTATTTTTAAATTATTTGTTTTTATTGGAGGGGGCGGCCCCACAGGTATAGCCTGCAGGTACCACAGGTCCTATGGCCCACAATGTACTTGCAGGTGACGCAGGTTCTGCGGCCCCCACAGTGTACCTGTGGAGGGGCCCGTAGGCAGAATTTTTTTTCATTTAAAAAAAAAAAAAAATTTAAAAATTTAACTTGTAAATTTTTTTTTTAAATAAAAAAAAAACATTTTCAAAGTTTTTTCTTTAATAAATTTTCACTAATTTTTTTTGTAATATCAAAATTTTTATTTAAAAAAGAATGACTTATGCCTTTTTTTAAAAAAAAATCTTTATTTTTTTTAATATAATTTTTTTTAATGGGCATTTTAATAATTGTTTTTACTGAGATTTTTAAATCTTTTAAAAATAAAATATCATTTATGAAGCAAAAATGAGAACACTAATTTTTTGTCACTTCATACTATTGGCATTATAACAGACAATAAGAGATTGTTGGCATTTCAATTAGGATATTGAGAAGGTTGTTGATGATTATGGATATAACTGATTAAGGATGTTTACTGTCTTAATATTATTATTTTGTCATTGATGTCAAGAAATTGATTTTCTAATTCAGTATGATGTTGCCATATCTTAAGAAGTATGATTTGATGAGTATAAAGATGTCGGTAAAAGACACAGAAAGATTGTGATGAATAAGGGGAGAAATAAGTTATTCAATGGGCAACTATTACCGAGTGAGACAATGGTGAGATCATGATGTTTAGATTGTTTTGATATCCAACATATGCTATTGTTTGTAAGGTTAATACTATACTATGTTACCGAGCAAAGAACCTAGTCGGTAAACCCTAAGGTTATCGCTATCGGTTAATGAAGGCGGAATGTCTACCGAGTGAAGTTTAGTATTTACCGAGTTGCAACCAAGCTATAACAGAATGCATTAAATGATTAAATGCGTTATTTAATGAAGGAAGTTGATGAGCTGGAATAGATTAAATGATTGGTATGCCATGTATGAAGTTTGTTAAGAATCTATGGTAAAGGAAAATGGGCAGGAAGATCTACAGTGCAGATTGAACCACAATACCTTAGCACAAGTTCCAAGAAATGTATGCAAGTTCCAAGGCGAGGTAAAATGTTTTCAGATTGAAGGATACATTGAACCTGGTCAAGTTTAAAGATCTGATGGCTATGATTGATCATGGGATATGTGATCAAGGAGATTATGCGGTTAGCAATTGTTTATAAATAAGGAACTGTTGATAAACAATGTATGCGGGCAAGTGTAAGCACAGGGATGCTACATAGTGATTACCGAGCACAGAAGCTTGAAGACCTATTTGATTAAACCGAGTATAGAGCCCAGCAGAGGGACATGATAAGTCCTATGACTAGATTGTATTGAGCAAATAAGAATCTACTTTAGCATTTTTGATGTGAAGTTGTAGATATATTTTATTACTATTATTTTGTAAAGTGACAGAAAATCCCTTAACCGAGTGGACTTAACAATCTTGTTTGTAAAACCCTCTAGCAAGGTGACATTCTGATTGAGTGTTTGAAACCCTTTAACAAGGTCACTTCTAACAAGGTGAAGATCCTAACAGATCTAAGGGAAATCCCTTAACCGGGTCACATCTAGCAATGTGTTTGTAATCTTTAACAGGATTTTCTTTTAACCAAGCATACTCTAGAAGAGTATATTTCTTAGTGGGTCCAAAATCCCACAGTGGTTTTTCCCTATTTGGGTTTCCACGTTAAATCTGGTGTTATGAGTGTTGTTATGATTATGTGTTCTTAAGGTTGCATGTTTTACAGTTTTGATTACATATATCTGTTTGAGCTACCGAGGTTGAATCTGTTGAATATATTGAAGATTAAGTTTGTATGATTCACCCCCCCCTCTCATCCTGTTAGCTTGGCATTTGTACTTAACAATTAGTATCAAAACTATCACATACCTATATGCAACACTTCCGACTGACAGCCAGGAGGGGCCTATTGCTCCTATATTTTTTCTTGGCGACATCCCTATCGGATGCATCTTCATCTACAATATTCTATAGAGCTTCTTTGGTGGAATCATCTTCATGTTGTATTCTCTTGCATGAGAAATGTTGTACTTTCACTATCATAAAGTGCCACACCTCTTTGTATCTTGTCTTTGATGACTATTTGATGTAATCCTCTTGTACACGTAGATTAGGAATATCTTGTGAGACTTGGTGCATGGCTCCAGTTAAGACTTAGATTGTACATATTTGTGCATGGCTTTCATGAGTTTTTGATTGTACCACTATTTTTTCTATTTATGAGTATCCAGATGATACTCAAAGTAGGTTGTCTCCATGCCCGATCTTCATTTTGTTGCAGCGAGTGATTCATTGGTATTGACTTGGTACCTAGTTTTGTCACACTTTGACATTATTTGTGCAGCATTGGCTCTCTTTCTTCCTTATGGGGAGGTATTTTGGTCAACGTCATTGGACCATCTTTGCAAGAGATTTTACATTGAGGGAAGCGCTTCATGGTCTCTTCTTCTCTCTTATTCATCATTGAGAGCATTGTGTTCTTTCTTCATCTCTCTTTTGGGGGGGAGTTTTTTACCATGTGGTTTTTCTCTCTTTCTTTGTTTGTGAGATATTGCATTGGTTTTCTTTGCATTTTCATTTTCATTTGTATATGGGTAGGGTATGTGCAGGATCATGGTGTGCCAAAACAGGCCCTTAAGTGGTAATGAAATTTCAAAAAATTAGAGTTTTACAACTTGACATGAAAAATTGAATAAGTTATAAACATTATTTTTAAAATATGTAAGAAGAGAATCTATAGGAAATTGAATGCAGTTTCTAAGCTACTAGTTGTTTTTTGAAAAAAAAAATTCTATTTGATGAAAATTTCAAATTTCAATGCAATGGTACAAAAATTTTAGGAAAAAGATAAGAAGTAGGTGTATGTCTAACCACCCTAATCACAATCAAATCATAATATTTTTTTATAAGATTTATAATATAAGTATTAGACTCATGTCCGGATGTGACACATATTTTTTTATAATTTTTTATAAAGTAAATAATTATTTATGAATTTTTTACTACAACTTTTCAGAAATTCAGAAACTCCTACGTCTGACCACCTTAACTTGGTCAAAACCTTATGAAATTCAACTTTTTAAAATTTTTCCCTATAGTAGACAAAGCATAGGATGTGACACATGTTTCAAATTCAAAAAATGTTATGTGGTTTGAAAGTTATGAGTATTTTTCAATCAGTCTATCAATCAGGACTTTTGTCAGAATTCAATTAGAAAATAAATAATAATTAGTTATTAAAGTCGAAATAAGACAAGCCTTATATTGTTGGAAAGCTGAGAACGTCCTTAAAAAACCCTTTTCATTTTATCAATTTTGGCTGTAAAAAAAGTCGTCAGCCACCAATGTAAAATTTGGAAAATCAAGGAATACTGAAAAACACGTTTTTTCAGTTGACTTTCCAGGCTTGTCACTTCCAAGCCAAATCCCAAAGCAAACCCAAACCAAAATATGGAGGGAAAAATTTATGTTTTAAAATCGGATATCGGATTTTATTGGATAAAATCGGATATCCGATTTTTGAAAAAATAAAAAAATATATTTTAGTAAATTGGGCATAACTTTTGCGTTTTATATCGGAATTTTGATTTTTTACAGGCGTTGGAAAGGTAATTAAGAGCTCTATGATATGGAATAGGTATATTTTCAATTAATTATTTTAAAAAATAATTATAATTCGTTTAAATTCATCCTTCATTTTTAAAACATAAAAAACTCATGACTTTTTCATATGATTTCTCTATTGCATGAACTTTTGTAACAATCATCTCAAAATAAACTAAATAAGTAATTAATTAATAATAGAAAATTTATGAATTTTAATGAGTTCGATAAATTTTGATAAACCATGTTATCTATGTTTGTTCCTTTCTCCACCTCTCTCTCCTAAACCTATCACACCACCTATTTGTTTCTTCCTCCCTCTCTTTTGTCCATATTTATACATCTCTCTCTAGACCTATATCTCTAACTATCAATGAATACCTCATTAAATCTCTCAATCTCTACAAGGTGCTTATATTTCTACCTCTTCATAATTTCCTCCTCTATGTCACTCTCTCTTCCCTAAGATCTAGACTAGTCTCTCTGCATTTCATTCTCATCTCTAGCAACAAAATTCAGAGGGGACAAGGAGAGGCATAGGGAAGTATCAAAAAAAGGAGAGGGGGAGAGAGGTGAGAAGGAGAGATTAATTGGGGGGAAGAGAGAGTGTGAGAGAGAGAGCTATAGGTAATTAGGTGGAAGGCGAAGAGAGAGAGGGAGGGGGTGATTGGGGTGAACAGAGAATGAGAGGGAGAGTTTGAGATTATTAGGGGGTAGGAGGAGAGGGGGAGAGGGGAAATTATCAACAAAGAGAGAAGAGAGATGGGGATAGAGGTGAAGAGAGACATAGAGAGTAATTAGGGGGTGGGTAGAGGGGGAGAGGGAAGTATCTATAAACCCATAGGAGGAGAGAGGTGATCGAGGGTAATTGAGAAAAAGAAATAATGTGAGAGAGAATATGGTGTCCTAAAGGGTCATATGGTGTCTCATGAACCTTTTGTACACCATATGACACCTTAGGACACCATATGATGTTGTTATAAGTCTTATGGTGTCCTAAGGGATCATATGGTGTTCTATGAGCTTTTAGGACACCATATGGTGTCATTACAAGTCGTATGGTGTGTTAAGGGGTCATATGGTATCCTATGACCCCTTAGGACACCATATGACCCCTTAGGTATTGTTAGGGGTCATATTGTGTCTGAACGGGTCATATGGTGTCGTTGGGGGTTGTATGGTGTGCTAAGGGGTCATATTGTGTCCTAAGGGGTCACAAGACATCGTATGACCCCTTAGACACCATATGATCCATTAGGTTTTGTTAGGGCTCATACTATGTCCTAAGAGGTCATATGGTGTCCCATGACCCTTTAGGGCACCATATGACCCCTTAGGACATCATATGGTGTCTTTATAGGTCTTATGGTGTCCTAAGGGGTCATATGGTGTCCTAAAACCCCTTAGGACACCATATGACCCCTTAGGACATTATATGACCCCTTAGGATACCATACGATACCTTGGGACACCATATGGTATCGCAAGGAGTCATATGGTGTCCTAAGGGGTCATATGGTGTCCTATGAGCCCTTACGATAATATATGACCCATTAGGTGTCATCAGGGATCTTATTGTGTCCTAATGGGTCATATGGTGTCGTATGACCCCTTAGGACACCATATGCTTGGAGACAATATGGTTCTATGGGTCGTATGGTGTCCTATGACACCTTAGGATACCATATGACCCCTCAGGATACCATTTAGTGTTGTTATGTGTCGTATGGTGTCCTATGACCCTTAAGTGTCATTAGGGTTATTTTATGTCCTAAGGGGTCGTACTGTGTCCTAAGGGGTCATATGGTATCCTATGACCCCTTAGGACACTATATGATGTCGTTAGTGGTCATATTATGTCCTAAGGGGTCATATTGTGTCTTATGACCCCTTAGGACACCACATGGTGTCGTTATGTGTTGTATGGTCTTCTAAGGGGTCATATGGTGTTCTATGACCCCTTAGGACACCAATTGTATGTTATTATGGGTTGTATGGTCTCCTAAGGGGTCATATGGTGTCCTATGACCCTTAGGACACCATATGGTGTCATTAAGGGTGGTATGGTGTGCTAAGGGGTCATATGGTGTCCTATGACCGTTTATAACACCATATGACCTCTTAGGCATCGTTAGGTGTCATTTTGTGTCATTAGGGGTCATATGATGTCCTATGACCCCTTAGGACACAATATGACCCCTTAGGTGTTGTTAGGGGTCATATTGTGTCCTAACAGGTCATATAGTGTCCTACGACCCCTTAGGACACCATATGGTGTCGTTTGGGATTGTATGGTGTGCTAAGGGGTCATATTGTGTCCTAAAGATTCCTGAGACATCATATAACCTCTCAGGACATCATATGACCCCTTAGATATCGTTAGGGGTCATATTGTGTCCTAAGGGGTCATATGGTGTCTCATGACACCATATGACCCCTTAGGACACCATATCGTGTCGTTATGGGTCTTCTTATGTTCTAAGGGGTTATATGACGTTCTAAGGGGTCATATGGTTTTATATGACCCCTTAGGATACCATATGACACCTTAGGACACCATATGGTGTCGTAAAGGGTTGTGTGGTGTTATAAGGGGTTATATGGTGTTCTATGGGGTCATATGGTTTTGTATGACCCCTTAGGACACTATATAACATTTTTAGGGGTCATATTGTGTCTTATGACCCCTTAGGACACCACATTGTGTCGTTATATGTCGTATGGTGTTCTAAGGGGTCATATGGTATTCTATGACCCTCTAGGACATCATATTATGTTGTTATGGGTCGTATGGTCTCCCAAGGAGTCATATAGCGTCCTATGACCCCTTAGGACACCATATGACCCCTTAGGACACCGTATGGTGTCATTATGTGCCGTATGGTGTCCTAAGGGGTCATATGGTGTTATATGACCCCTTATGACACCATATGATCCCTTAGGACACCATATGGTGTTGTTAGGGGTCGTATGGAGTGCTAAGGGGTCATATGGTGTCCTATGACCCCTTAGCACACAATATGACCCCTTAGTACACCATAAAGTGTCCTTAGGAGTCATATGGTGTCCTATGACCCCTTAGGAAGTAATATGACCCCTTAGGTGTTGTTAGGGGTCATATTATGTCCTAACGGGTTATATGGTGTCGTACAACCCCTTAGGACACCATTTGGTGTCGTTAGGGGTTGTATGGTGTGCTAAAGGGTCTTATTTTGTTCTAAAGGTTCCTAGGACATCATATAACCCCTTAGGACACCATATGACCCCTTAGGTATCGTTAGGGGTAATATTGTGTCCTAAGGAGTCATATGGTGTTTGATGACACCATATGACCCCTTAAGACACCATATTGTGTGGTTATGGGTCTTCTTGTGTTCTAAGGGGTCATATGGTGTTATATGACCCATTAGGATACCATATGACCCCTTAGGAAACCATATGTTATCGTAAAGGGTGGTATGGTGTCGCAAGGGGTCGTATGGTGTCCTAAGGGGTCATATGGTGTCTTATGACCCCTTAGGACACTATATGACATTGTTAGGGGTCATATTATGTCCTAAGGGGTAATATTATGTCTTATGGCCCCTTAAAACACCACATGGTGACGTTATGGGTCGTATGGTGTTCTAAAAGGTTATATAGTGTTCTATTACCCTCTAAGACACTATATTATGTTGTTATGGGTTGTATAGTCCTCTAAGGGGTCATATGGTGTCCTATTACCCCTTAGGACACCATATAGTGTCATTATGTATCAAATGGTGTCCTAAGGGGTCATATGGTGCTCAATGACCCCTTAGGACACCATATGACTCCTTAGGACACCATATGGTGTCATTAGGGGTCATATGGTGTTCTAAGGGGTCAAATGGTGTCCTATGACCCCTTAAGACACCACATGGTGTTGTTATGGGTTGTATGGTGTTCTGAGGGGTCATATGGTGTTCTATGACCCTCCAAGACACCATATTATGTTGTTATGGGTTGTATGGTCATCTAAGGGGTCATATGGTGTCCTATGACCCCTTAGGACACCATATAGTGTCATTATGCATTGTATGGTGTCCTAAGAGGTCATATGGTTTTCTATGACCCCTTAGGACACCATATGACTCCTTAGGAAACCATATGGTGTTGTTAGGGGTCGTATGGTGTGCTAAGGGGTCAAATGGTGTCCTATGACCCCTTAAGACACCACATGGTGTTGTTATGGGTTGTATGGTGTTCTAAGGTGTCATATGGTGTTCTATGACCCTCTAAGACACCATATTATGTTATTATGGGTTGTATAGTCCTCTAAGGGGTCATATGGTGTCCTATAACCCCTTAGGAGACCATATAGTGTCATTATGCATCGTATGGTGTCCTAAGGCATCATATGGTGTTCTATGACTCCTTAGGACACCATATGACTCCTTAGGACACCATATGATGTCATTAGGGGTCATATGGTGTGCTAAGGGGTCAAATGGTGTCCTATGACCCCTTATAACACCATATGACCCCTTAGGTATCGTTAGGTGTCATTTTGTGTCATTAGGGGTCATATGGTGTCCTATGAACCCTTAGGACACAATATGATCCCTTAAGACACCATATAGTGTTGTTAGGGGTCGTATGGTGTCCTAAGGGGTCATATGGTGTCTTATGACCCATTGGGACACTATATGACATCATTAGGGGTCATATTATGTCTTAAGGGGTAATATTGTGTCTTATGACCCCTTCAGACACTAGATGGCATCATTATGGGTCGTATGGTGTTCTAAGGGGTTGTATGGTGTTCTATGACCCTCTAGGACAACATATTATGTTGGTATGGGTCATATGGTCTCCTATGACCCCTTAGGACACCATATAGTATCAATATGCATCGTATGGTGTCCTAAGGGGTCATATGGTGTTCTATGACCCCTTAGGACACCATATGGTGTCATTGGGGTTGTATGGTGTGCTAAGGGGTCATATGGTGTCCTATGACCCCTTAGGTATCGCTAGGTGTCATTTTGTGTTGTTACAGGTCATATGGTCTCCTATGAACCCTTAGGACACAATATGACCCCTTAAGACACCATATAGTGTCGTTAGGGGTCATATGGTGTCCTATGACCCCTTAGGTTGGTAGGGATCATATTGTGTCATAATGGGTCATATGGTGTCCTACAACCCCTTAGGACACCATATGGCATCATTAGGGGTTGTATGGTGTGCTAAGGGGTCATATTATGTCCTAAAGGTTCCTAGGACATCATATAACCCCTTAGGACACCATATGACACCTTAGGTATTGTTAGGGGTCATATTGTGTCTCCTGACACCATATGACCCCTAAGGACACCATATCATGTCGTTATGGGTCTTCTTGTGTTATAAGGGGTCATATGGTGTTATATGATCTCTTAGGACACCATATAGTGTCGTAAGGGATCGTATGGTGTTATAAGGGGTCATATGGTGTCCTATGACCCCTTATGACACTATATGACCCCTTAGGTGTCGTCATGGGTCATATTGTGTCCTAATTGGTCATATGACATTCTTTGACCCCTTAAGACACCATATGACCCCTTGGGACACTATATGGTGCTATGGGTTGTATGGTGTCCTAAGGGGTCATATGGTGTCCTATGACCCCTTAGGACACAATATGACCCTTTAGGATGCCACATTGTGTCATTAGGTGTTGTATGGTGTCCTAAGGGGTCATTTGGTGTCTTATGACCCCTTAGGACACCATATGGTGTCATTAGGGGTCTAATTGTGTCTTAAGGGATCATATGGTGTTTTATGACCCCTTATGACACCATATGACCCCTTAGGAGACCATATGGTGTCGTTAGGGGTCATATTGTGTCCTAAGGGATCATATGATGTTCTATGACCCCTTAGGACATGATATAATGCCTTAGGAGACCATATATACTAATTTTCAAATAAGGAGAGATATAAAGGTGAAGAGAGATGAAGAAATAAAGAGAGGGAAAAGAACTAAAGGATAAGGACATAAATAGAGATATAGATATTAATGAGTATGAAGTGAGAAGGAGAAAAACTAAAGGAAAAGGATGGATAGAAAGAGGTAGACATATCTAGATATTGAAAAGGAGAGAGGAAGATAGAGATAAAAGATGAAGATAAAGGGAGAGGGAGGTGAATAGATATAGAGAAAGAGAGAGGTAAAGACAAAGATAAATATATGAAGAGATGGAGAAAAATGGATAGAGAGGGGTAAAGAGAGAGATTAAAAAAGGAAGAGATAGAGAGATATAAAGGAAGAGAAATATCGATAGATAGAGATATAGAGATATATAGATAGTGCAAGAGAGTGAGAAAGAGAGATAGAGATTATAGATAGGGATAGATAGAGAGGGAGAGAGAAAAAGAGGAAGATATAGAGATATATAAATGCACTATAGAGAAGGATGTGGGGAGAGAGCACAAGATATATAAAGATCGAGTAAATAAAGTGATAAAAGTAAAGAAAGGGAAAGATACTTCAAGAGGGCGATAAAGGAAGAGACAGAGAAGTAGATTAATCATGTACAGAGGAATATTTATAAAGATAGAGGAACACATAAAAGAGATATTGATAGGGAAAGAGATGGAGATGTGAAGATGGAGATAGAGATAGATATGGATAGAACATGATAGAGAGAGTAAGACAAATGGAGGGAGAGATGGAGTGAATAAGTAAGATTTAGAGACAATGAAATATAAATATAAATGAAGATAGATCTATAGGGATATAGAGATAGAGGGGACAAGATAGGGAGAGAAAGGAGGTGATAGAGACAACTAATATATAAGTATAGGTAGGATAAGGTAAAGGAGGGAGATAAATAGAGAGAAGAGAGATTATTAGAGAGAAATATAGAAATAAGGAGTGACAATGATGGAGTGGGAAAGGAAGAGATATGAATAGAAAGATGGAGATATATGCAGAGATGCATGTAACTTAGGAATTTATTTATCTACATGGAATGAGAAAACAAGTGACATAAGTAGAGAACAAAGAGATATATAAAATATATTATATAAGTATAGATAGACAAGTGATAGATAAAGGAGGTGATAGGAAAAAAAATGAGACTTTGTATGCAAAATTTGTGAGTATTTAATGTTTTAAAATTCAAGGACTAACTTTAAATGATTATAATTAATTTTTGGTCTATAAAATCATCAAAATAACTCATCCATTTGATAGTTCTATGAATTACCTTTCCAACGCCTATAAAAAATCAAAATTTTGATAAGAAACGCAAAAGTTATGGCCATTTTACTAAACTATATTTTTTATGTTGATAAAATCGGATATCCAATTTAGTTGGATATCTGATTTGAAAAGTATGATATCACACTAGTGACATCACAATAGTGACATCACAAATCGGATATCCGATTTGGTTTGGTATTACCAAACCAAATTCAAATTTAGCCCGACCCAAACAAAAAGTCAAAGCGGATTTTGGCGTGTTTGGAACGGTTGAAAGCGCATTTTTTTCTCTATTACTACTTTTTGGCCCCGCTTGATCTTGCACATACCCAATACGTAACATGGCCTTGTAGTCGGGACCCATCTTGTATTGCTTAGTTGCATTGTAGACTTAAGTGCATTCCCCTAAGTTACCCTTAAGGGGGGGTGTTGGTGTAAATAATTATTCATCATGGATATTATTAAAATTTACTTAAGTTTACTTAGGTACATGCATATCATAGTAGTTCATGTATGAGACACTTGGGTGTTTGTGCCACATTGGGATAGTGTGTAGAGGATAATTTCAACCTTTTATGGTGTGATCTTGTTGTTACATTCCACATTCAATGGGTGATCCACCTCATGGAATATTATATTGTTTCTCCTACCTACCACACCTATTTTCTACCTACCCTTGTTTGTTATTGAGCCACATGTCATGTTTGTGTGCTCACATATCCATATAGCCTTGCCTATACTAGCAGGCTCATATTCATTGTAATGATTAATTGATTGATGATCCAGTTGATCAGTATTTTCATCTTGATAGAACACAGTTTATTCCTATCATCATTTTGTTCTCTCTTATTTGTTATTTCCAATGCCTCTTAATCTTGGAGAAATATCACAAATGTAATATGCCATCGAACTCAAAATTTTTATTGGTTATAGGAATTTGTTACCGGTTCTAAAACCCTTCTTAAGCCCTACAGAAAAAACAATAGAAATCATAAACATAATTTTTGGTAATCAAAGCATAATGCGGTTCCATTCAAAGATAAATTACAATGATACAAATACATGTGTTGGCATATGTGCAGAGCATGATGACATGATGATATTGTATGTTGTCATTGATGTCAATATGCTGAAGTATGAACTGATATGTTGTACTAAGCAAACTGGCAAGAGAACTAGTATGATGATGTAAACCGGTATTTATGAAAAAAGTGAAGTGGTATGTTTGTTCAAGGTGAACTGGTATTTTGGAATGAGAACTGATAAATGGAAGTTTTGTATCGGGGTTTCATTTGGCATGACTACCAATTGGTAGTCTCAGCTTCAGGGTTTCTAGTTGATGCATTCCAAGATTGTGCAATTCAACTAATGAAATCTTGTGATGAGTTAGCATTGTAATGAAGACCAAATAAGTGTTGCCATGTCATCCTTGTGCGCATGAAGGATTTCCTTGAGGATCTTGCATGGAGATTGATCCTATCTACCTCAGGAATGTGCGAAGTCTCTGTAAACGATGGAGAGCACGTGATGAGTTATCAACTTCCTGAAGTGGCAAAGAATGAACGTTGGAGAACGTCTTGAGATCTGTTCAAGACTATTGTATTCGATGCAGTGTGATTAACGGTCAAGATTGAATCGACTGGATTGTAAAACCTAAATGTTTAGGGTTTAGGGTTTATGCTACTGACCTATTTGTTTCCTATAAGGTTGATGATGTTTTTCACTTTGAAGCTGTTGGCAAATGGTATGTGTGTATCCATGAGAGTGAAACTTGATTCTTGCCAGATCGAAGAAGTGTGTTGATACCTATAGAGTGTGATTGCAGAAGAAAAGGAGCTAAAGTGGATCTGCCTTAGCATTGAGTGTTGTTATCAGATTAGTGTATTCCTTGTTGACTTATAACCATTTCAGCAGTTGGAAAATCCCTTAACCGAGTAACTTTAATAGGATTTTGTGTAAATCCTTTAATGGGGTGACTCAATTCAATGAGTTCTTCAAATACTCTTGTGAGTTAACCTTTAACAGGGTTCTAACCTTTAATCGGGTATTTAGCCATCCCTTAAACGGGTGATCCCTAGTAGGATCAGTTCCTAGTAGAACCTATTGTAAAATTCTCTACCCAAACTAGGCTCCTAACAGAGCAGACTTCAAAAGAGTTCAAGAAGAACTTGTGGGTATTCATCCCCACCATGGTTTTTCCCAGTTGGGTTTCCACGTGAAAAATCAGTGTGTCATGTGTGATGTCTTTCATGTGATGGTTTAGTGTTTTATGTCAAACTGGTAAAACATGTTGAACTAGTAGTCATTATTTTTTGATGATAGATTACCTATTTATGTATAAGGGTGAAGTGGAAATGAGGTATTAGATTGTATGGAAAGCTAAGGGTTACTGGTTTATGTCTTTCACATTCTCACTGTGTTTTATCGATAGAAATCTGATTTAGACCGGTGTTATTGCTTGCCAGTCAAAGTGTTGTGTTTACAGTCAAACCGGTTCAGGGAAAGTTTGTATTTTGCCTGTACTGATTCACCCCGCCCTCTTAGTATCGGTTTGGTACTAACTGTTCATCATTAACTCATCAATTGGTATCAAAGCATCCTCCAGGTCCTCTGTGTTGTGAGCTTAACCGCTTGAGGAAAAGATCCTACTCTAATGATGAAGAGGGAAGGTCCAAAGTTCAACAGAGACAACTTTAAAATATGGAAGGACAAAATGAAGATTTACATCAGAAGCATGGGTGCTCAACACTGGAGCTATGTTAGGAATACTTATGTTAGACCTATCGGTACTCTAACCGATGATCAAAAGAGAGAGATTTAGGACAATGGGCAAGTCATGGAAGCCCTAATCAGCAGTCTATCCGACACTGAGTTTATTGATGTTCAGGATAAAGATAATCCCAAAGAAGTATGGGATGCTCTTGAGAATATCTATGGTGATGATGAGCATGTGAAACAAGCTAAGGAAGAGAGCCTTAGGGGAAATTTTGAAGACATGTGGATGGTTGAAGGAGAGACCATTCAACATTATGGAATAAAAATCAAAATTATCGTTGGAGACATCAAGAGTGCAGGTGGTAAAATATAAGATTCCACTGTTGTTAGCAAAATTTTGAGATCCTTATTACCGATCTATGCAATGAGGGTTTCTGCTATTCAGGAGTTGAGGTCTATAGACAAGACAAAGGTATCCCTAGACTCCATCATTGCAAAGTTGACCGCATATGAGCTAAATAATTATGATGCCAATATTCAGAAGACTGAATCAACCTTTAGAGCATTTGTTGCACCATCTAGAAAGGGTAAAGAAGCTAGTACCAATGGTGAACCAAGACAAAGCAGAGAAATGGATGATAAGGAGATCCTGATGGAATTTGAACCTCTTCTTGCTAAGAGACTTCCTAAGGGAACTGGTAAATACAGAGGTAAACTCCCTTTGAAATGATTTTCTTGCAATAGGATAGGACACATTGCTTTAAACTATCCTAATGGTGATAATAAGGACAAATCGGAGAAGTTCAGGAAGTTCAAAGGAGGAAATAGGAGAAACTATTTTGTAGCTATTGATGAAGGAGTCATTGATGAGGAATCAAAAGATGAAGTGAAGATATTGTGTTTGTAGCAGTTAAGGAAGATGTGTCAGACAAGAAGGCTCTTGTCTCTCGCTTTGATAATTCCAATGAATGAATTATTGACAGTGGTTGTTCTCACCATATGACTCATGACCAGAGTAAGTTTCTATCTTTGGAAGAGTATGACGGTCGTGTGGTTCATTTTGGTAATGATGCACCATGTATGGTAAAAGGCAGAGGGTCCATCTCTCTGAATGGAAAAAGCAGTGTTGATAATGTGTATTGGGTAGTGTAGTCACATAAATCTGTCCACTTAATTAAATGAATACTTAGTATTTATTTGATTATTTAACCATCAATTAATAATTAATTAAATTAATATTTAATTAATTCATCTTAACCCTCTTCTCCTATTAATTAAATAAATTATTCAATTTATTTGATTTAATTCACTTAACCAAATTCAGACCATTAATTAAATAAATAAATCATTTATTTAATTAAATATTCTTTCACATTTAAATAAATTAATATTTATTTAAATCCCCCAAAATCCCACCTCTCACATTTAAATAAATTAACATTTATTTAAATCACCTTTATCCCCTACCCACTTGCATTTTCCTACAAATGCAAGTTGCACAATTATTTTAAATAAATAATTTATTTAAATCACCTTTATCCTCCACCCACTTGTATTTTCCTACAAAAGCAAGTTGCACAACTATTTTAAATAAATTATTTATTTAAAATCCTATTTATCCTCACCCACTTGAAACCTTTAATGGTTTCCCTTAAAGTCTTCAAACTTGATGGCTTTAAAGTCTTCAAACTTGATGGCTTCCTTCTATAGTCTTCTTAAGCCTTTAATGGTTTCCCTTAAAGTCTTCAAACTCTATGGCTTTAAAGTCTTCAAACTTAATGGCTTCCCTTAAAGTCTTCTTAAGACTTTAATGGTTTTCCTTAAAGTCTTCAAGCCTTTAATGGTTTTCCTCAAAGTCTTCAAGCATTTTAATGCTTTATCTTCCTTTTTCTCATTTAAATAAATTAATATTTATTTGAATATTTATCCAAATGCAAATTACACCATTTAATTGAAATAAATGATTTTATTTTAATTGAAAATACCAAAATTTCTCCCACTTGCATTTTCCTACAAAATCCACTTGCATGCCTAAACCCCTCTAGAATTTTCTAATCACTTCTAAATAACCTAACCCCTTCTCTAAACTTTGTCACATTCCTAAGCAAAAGGGAAGTCACTTCTCAAACCCTCAAAGTCTTTGATAACCATTAAAGGCTTTCAACCTTCAACCACTAAATGGCTCAAAGTCTTTGATAACCATTGAAGGCTTTCAACCTTCAACCACTTAATCCCCAAAGTCTCCAATAACCATTAATGGTTACCTCAAACCCTCCCACATGGTTAAAACATTTGTTTTGACTCAACCTCTACCCAACCCAAAGGTCTCATTAGGCCATTAATGCTTTGACCATGATTATCTCTTAAACATTTGCACAAAGGTTTATCCTTGGATTAACTCTTAATCCAGTGGGTAATCTTAATTTGGACTTGACCCTTAGCCTCTAGATAACCATGAGGTCTTCTCAGGCCTTTAATGCCTCCAACCTCTTCTCTCAACCCAATCCTATGTTGACACTTGTCACCATTTTATTGGTGCCAATTGTGCACATGGATCCCCAACTTTCAAACTTGGCCCTTGATTAAACCATTCAATCTTAACCCTTCATTTCCCCATTTCTTCTATAAATAGAACCCTTCTCCTCAATCAAAAAAAGAAGCATTTAGATTATTGTTGTTATACTGGCATTAGCATAGAGCTTTTTCATAGCATCACTATCTACTCTTGCATAGTATTTGCTTATCATATTCAACCATCTTGAATCTCCATATGGCATCCATGGCTAGTGCTAAAAGCTGAGAGCTACACTCATTTGGGACTTGGAGAGGAGAGGAACAAGGGAGGAGCAACTATGAGCATCTTGATTAGCTATTTTATTCTATGTTTATATGCTTTCTATTTCATGCTTAATATCTCTCTTGATATGCCTGTTTAGGATAATCTTTTTTTGCTAACACTAACGTTTGTTTCTTGTGCTCTTGTGTGTGTTGCCATCAAATAGATTTTCTAATCCTTTTTGCAGAGCATCAGGTAGAAGGTCTCAGACACAATCTTTTGAGTGTTGCCCAGCTTTATGATAATGGACTCACTCTGGAATTCAGAGATGGAGTGTGTAAAATAAAAGGTAAGAGTGGTGAACTGATGGCAACCAGTATGCATACCAAAGGTAACCTATTTCAGCTGAATGCAACCATCAGTACATGTCTAATGGCTAAGTTTGATGATAGCTGAATATGGCATAGGAGACTCTGCCATGTAAACTTTGATAATATTGTGAAGGCCAGTAAGATCAAGGCAGCTAGAGGATTTCCTATGCTGAGTAAACCAGAGAATCCTTTGTGCAAAGAGTGTCAACTAGAGAAAATGTCTTCCTCAACCTTCAAAGGTAAATCTTTCACTACAAACAATTTACTTGATCTTGTGCATACTAATTTGTGTGGTCCTATGAAAACTAGGAGTGTGTGGGGAGATAGGTATTTTATGATCCTTACTGATGGTTTCTTAAGAATGATGTGGATCACATTCTTGAAGGACAAGTCTGAAGCCTTTGGAAAGTTCAAAGGCTTCAGAGCACTGGTTGAAAAAGAAAGCAGTAAGAGGTGCCTAAGAACTGATCAAGGAGGAGAATTCACTTTCGGTGAATTCAACAAGTACTGTGAAGAGAATGACATCAAGAGGCAACTATCTGCCACCCGAACTCCATAGTAGAATGGCCTAGTAGAGAGGAACAACTGGATTGTAGTTGAAGCAGCCAGAATAATGTTGATCCAAGGAAAAGTTGCTCACACCTTTTGGAGAGAAGTGGTGAGCACTGCAGTCTACACTATGAACTGGGTACTCATCAAGAAAGGTAAGGATAAAACTCCTTATGAGTATTGGACTGGTAAGACACCAGTGGTAAGATACTTTAGAGTGTTTGGTAGCAAATGTTATATCAAGAGGAGTGAACATCAGAGCAGGTTTGATGCAAAATGTGATGAGGGAATATTCCTAGGGTATTCCACAAAGAGAAAAACTCTCAAATGTTTCAACAATAGGACTCAAAGAATTGTTGAAAGCATCAATATTAGAGTTGATGAAACCTCTGAGAAACCTAAGGAAATCAATAGTGAAAAAGTAGGAGAGGAACCAATAGTAACCTTCTAGGAACCGGTTGCAAAACAGCCTAGCACCAATAAAAGTGCTCCTACACCGGTAGATGCTGATGCTGATGAAGATGAGGATGAAGAAGAAAAGAAAGAAGAAACAAACAAGATCATTCCTAGGTATGTAAAGATGAATAATGATCCAAAGCAGATCATAGGAGATAAGGATGCAAGAATTCTTACAAGAAGAAAGGTCAGAGAAAATTCTTGCATTATCTCTGAATTTGAGCCTGAAACATTTAAAGAAGCACATAAAGATGAAGACTGGATCAAGGCAATGGAAGAGGAACTTGACCAGATAGAAAAGAATGGTACATGGTCTTTGGTACCCAAACCTGAGCATAAAATTGTCATAGGCACCAAATGGGTTTTCCAAAATAAGCTGAATGAAGATGGCACAGTGGTAAGAAACAAAGCCAGACTGGTGTGCAAAGGATATGCTCAAGAAGAAGGAGAAGACTATGGAGAAACCTTTGCTCTAGTAGCCAGATTGGAAGGAGTTTGTATGCTTCTTGCATATGCAACCTTCAAGGGACTCAAAGTATATCAAATGGATGTAAAATCTACATTCCTGAATGGAATACTAGAAGAGGAGGTGTATATAGAACAACCAGATGGGCTTTCCCTATTAGAAGACATTGACATGGTGTGTAGGCTACATAAAGCCTTGTATGGACTAAATCAGGCACCTAGAGCATTGTATGAATGCTTGCACTCCCATCTTGTAAAGATTGGATTTGACAGAACAAGTAAAGATAGAAGGAGATCAGATTCTGATCTGTGAAGTATTTGTTGATGAGATAATTTTTGGTGTAGATGACAAGATGAGTCATGACTTTGCAGATGAGATGAAGAAGGAATTTGAGATGTCACTTATAGGGGAGATTAAGTTCTTCATTGGACTATAGATTCAACAAATGAAAGATGGAATCTTTATCACTCAGTCCAAGTATGTCAAAGAGGTGTTGAAGACCTTTGGCATGGAAGATAGTAAAGTGGTTGGTAAACCGATGGTGACCGGTTGTAAACTATCAAAGGAGGATGACTCAGCATTGGTAAATGAGAAGGAATGTCGATCAATGATTGGTAAGTTTCACTATGTAATACATAGTAGACCGGACATTGCACATATAGTGGGAATTATTGTACGGTTGTAGAAAAGACCAAGAGAATCCCACTTGGTAGCAGTCAAGCAGATTTTGAGATATCTATAGGGAACTATTGACTATGAATTATGGTATCCATACGGTAGTGATTTCAACTTGAAAAGGTTTACAGATGCTAATTGGGTTGGTAATGTGGATGACCGAAAGAGCACAACCAGTGGTTCATTCTTTCTTGGTGGTAGACTAGTCTCACGGATGAGTAAGAAGTAGAGTTGTATCTCTCAGTCTATAGCAGAAGTAGAGTATTTTGCAGCATTTATGAACTACACCCAGACAATTTGGATGAAGCATGTATTAAATGGCTTCAAAGTTCCTATATCTGAACTGATAAGTATATTTTGTGACAACACAAGTGTAATTAACATCTTCAAGAATCCGCTTTTACATGCTAGAACCAAGCACTTCAAACTCAAGTATCATTTCTTGAGGGAGAGGGTTCAGAACAAAGAAGTTGTATTGGAAAATGTTTCCAGTAAGAAGCAGTTAGCAAATATATTCACCAAGCCTCTACCGAAGGCTACCTTTACCTATTTGAGAGGTGAATTAGGGGTGCTTCCCCTTCAAGAGGTGAACTAAAGGTATGTGTTCCACATTAGTCAGGTCTTACATTGATATATCTTTTTCGGGATTGGTGTGTTGCAGGATGCTACTCCTTAGGGGGAGCAACATAGTGGCACATAGATGTGTATGCCTCCACTTTGGCATTATTGTCAAAGGGGGAGAAGATGTGAAGCAGGAAAGATATCTACAATATTAGGGAGAAGATGTGAAGCAGAAGCAAAAAGATATCTTTGTATATTGCCATCAATACCAAAGGGGGAGATTGTTGGCATATGTGCAGAGCATGATGACATGATGATATTGTATGTTGTCATTGATGTCAATATGTTGAAGTATGAACCAGTATGTTGTAGTAAGCAAACTGGCAAGAGAACCGGTATGATGATGTAAACCGGTATTTGTGAAAAAATTGAAGCAGTATGTTTGTTCAAGGTGAACTGGTATGTTGGAATGAGAACTGGTAAATGGAAGTTTTGTATCGGGGTTTCATTTGGCATTACTACCGGTTGGTAGTCTCAGCTTGAGGGTTTCTGGTTGATGCATTCCAAGATTGTGTGATTCAACCGATGACATCTTGTGATGAGTTAGCATTGTAATGAAGACCAGATAAGTGTTGCCACGCTAGCCTTGTGCACGTGAAGGATTTCCTTGAGGATCTTGCATGGAGATTGATCTTATCTACCTGAGGAATGTGCAAAGTCTCTGTAAATGATGGAGAGTGCATGATGAGTTATCAGCTTCCTGAAGTGGCAAAGAATGAATGTTGGAGAATGTCTTGAGATCTGTTCAAAACTATTGTATTCGATGCAGTGTGATTAACGGTTAGGATTGAACCAACTGGATTGTAAAACCTAAATGTTTTGGGTTTAGGGTTTATGCTACCAACCTAACTGTTTCCTAAAAAGGTTGATGATGTTTTTTACTTTGAAGTTGTTGGAAAATGGTATGTGTGTATCCCAGAGAGTGATACTTGATTCTTGCCAGACCGAAGAAGTGTGTTGATACCTATAGAGTGTGATTGTAAAAGAAAAGGAGCTAAAGTGGATCTGCCTTGGCATTGAGTGTTGATATCAGATCAGTATATTACCTATTGACTTCTAACCATTTTAGGAGTTGGAAAATCCCTTAACCGAGTAGCTTTAATAGGCTTTTGTGTAAATCCTTTAACAAGGTGACTCAATTCAATGAGTTCTTCAAATTCTCTTGCGAGGTAACCTTTAACAGGGTTCTAACCTTTAACCAGGTATTTAGCCATCCCTTAACCAGGTGATCCCCAGCAGGATTGGTTCCTAGCAGAACCTATTGTAAAATTCTCTAAGCGAACTAGGTTCCTAACAGAGCAGACTTCAAAAGAGTTCAAAAATAGCTTGTGGGTATTCATCCCCATCGTGGTTTTTCCCAGTTGGGTTTCCATGTGAAAAATCAATGTGTCATGTGTGATGTCTTTCATGTGATGGTTTAGCAGTCATTATATTTTGATGATAGATTACCTGTTTATGCATAAGGGTGAAGCAGAAATGAGGTATTAGATTGTATGGAAAGCTAAGGGTTATCAGTTTATGTCTTTCACATTCTCACTATGTTTTACCGATAGAAATCTGATTTAGACCGGTGTTATTGCTTGCCAGTCAAAGTGTTGTCTTTACAGTCAACCCAGTTCAAGGAAAGTTTGTATTTTGCCTATACTGACTCACCCCCCCCTCTCAATACCAGTTTGGTACTAATTGTTCATCATTAACTCATCAACATGTTCCAAACCTCAACACTTGACTCATCAGCAATCTCCAAAACCAATTAAAACATTTTCACGTTTACCGGTTAACATCCTAATTCCTAGTTCACTGTGTTCATTACTGATAAGACATTTTTGGTAGACCAAAAAGACTTAGATGCCAAAATAAACATGAAAAACATAGTTGCCTCATAATTTTCCATCAAAGATAACATAAATATCTGATCAAAGTTATTAAACAATAATCTCAATCTCTTCATCACTATATCATTACCAACAGTCCTTTACCAGTTCATCAACATTGTCCATCAACATCAATTATGCCAATCATGTCAACATTTTTTTGAGGCAAAAATCTTGAACTTAATAGATTAACAAGGGTGATGAAACCATTGAGTTCATTCATCTATTTCTCCTCAAGAATAATTAAATAAATAAAATTATTGAACTTCTTGGGGCAGGTGGTACAATATATATATATATATATATATATATATATATATATATATATATATATATATATATATATATATATATATATATATATATATATATATATATATATATATATATATATAACTATAAAGTGGAAAATTGAACCCTAGTGATTCCCCACCTAGGAGAGAGAAAGGAAATCACTAGGATGATTTTCACTTGGGAGATACTTTCCATTCAAAAGAGAATTTGAATTCATTAGATCCAAATCCTAGACTAAATAAGGATCTAAATACTAAGTGAATTGCAAGGGTGCAATGCAATTTATCCTCTTTTGTAAGTGGAAGAGTTGACTTGTTGACTATGCAAAAAATGTAGACAAAATGGGTGAAATAAGGAGCTACTGATTTGGGATTGCATTGTAACTTCATATCTGAGATATTTAGACTGATATAGATCTACCCTACCAATTTGGAGAAAATTCATCGGGACCAGGTTGAATTTGCATCCAGTACTATGAAAAATCTGCGAGTCGGAAAGGGTTTTTCCGTCTCTATAAATGAAGCCTAAATCAGACATTACAATCATTCACCTACAACCTACACATAAAAAAGAAGGGAAGAAGTGTTGTGGATAGGGTTTTTCCTTAGTCAAACCCTGGTTGAGGAATCAACCTTGAAAGAAAGTAATTGTAAATTCTTAAATGTAGATAATGGAAATGTATACCTTGTAGATTTGTGATTTGTTGATGATGGTTGCTTTGCTTCTTGAATGTAATCACAAGTATTACATGAAATAGCATGTAACATGAAGAAACCTTAACACATACACATTATTAAAAATGAATGTTGTAATGTTCCTCCAATAGATGGATGAAGAAGACACATGAAGAAGAAGAAGACTTGATGAATGTTTGGAGACTTGAATGCATGATGATGATAATGAAGACCTTTTGCTTCTTTACCCATTTTGATACTTTCCTAAGGGGATTAATTTCATCTCATAGAAGGCCAACATAGGGGAGATTAAATCTTAAAGAGAAAATTAGGATCAAGGGTCAGATGGGCCCATTTTGGGGCCACACAAAGAGGGAGGACAAGGGTGCCATGCCCCTTTCCTAAGGAGGACCAGGGCGCCATGCCTTGGTCCTGCCTATTTTTGGGGCTTGAAATAGGGTCTAAACATGTTGTAAAGTATAGAAATAAGACCCATTTCCATGGTGGAGACATAGATGGATCCCGATCAAGCGTGGGAGATGATATCGCCAAGGTAAGTAGCCTAAAACATGATCAAAATTGCAAGGGGTACAATTTAATAATACTACATTTAGCCCCCACTTTAGCGAGAGTATGGCTTATGCCAATACTGGTGGTAAAGTAGAAGAAAGAGAGAGATGAAGATGAGAGATGCAGAGCAATACTACAAGGAATATAAGACATCGCTAATTGCGAGGACCCAAGCCCCCAATCTTAGGATCTTAACTCACTCAAATATATGCAACTGCACATAAAAAGGCATGCAACAAAAGCTAATATCTTAGGACCTCAAGTCAACTATCCTAAGAGACCTCGATATGAAGAATGTTTTAATTAACTAATATCATTCTTGAAACATAAAATGCCATCACATGAACACATATAATCACATAAAAGAGGAAATATAATATCATCCATGAACCATCAATAGTAAAACTATGAGTTCATGAGAGGAAGATGAGAGAGAACATGAATACACACTTTGGTGATCCATGGGAAGAAATGCAAACAAAAGGAACAATGGACATCTCTCCCCTAGAACTAGGTGATCCATGGAGGAAAAAAGGACATGGAAAAGTGGCCCCTAGATCCTATCTAGGTGATCCATGTAAGGGATGAGAGTGAGAACACCATTAGTTTCACTCAACCTCATGTGCATGTGTGTAAGTGAGGTTCAAAGCACCTCATAGGAGTCTATGCTTGAGTATGCTACAACTTGTATATGATGTATAGTACAAATGTCAAGAAATTGGAGACATCTCGATCTAAGAGGGTGCCCTCTAGTTCCAAGAATGACCCACTGTATAAGAGAAAAGAGGTGACATCTCATTCTAAGAAAGACCCACTGTATAAAACAAAAGTGGTGACATCTCATTCTGAGAATGACCCACTATATAAGGGAAAAGTGGCGATATCTCATTCTAAGAATGACCCACTGTATAAGAGAAAAGCGGTGACATCTCGTTCTAAGAATGACAAAATGTATATGGGAAAAGTGGCCACATCTCATTCTGAGAATGACCCACTGTATAAGAGAAAAGTGGTGAAATATCATCATGAGAATGACCCACTATATAAGAGATATAATGCATGAGAGATATAATAGAAAAGGAGCAGTGTGGGTGCCCCCCTTAAGATGTCAAAATAATTTAATCTTGATATCTTAAGGAAAGTAGAACAAAGATACCTTCCTTTGGATGCCAAAAAAATATCCAACATGCAATAATGTCATAAATCCAAGCAAGAGAGGGAATACTCTTCAAGAACGGATAAGATAGTTGAAAAGAGATATCTTGGTATAAGTGTAAAGGAGATCCTTGGAGGAGAAGAGATCTTTGCTCAAAAGACATCTACCTCCAAGAGGAGTTGTCTTAGACAAATATAATATCTTCTATAATGAAGAAAAGAAGAGAGCAAGAATTCCATCAATCCTCCTATTGCTAAGTGAAAGGTATTCTTGATGAAGGATGAGTCACTTTTCTCCCAATGGGGATAGGTGAATTTATTATAGATGTACAGTACCAAGTGTGAAAGAGAATGTAGTCAAGGACTTACACCTCTTGTATAAGAGAGAACCCTTGAGTGAACCACAACAATTCCACACAAACAATGACATCAAGTAATATAACTCGCACCATCCACAATATAGGAAAGAGTGGATCCGTAGAGAAAGAGAGAGAGATCATTGTCCCCCAAGTGTAGGACAATGATAATAATTACACAACTTCTATAGAGGTACTACTCGTAAGAGATATACCATTTCAAGAAAGGAATACATCCTAACCAAGGATCATACATGCGCTCACATGAAGGATAACTCCATTCAAGAAATAAGATAAAGTTATGAACAACACAATAGAAGAGGTAGTTTGTAAAGAGAGAGAAAGAAGAAGATTCACAAAAGTTCTCTGAGGAGAGATTGTTCATAATAGACGTACCATTTCAAGCAAGGAGAAGATCCCACTCACGAAATAGACATGCACTCGCATGAAGGAGAACTCGAGGAAAGAAATGACATCAAGTTTATAAATAATGTGCTCCATAAAGAAAATAGTGAAACCTTAGAAAGAGGAAAAGGAATGTTCTTGCCCCACAAGCATAGAGGCAAGAATAAATAGACTATTGCATTGCTTACTAAGTATGTTTGCAACTGAAATTGTACCACCATGAATGACAAGGAGCCCCCATTAGGTAGGCTAACTATGTCACATAGTAAGGAGAAACATAATAGGAACTTAAATGCAACCTAATAGGAACATAATAGGAACATAATAACAATATTGGGGAGCAGAATCATAAGATCTTAAAGGCTGCCTCTGAAAGCATTTAGGTTCTTATCAGCAAGCTTGAAAGTGATCAAGGGGAAAGGCCTTAGGGGACACCACTGAGGTGAATGAAGACACCCCTTAAGATAAGGAGACCGGTCATGGAAGAAGAACTCACGCAAGCACCATAAAAGAGAAAAGCCAAAGCAGGGAGATTGAGGAAATTAAGCGATCTGATAAGAACATGGAGCAACTGGAGTTGGAAGTTGCCAAGATGCTTAATAACTTTACCTAGCCTTGGATTTTTTTTTGTAGGTCCTCTTTGTTTTGTCTTTCTGTTGTTGGCTTTTTATTTGTTGGTCAATAGTCTTTCCTATGTTTGTTGTCTCTTTCTTTTTTGTTGTGATTTAATGGCTATGTTTTGGTCTAATGTTGTAAAGGGTTTCATGGGCCCTTCAAAACCCGTTTTCCAATAATCAAAAACATAATAGTAACTTGAATGTTATTTAAATGATCATAATGAATATGCCATTCATTGTCAGATGTTATTCTTAACATGCTCGAATCAATGTAATGTTGTATTTTTGTTTTCAAAGCTTGACACTCATTAGTAGAATGGCCATGGGTTTGATGATATTTATAAAAAGAAGAATTTTGAGAATGTTGTTTATGTTTTCTTCTTCATTTAGGACAAAGAAGAGATATTAATTTGGAATTTAGAAGATTGGTCAACACATTTTCTTGTTGTAACTCAAAATTGGAATGAGAAGGTGTGGATTTACAAGACAATGGAGAAGAATATGTTGACAGAGGAAAGTGTGATTTCTCATGACTTTGTCGCTCACATTCAAGAATTTGTCCATTGCATCCATATGTATGTTCAAAAGAGAGTTTAGTCTTAGGAGGAATTGGATTGAAGTTTAAAGAGGCCCAATCAATTTCAATATTTGTGTTAGAGAAAAAATTAAAATATGAAATCCAGACATCTTAGACTTTCTAGAAAAGGTAGGAGTGAAATCTAAGGACCCCCAATCATCCTCTAAGAGTTCTTTTTTAGGAACTTCTTTGGTAGGAGATGGTATATATGAGTGAATTGAAGAGAGGAATGTAGGAAATAAGAAATCATATGATGCTTCACTTATGTTCTCATCAACTACCTCATTAGTATATGTGTAAGGCATAACATAATAATCAGGAAGAATGTTTGGTTTCCTAGGAACATGAATGGAATCGATTTGATTTTTGTTAGGCACTTGATTTTTGGGAGAGAGAGCATTATGACGAGAAATAATATCATCCTCTTGTTCTAAGGTATCTTTATGTTCATGACACTCATTAGGAAAAAGGACTATCATATGTAATTAATGCTTCATCTTTAGAGGGAAGATAATGAAAATAAGGTATGGTATCACTAGGATAAGTAGCCATAATATCATCCACTTGCACCAAATAATCCTTATGAGAGAGGTACATTTTAGGAGAAGAAGCAATACGATTCTATAAATATTCACCTTTAGGAGGGAGATCTTTGAAAGAAGTGTTTGTATTCCCTTTTTGCACCAATGAGCCCTCATTAATGAGATCAATTTTGGGAGAGGGTAAATCATAGGTATGACTGAAAGAGAGAACTAAATTATCATCATATGCATGAAAGGGAACATTATGAACATCTTTAATGTAACTTGAAATTGAATTAGCAAAAATAAGATAATAACTCCAGATGCACTTATGATAAAATAAGAAACTCATATGTCATTTAACCATAATAATGTTCACACCATACATGCATAGAAAATTGAATAAAGGAGGGAAAATGGAATTTGAATTGCAAATTAAAAATTTGAATTTTGAAATTTGAATTTGAAATTGTGAAATTTGAATTTGAAATTTTAAGCTTGCAAAACAACTGAATAATTCAAAATTCTAGGAAAAATGATTATTCAATTAAATGAACAAATTGATTGAAAGAATAATAATGCAACCTCCTAGGAAATTGAAATTTAAAATTAGGATTATGTGAAAAAAAAAAAAAACCTCTTAATTTAAAATTATCTAAAAGAGAATCAAAATTTTAGAGGAATCAAAATTTTCAATTTTAGAGGAATCAAAATTTGACAAAATCATCTAATTTTTTGGATTTAAGAAATTAAATATAGTCATAACAGTCTCCCAAAATTTTGAGAAAAAAGCCAAAGACCGGGTTGAAGTTGCACCCAGTCCTCCCAACTTTTTTGAAAATTTCCAGGAATCAAAATTCAACAAAATCAGCCAATTTTATGGATTTAAGTAATTAAATATAGTCATAACAATCTCCCAAAATTTTAGGAAAAAAAGATAGGGCCCAAGTTGAATTTGCACCCAGTCCTCCCAACTTTTTCAAAAAAATTCAGAGATGAAAATTACGATCATTTGAGAGATAAATCTAAAAAATTGATTGATTTTATGATCTCTTAGTAAGTGAAATTAAGGTTTCAATGTTGATATAGGACCTTATTAGGGTTTTGAAAGATGAGAAATTAAATTGCAATTTTGAAAAAGGTCAAATCTAATGGATGGGGCCAACTTAAATAATATTTAGAAAACTGACATTGGTTGAGATTGATTGAAATTTGCACAGAATCCAATTAAATTTGAAAATTGGGGTTTTAGGACCTAACCACTGAATTTTGAAATTTTGGATTTTGGGAAAAGCAGGGAAATTGAAAATTTGAATTTTAGGCAAGAAGACAAGCCTAAAAACAATCACAAATTTAAAAATTAAATGTAAATCCATTTTTAGACAAGTTCAAGTTGATGTTTGAAAATTAGGGTTTTGACAATTAACCACTTGATTTTGTAAATTTGATTTGGAAATTGAACAAGACAATGAAAGAATTAAATTTGGTAAGCAATCTAATTTTCATATCTAAGACAATAAAGAGCATTTTTTACAAAATACAAGAATGTAAGACGCCAAGTTCACCAAAATGTAAAGTTGAAAATTGAACCCTAGTGATTCCCCAACTACGTGAGAGAAAGGAAATCACTAGGGTGATTTTCACTTGGGAGATACTTTACATTCAAAAGAGGGGTTGAAATCATTAGATCCAAACCCTAGACTGAATAAGTATCTGAATATTAAGTGAATTGCAAGGGTGTAATGAAATTTATCCTCTTTTGTAAGTGGAAGAGTTGACTATCCAAAAAATGAAGACAAAATGGGTGAAATAAGGACCTACCGATTCGAGATCGCGTTGTAACTTCGGATCTAATATATTTAGAATGATATAGATCTACCCTACAAATTTGGAGAAAATTCGTTGGGGCCAGGTTGAAGTTGCACCTGGTCCTCCAAAAAATCCGTGTCGAAAAGGGTTTTTCTATCTTTACAAATGAAGCCTAAATCTGCAATTATAGTCGCACACCTACAACCTAGAAACAAAAAAGAAGGGAAGAAGGGTTGTGGATAGGTGTTTTCCTTAGTCAAACCCTAGTTGAGGAATCAACCTTGAAAGAAAGTAATTGCAAATGCTTAAATGTAAATAATGGAAATTTATACCTTGTAGATCTGCAATTTGTTGATGATGGCTGCTTTGCTTCTTGAATGTAATCACAAGTGTTGCAGAAAATTGCATGTAACATGATAAAACCTTAACACACACACATGCTTACAAATGAATGTTGTAATGTTGCTCCAATGGATGGATGAAGAAGACACATGAAGAAGAAGAAGATTTGATGAATATTTGAAGACTTGAATGCTTGATGATGATAATGAAGACCTTCAACTTGTTTACCCAATTTTTTCTTATCTTCTCTTATCATTTCATATGAAAATGAGAGGACTAAACCTCTTTTTATACTTGCCTAAGAGGATTAATTTTCATCTCACTGAAGGCCGACATAGAGGGGATTAAATCCTCAAGAGGAAATTAGGGTCAAGGGTCAGATGGGCTCATTTTAGGACCACACAAAGAGGGAGGACAAGGGCACCATGCCCCTGTCCTAAGGAGGACCAAGGCGCCACACCCCTGTCCTAAGGAGGACTGGGGCACCATGCCCTGGTCCTACCAATTTTTGGGGCCTGAAATAGGGTCTAATTTTTTTGTAAAGTTTGGAAATGAGGCCCAATTCCATGGTGGAAGAATACATGGATCCTAATCAAGTGCAAGAGATGATATCACCAAGGTAAGTGGCCTAAAACACAGTCAAAATTGAAAGGGGTGCAATTTTATGACACTACAATAACATGAAGAAGAGATCAATAGGGAGGGACTCAACTTTTTCAAGAATCTCCTTAATCTACCTCTTAATTATATTGCCTTGTTTGATCAATATTTAAATATACTCCGTCGATTGATCCCCAGCTATCTTGCCCACTAGGATTTCAAGGCCCTATAACTCATATTTTCAAAAGAATAAGTAAATAATGTCATTTTTTCTCTTATCACCTTGAAGTCCTCAGGTCAAAATGGTTTCCCCACAACTTTTTTCATAATTATCAGAGTATTGTGTGTCCTAAAGTTATTTCAGCTATCAGGGAGTTCCAATCTTCTAATATCCTCCTTTTTAAAATTAACAACACATATATTGTCCTTGTCCCCAAAAAGGCTAGTGTAAACAAAATTTCAAAGTTTAGGACTATAAGCCTTTGTAAAATTTTGTATAAGATATTTTATAAATTAGTGGTCAATCAAATTAAACCTTTCTTAGTTAACATGATTCATTCCCACTAGATGGGGTTTGTTCTAGGTAGATAAATTTATAATGCTCTTCTTCTTGTGCATGAAGCTCTACATTATATGGAAAAAAGTAATAGAGAAAGTACACTCTTAAAGCTGGATGTTTTTAAATCCTATTACATGGTATTCTTGGGATCCAATAACATTGAGAGGGGGGGTGAATCAGTGTTCTACTAGAATTAACAGTTTTTAACTTTCTAGACCTTGCATATATATACCAGTACACAAATGAGCATATAATAAGAAGTAAATAAACTATCCACATAAATGAACACCACGACATACATAATTTATACATGGAAAACCTCAATGAGGAAAAATCACGATGGGATTTGTGACCCACAAGATCAGTTTATTGGCCATATGAAAAGATTTTACATATAATAGGGGCTTGTACTTGCAGGAAGGAACACTAGCTAGAGCATACTACTCATCACTAAAGAGCCTCACTAAATACAAGCTTTCTACCAAAGTAAATTACTGAAAATGAACTCAATAATGCATCTATTATGCCAAATAGAGTTTTGGTTCTGTTTCTACTCTGTAATAGTTTGTAAAATCTGAACTGCTATCGATATCTCTTCTCCTCAAGGAATGCTTTCTAACCTATATAGATCATTGCATGATATAGAATTTGCATACAACATGATCTCCATACATATATTTCACTTCATACCTAGCAAACTGGCCTATATACCTATTACAAATGATATGCCTTATGTCGTCTTACAATAAATTTATAAAAATATCAGCCTTGAAAATATTAATTACAAAATGATTTAAGTAAATCCTCCTTGATGTCGGCTTCCAAAGAAGCGATGTCGGTGCCGATGCAGGTGCTAGTGTAGCCTTGAATGCTTCAAAGCCGGTATTTGTTAGTATATGCTTCCTAGTGCCATTTTATGACTTCCATCATATCTCATTGCCATCAATGACAAAAAAATGAATTCGATGAGTGTCAATTGCCAACAATCTCCCCCTTTGGCATTTATGGCAACACTCATGTGAAAAATGGATTCCCTACTGATATGCTCCCCCTGAGCTATATACTCCATCTAAAATGTGTTCCCTGATATTTTTCACATATGAACATACTCCCCCTTTGAAATTAATGCCAAAGATAGGTGAAAAAATAAAAGAATGTTGTTAGTTTCACTGGAGCTTTGTCATCTTCAGGATTTCCAGGTTTGCCTTCTGCAATAATTGAAGATATGTATCCTAGCCGGATTTAAAGGTATCATATATAGATGCAAGTCCACTTTGTAAGTTGACAAGTGTTTCTTTCTCTTGGATATCTGTTAGTGTGGGATTAGCTATCATATCCATGCATTCTTTGTTCTGAACACCCAATGGATCTAGTCTAGTACTTACCAATCCTCTTAGATTTCTTGCTCTTCTCATGATTTTGTCTCTCTCTTTCTCAAAAGAAAAAATTTTGTTCTCCAAGGACAAAATGTGTCCATCAATAGATGTGGTTAGTGTAGTCAATCTATCAAAAGAGTTAGCAATTTTATCCATCTTACCATATAACTCCTTCAATCTACTGTTTACATTAGTTGTAAGACTTTCTATGTTACAACACACTCTGTAGATATTTGTACATTGTTTTAAATAAACCTCAATAGGGATAATTTTCTCCTCAATTTTCTTCTTTCGTATTTCTATAAGCTGATCAAAACTTGTTCTTTTTGCAGTTGTGAAATTGTCCAAATCCTGTCGGTCTGCTATCTACCTCAGAGATTGAAAATTGTTTGATATGTGCTTTGTTAGAGTCTTGAGATTACCGAAAGGGCTTGATCCATATTCAATCTGATAATCAGGTACTAATCTGTGCAATACAGAGACTGACTGATCAATTAATCCTTTATCCACAGTACCTTCCTTCAGTAATTTTTGAGTGGCAATCATCATTAATTTAGTTGGACTTAACTCAAAGACTGATTTCTTCTCAACCTAAGAAGTGTCAATAGCCAAAACCTTTGCCGGGTGATCAGTTTTACCTATCGGTATGGATTGAGCAACTTTTACCTTGTCCATCTCAACCTCTATTGCACTGATGGCTTCGCCACTTGGTGCGTGTCGGTTACTTCCGGTGGAGTATTATCCCTAGAATTTCCAGTGTCTTATACATTGTCTTGCTAAAAAATGGTCTGTGTTGGTATAGATTGTACACTCTCCTTAGCTTCTGATTGTGTTTGAGTATCTATTGTTACTGTCGGTTGTGTCAAAAATGGAGTTGAATTGCTCAAAATACCTTTCCCTTTTGATTTGTCAAGAATGGTGAAAGTTGTTGCACTTGCAAATTCTTTTTGAGATGTGAGAAAATCTGGGTTTTTCTGAAAGAATTTGGTCCATCCCTTACTTGTCTCATTTACCACCTCATTTACTCTCCCCATCATAAGGCTTATCTGTCGGGATTTACTACTGAAGATAGTCCTATTTGCAGTGTCAATAGATCTTTTCATTTCCTCATTATTTACTGTACCACACAATTCCAAAAGTGCAACTTCTCTGATCACACTCTCTCTCTTGACAACTTCAAGTCTCCTAGCTTCAAGTTTATTATACAAGGATAAAGGTATCTCCTTCAAAATTTCAATTAAGGCTTCTTATAGATGTCCATATATAATAAAATAGCCTCTTCTAATTCACTTTTCTCATTCTCTTCTAAATCTTCATAATACTTAGATATATTTTTCAATATTCCATCTTTTGTAATTTCATCAATAAGCTCAACACAGGTCATTGTGGTATTATCGATTCCAGTATCATCACCCTTGTTCTTTTTGCTTGTGGATGCTGGTGTGACTGGTTTCCTCTTCTGCACAGGCTTCCTTGCCAGTGGTGGAGGTGCAGTAGGCTTAGTTACCTTTCTAACAAGTCTCCTCCTAGGCTCTTCCTTCTTCTACTCTACCGGTGGTTTTAACACATTCATCCTTTGTACCCTTTTGAAAGAAAGAGGTTTATTATCCTCAGGATTAGAGTCTGAACTGATAGGGGAAATGTAGACGTGTGGCTTCTTCACTTTCATAGTACCAACCTCTGCCAATTTAGCAGCTTGTTTTGATTTAAAGCCCAACTGAGTGTCTATCTTATTAAGCACTTCTTGTACATATGAAGACATACTTTCTATTTTCTTCTCTCTTCTCTTCCTATTAAAACTAGTTTTCACTTCAAGAACCTTCTCTCCTGTTGTATCAAAATGTTATGTCTTATCATCTAATGGAGCATATAACAACATCTTTGAATAGAGCCCAATTTTATGATGTGGGGAGTGATGAAATATTAATTAGATTTAATTAAATTAATTATTTAAATTCTTAAAGGGAAATTACAATGCAAGATGCAAAGACACTAAGGCAGATGATAAAATAAGTGTCAAATTGTACCACCCTAGCAAGTGTGTACAATTTATGACACTATAATTCCCAAGAAATTCTCTCTTGGATCGCACCCAAACATCATTTAAACACTTCACATAGTTTTAGGCACGCCATCACTAACTTACAAATATAATGTAATACGTCGCCGAACACAAAATCATTACCGGTTATAGGAATTTGTTATCAGTTCTAAAACCCTTCTTACACCCTTCAGAAAATACAACAGAAATCATAAACATGATTTCCGGTAATCAAAGAATGATGTGGTTCTGGTCAAATATACATTACAATGATACAAATACATGTTCCAAACCTCAACACTTGAATCATCACCAATCTCCAGAAGCAATCAAAACATTTCCATGTTTACTGGCTAAGGTCCTAATTCCTAGTTCACTATCTTCATTATCGGTAAGACATTTCTGGTAGACCAAAAAGACTTAGATGACAAAATAAACATGAAATACATAGTTGTCATGTATAGTTTTCCATCAATGACAAAATAAGTAATTGATCAAAGTTATTAAGCCAATAATCTCAATCTCTTCAGCACTATATCATTACCAACAATCCTTTACTGGTTCATCAACATTCTCCATCAACATTAGTTATTCCAATCATGCCAACAATCTCCCCCTTTGGCATTGATGAGAATGCCAACATATTCAACTATCAACTATAATCTTCCCTATTGCCTTCACTCGCTCTTCTTCCGCTACACTTCATTTGTTGGTTTCACTTGTTCACTTGCTCTAATTCTTCTCCTCTGGATCATATTACTTCTCCCCATTTTTATTACAATTCTTCTCCCTCTTTGACAACAATGCCAAAGGTGCAAATGTATCTCCTTTCTTCATTCATACTACTACTATCTCCAGCAGCTCTGCAAATCTCATCTAAGATGCCTCCCTGTAGAGTAGCCAACATTTCATCAATCCACAGTAAAAAATATTCATTAAGCCTATTGGATTGATGCATCTCCTGCATCTTAGTTGATCTTATGTAGGGGTCTGGACCCTAATTTACCTCTGAGGTACTCAAAGGTTGTCTTCGGAAAATATTTAATGAAGATGTCTGCTAACTTCTCTTTACTTCTCATATATTCCATTCTGACTTGCTTCTATTGTACTCTCTCCCTCAGAAAGTGATATTTCATTTCTATCTGCTTTTTTCTTGCATGTAAAACAAGATTTTTTGAAATATTAATAGCACTAGTATTGTCACAATAAATAATAATTAGTTCAGACACATCTTGCTTAAAACATTCCAACACATGTCTCATCTAGATTTCCTGTGTACAATTTATAGATGCTTTAGCTATTGACTATGATACACATGTTTAGTTTTTACTTGTCCAAGCAACCAATCTACCTCCAAGAAGAAAAACTCCACCGATAGTGCTTTTTTGGTCATCAACATTGCCTACCCAATTTGCATCAGTAAACACTTTCAAAGAAAACTCATCTTTATAGGGATACCATAATCCATAATCCATTGTGCCTTTCAAATATTTGAATATCCTTTTCACCACTACCAAGTGAGTCTCCTTGGGATCTTTCTAAAATCTAGCAACCAATCCATCAACATGTGCAATATCCAGTCTATTGTGAACAACATGATGCAAATTAACAATTGTGGACCTATATTATTTTTCATCTACAGAGGGTGAATGATCATGTTTAGAAAATTTACAACCTGTCACCATCAGAGTACCAACTGGTTTGCAATCTTCCATGCAAAAAATTTTCAATACTTCATTTACATATTTAGTCTGACAGATAAATATTCCACCATCTAGTTGCTGGACCTGCAACCCAATGAAAAATTTAATCTCAGCAATAAGAGACATTTCAAATTCTTTCTTCATTTCCTCAGCAAAATCCATACATAAATAATCATCACCACCAAAAATTATATCATCAACAAAAACTTATTCTATCAACATTCTATCTCCATCAGTCTTTAAATATATGTTATTGTCCTCACTGGTACATTGGAATCCTATCTCGATCAAATGTGTATGCAAACTTTCAAACCATGCTCTCAGTGCTTTCTCAATTTATATAGTGTGTTGTGCAATTTAAAAACCATATTTTTATCTTCACTTAATGCAAATCCATCAGATTGTTCTATATATACTTCTTCCAAGTTACCATTTAGAAAAGTTGATTTAATATTCATTTGATATACCTTAAATCCTTTAAAAGCAACAAAGGCAAGTAACATTCTTACACCTTCCAATCTTGCCACTGGACAACTATTTACATTAGTATTCAAATGAAAAAGATTACCTCTAGTCTTTTTTCCAATAGCAATCAACTCTCCTTTACTTCCAAGGATCCTGCACACTCCACACTTCAATTCAAAAAGATATCCTATATCATTTTATTGTCCAACACTGAGTAAGTTATGTTTTAATCCATCTACCCAGAAGAAATCATCTACATTACTTTTTCCATTCAATGAAATAGATCCTTTACCTTTAACCTTGCAGGGTGAGTTGTTATGAAACCTTACCACACCACCATCAAATTCTTCAAGAGATAAGAACTTGTTTCTATCACCGATCATGTAGTGTGAACAACCACTATCTATTATCCATTCATCACTACTATCCATGTGTGATACCAAATCTATTTTATTAGTCAAATCTTCCTTCATAGCAACAAAGACAATTTACTCATTGTCCCCTTCCTTAGATTCCTCATCTTCCACACCTTCATCCACTGTAGCATAGCAATTTTTCTTTCCTTTTCTTTTAAATTACCCGAACTTTTCCTTTTTATCACCATTAGCACAATTTGAAGCAATGTGTCCAATCTTATTGTAGGAAAAACACTTCAAAAGAAGTTTACCTTTATACTTACCAATGCCTCTAGAAAATATTTTACCCAATAGTGCCTCAAGTTCCATCAGATGATCTTCATCATCACCATCTCCTCTACCACTGCCATGACCAAACCTATAGTCATGATTATGACAAATATCATTTCCTTTCTTCATACATGTACAAGTTACAGAAGCCTTAAAAGAAGATTCAAATGACTTAGAAACACTATTATCAAAGTTGTTTAATTCAAATGCAGTCAATTTATCAATAACGGAATCAATGGTAACTTTATCTTTAGATATAGATCTCAATTATTGTATTGTAGATACCCTAATAGCATATTGTGGTAAGAGAGTTCTATGCATCTTACTAACAATAGTATCTTCTTTAACTTTACCTCCAGCACTCTTAATACCACCTTCAACTTCCTTAATCCTTTGTCCATATTCTTCTATATTCTCACCATCAACCATTCTCATATCATCAAATTTAGCTCTAAGAATTTCTTCCTTAGCTCTTTGTACATGTTCATCACCTCCATAAATCAAACCTAATTTCTCCCATACTTCAAATGTAGTCTCTAATCCATGAACATAAATATAATAAGTGTCAGACAAAGTACTTATAATTGCTTCAAGTGTCTAGATGTTTTCTTGTTGCTCCTTTAGCTCATCAGGTGTCAGGGGACTGTTGGTAGGAGCCACATACTTATTTGTCCCATGATTCACTAACTAAGAACCCATTCCTTTGATATATATCTTCATCTGATCACTCTATATCTAGTAGTTATCCTTGGTAAACTTGGGACCCTCCTTCTTCATCATCTTTCTCGGGATCTTTCCCTCAAGTTGTTAAGATTCTGCACACAAAGGACCTAATTCTCTGATACCAATTGTTAATCTAAGAGGAATCAGTTAATACTAAGAGGGGGGTGAATCAGTATTAACAACAATTTATGATTTAAAACTTAAAATTATAGAGCTTCACCAAATCAATCATAAAACAGTAATAAATTATTTACCAGTATTGGTAACCACTGATATCCAACTGTTAAACTGATTTATCAAAAATTCTCATCAAGTGTTCATCGACATGCATAACTAAAAGTAAATCAAAACAACACATCAGAAATTTTTACCACATGAACACCAGAATTTTCATGTGGAAAACCAAATAGGGAAAAACCACAGTGGCAATTGGTACACACAAAAATTGTGCACTCTTTCGGAATGCGCCTTGTTAGGAGCTTACCCCAGTTAGGCACTTACAATGATACCCTATTAGGAGCAAACCTTGTTAGGAGTCACACCGTTAAGAGATTTCTATGATGAGCCCTTTTAGGATCTTTTATGATTTAAGGCCTATTAGAACCTACCTGGTTAAGGGATTTTGACTATTGCAACTATTAGGGAACAATAGATGAATGATCCAGAAATAGCACTCTCTGCTTGCTTCTTCAAATCCAATTCAACTCCAATCTACTACACTCTGGTAGATACACCAGACCGGTTCGGATTCACACTCTTTTCTCAAATCACCAACATACCAAACATCAACTATACCAACCTAAATAGCCTTTAAAACTTAGTTAGTTACAAAACCCTAAGACTTACAACATAGATCATCACAGATCTTTATAACTCATTACAGATCATCAAATAGATCTTTACAATCAATTACGAATCAATTATAGTCATTTAATGATCATTGTACCTCAATATGACACACTTTCAAACCCTTAGCTCATTTCGCTAAGCACTTCACATATTCCCAAGAAATTTTCTCTTTGATCACACCAAAACATCATCCAAATACTTCATGCGGTTTTAGCCACATTATCACCAACTTACAAACATAATGTTGTTGGTGTAAATAATTATTCATCATGGATATTATTACACTTTACTTAAGTTTACTTAGGTACATGCATATTACAGTAGTTTGGGTATGAGACACTTGGGTGTTTGTACCACATTGGGATAGTGTGTGTAGGAGAATTTCTACCTTCTATGGTGTGATCTTGTTGTTACATTCCACATTCAATGGGTGATCCACCTTATATGGAATATTATATTGTTTCTCCTACCTACCTTTGTTTCTTATTGAGCCACATGTCATGTTTGTGTGCTCACATATCCATATAGACTTGCCTATACTAGCAGGCCCATATTCATTGTACGTAACAATTGATTGATTGATGATCCAACTAATCAATATTTACAACTTGATAGAATAGAATTTATTCCTATCAACATTTTATTCTCTCTTATTTGTGCTTTCCATTGTGTCTTGATCTTGGAAAAATCTCACATGGTATCAAAGCCATTACAGTGTCATTGGTTTGCCAATTGAGATAAATTTGGGGTTTTACATTTTGGAGATTTCTATTGCAAGTTATTATTGGAGCTTGTTGGGTCAAATATGAGGTCACCAAGTCACCATTGGATTGAGGAGGCTTGAGAAAGTCATAATAATCTTTTGTTCCATCCAAATCCGACATCCAAGGCCAAATCTAGAGTGGTTTGAAGGTGGGGGATGGTGACTTGTCCTGAAAACGATCTGCAATTTTGGAGCATTTTTGGCCAAATTCGTCATCGCCATTGCGCTCAAAAGGACCAAAAACCCCAAAATCAACTGTCAATTCCTCAAAATCGGCTTCCTCCCCTATAAGTTGAAAAAATTCCCCTTCGTGGCCCATCGTACGGACTTGCAGGTACAGGTCTGAAATTTTTTTTTTTTTAAATAATTTTTTTTTTGTTTTTTATTATATTTTTTTCAAATTTTTTAAAAAAAAAAATTAACTTAAAATCGTATTTTAATTTTGAATTGGGGAGGGGGAGGTTTTTTTTTTTAAATAATTTGTTTTTATTAGAGGGGGGAGGTTTGTACCTGCAACCCCAAAGGTATAGCCTGCAGGTACCGCAGGTCCTACGGCCCGCAGTGTACTTGCAGGTGACGCAGGTTCTACGGCCCCTACAGTGTACCTATAGAGGGGCCTGTAGGCAAAGTTTTTTTCATTTTTTTTTTAAATTTAAAAAATAAATTAACTTCTAAGTTTTTTTTTTAAATAAAAAAAAAAATTTCAAAGTTTTTTCTTTAAAAAATTTTTATTAAATTTTTTTTTAATATAAAAATTTTATTAAAAAAAGAATGACTTATGACTTTTTTTTTAAAAAATTCTTTATTTTTTTTAATGGTCATTTTAATAATTGTTTTTACAAAGAAATTTATTTATTTTATTAATAAAAGGCCAAGGCCAAAGAATTTTATTAATTTTAAAATAGATAGATTTACATTTACACCTCCATTTAGTGTGGGCATCGGTAGGAGAGAATGGAGGAAAGAAAACCTTTGGTCTAGCCCAAATCCCTCAAGGATCAGAAAAAAATTAAGAATGCGATACAAAATGGAGATACAAGATCAGAAAGGGAACTTGTCCAGAATAATGAAAATTGTATGTAGAAATCCTCTGTGTAAAGTTGAGCAGCAAATTGCCCATCTCTTGGGGTGATGCTGCCATTTGGGCGATAGTTCTTGCTATTCCTGAAACATAGGGTTAAGCTTGCTCTGCTCCTTATGCTGCACAAAATATTGAGAAAATCTCTCACCAGAATGTTAGGAAAAGGAAAACCGAATAGGTCAACTTATACAATATATCTGTTAGGTCCCGGAGACAACTAAGAGGGGGCATGAATCAGTTGTCAAATAAATTTGAACCAAAAACTTATTAGCCAACTTAATGCTTAATACTATTAATCCAGTTAAGTATGCCGGTAGATAGTGTTAACAGTAAATTGCTATACCAGTAAGGATTAATATATGAAACATAAACATAAAGTCATCCACAACACATGACACCAATATTTGTACGTGGAAACCTTGTAAGGGGAAAAACCATGGTGGGAAACCTTACCCACAATTAGATAATACTACTACAGATAGTATGTGTACATAAATGGGGTCTACACATGCAAAAAGGCCAATAGCCTAGAGCTCATTGCTCAATCACAAAATGGGAGTCACACTGACTATAGTTGGATGGTTAAATCCAATAAAAATGTACTGCTCAAAATAGCATCTTCATATGCTAGATTCAGTACCAGTGTAATGTTGATATGCTTCTACAAAAACCTAACTTCACCTTCAAATGACGTCTTCATGTATATCCCTGCTTGATCTCGCATATACCTTCACTTAATTCTTTTCGCATTTCACACTTGATCTTACAAATAAGATCTTACATTTATACCATACCCTAAGACCAATTTTAGTAGGTCGGCTCTACAAGATATTACAATAAAAATATTTTACAAACAATATAATATCCGATGCAATAACTGATTGAACATGTCAGCTTAATGCATTTACAACAATAATAAATCATCTCCATAGCATGCCATGCTGATCTGGAAAAGATAAACCTACCGGTGTAACCCTAGATAACCTGGACCTATTTGTTGGTAAAAGCAAATATGCAAATATGAATATACCAATGATTATTCCTCAAAATAAAGTGTCCACATGATGTCTTTGACATTACCAAGTGTCTTCCATATCATTCCAGGTATCGGTGAACAATATATCCTGCTGGTGAACCATATACCAGTAACTGTTGCATAGTTTACTTGCTTGCCAATGAATGTTGTTGGATCTCCAAAGTAGGTGCATTAGTAGGTGTTGACATCAATGACAAAACCATACCAAAATGCCAACAATATCATACTTGCCTGGATGGTCACCATGTTAGGATACATAGCTCAAAATACCAACAGTCTCCCCCTTTGGCATTGATGGTAGCACAAGATGGAAAAACCATCAAAGTGCCAAAACGGAAATGGCAAATACAAAAACCAACAATCTCTATTTCTCCCCCTGGGAGTAACAATACCAATCTCTCAAATGTGTTTTTCAAAATCTCTCCCCTAAAATCTCTCCCAAAAAAAGATAATGTGTTTTTCCATAGATATCTCTCCCCCTTTGACATCAAATGCCAAATTCACAAAAGGTCAAGTTCATACAAAATACCAACCAATTCAATATACCAACTACTCCCCCTGAGAAGTAGCTTCCTCATCAAATACAAGAATAAAAGATTTGTCTTTTAATTCTGCCGGTTGATGACAATCATCAACTGTCTAGGTCTCTACCGATGGAGGTATGACTCCAAGCTAATCTCTAAGATACTCAAAAGTCTCCTTAGGCAAAGGTTTTGTGAAAATATCTACAAGTTGTTCTTTAGTATTAACATAAACCAGTTTTATCTCCTTTTCTTCAACTTGTTCCCTTAGAAAATTCAGTTTAATAGAAACATGTTTTGTTTTAGAGTGTAATACTGGATTCTTAGATATATCAATTGCTGTAGTGTTATCACAGTATATAGTAATAGGTTCCTTGCATTTTACCTTTATGTCTTTCAACATTTGCTTAAGCCATAATACCTGTGTACAGTTAGTTGCTGCTGCAACATATTCTGATTCTACTATTGATAAAGATGTACAACTCTATTTCTTACTCAACCAAGAAACTAATCTCTTTCCAAGAAAGAATGCTCCTTCAGTGGTGCTCTTTCTATCATCTATATCTCCTTCCCAATTTGCATCTGTGTATGCACATAGATCAAAATTTTTATCTTTAGGATACCATAATCCAAGATTTGTTGTGCCTTGTAAGTACTAGAAAATCCTTTTCACTGCTGATTCATGATTTTCCCTAGGATTACTCTGAAATCTAGAAACAATACATACTGCATTCATAATATCAAGCCTGGTTTGTGTCAGATACAGTAAACCTCCTATCATAGATTTGTATCTAGTTGGATTAACAGGTGTAGATTCATCCCTTTGAGATAATTTGTCATTTGTAGTCATGGGTGTGCTTACCGGTTTAGAGTTCTCCATCCCAAATTTCTTTAGTAATTCTTTCAAGTACTTGGATTGACTAAAAAATATACCTTTATCAGTCTGAGAAATTTGCAAACCTAAAAAGAATTTTATTTCTCCAATCATAGACATTTCAAATTCTTGTTGCATTTCAAGAGAAAATTCCTTACATAATCCATCTTCTCCTCCAAAGATTATATCATCAACAAATACTTCAATAATCAAGATGTCATCATTAGTTACTTTGTAGTATAAATTGCTATCTGCATTTCCTTTAGTAAAATCAATCTTCAAAAGATACTTATCCAACCTTGCATACCAAGCTCTTAGGGCTTGTTTCAATCCATACAGAGCTTTTCTTAACATGCAAACCATATCATTGCCATCTGTCAAAGAAAATCCATCAGGTTGTTCAATATATACTTCTTCTTCAAGATTTCCATTCAAAAATGCACATTTAATATCCATTTAGTAAACTTTGTAATCCTTGTGAGCTGCAAAAGCCAAGAATAATCTAACTGCCTCAATTCCGGCTACTGGTACAAAGGTTTCATTGTAATCAACTCCTTCTTTTTGAGAATATCCCTTACACACTAGTCTTGCTTTGTTTCTGACAACCTTACCATCTTCATTAAGTTTGTTTCTAAATACCCATTTAGTTCCAATTACATTTTTATCTTTAGGTCGGGGAACTAATGTCCAAGTATTATTTTTCTCAATTTGTCCTAATTCTTCTTCCATAGCTTTAATCCAAAATTTATCTTCACATGCCTCATTGATAGATGATGGTTCAATTTGAGAAATAAGACATACCTCTTCATTTGCCAATCTTCCTCTTGTCATAACTCCTTTAAATTTGTTTCCAATTATCTGATCTTCAGAATGAATCAATCTTACATACCGGGGTGTCTTAGTTTGCTGTTGTTCTTCAATTATTGTAGAATCTTCTGATGATACCAGGGTAACTGCATCTTCATTTTGTACCGATGGATTCAGTATAGGTTCATTTGTCATAATTTCTATTGCCGGTTCAGAGTCTATATACCTTGAAGTTCCTCTAAATTGTTCATCAATCTTTACATTTGTACTCCCAACAATTTTCTGCAATCTTCTATTAAAACATCTATATGCCTTTCTCTTAGATGAATAGCCAAGAAATATTCCTTCATCACCTCTAGGATCAAATTTTCCAATATACTCATCTCTTCTAATATAACATTTACTTCCAAAAATTCTGAAATACTTAAGAGTAGGAGTATTACCAAACCATAGTTCATGATGGGTCTTACCGGTTTCACCTTTAATGTGAACTTTGTTGAATGCATAGACAATAGTGCTAACTGCCTCTCTCCAATACACATGTGGTAGATTTGCTTCTGATAACATACTTCTAGCTGCATCCAAGATAGTTTTTTTTTTCCTTTCAACAACTCCATTCCGCTGTGGTGTCCGAGGTGCTGATAACTGTCTTATGATTCCATTCACTTCACATAATGTATTAAAGTCCTTAGATGTGAATTCTCCTCCTTGATCTGATCTTAAACATTTGATTTTCTTACTGGTTTCATTTTCAACCATTGCCTTGAATAGTTTGAACTTTCCAAGTGCTTCTGACTTCTCTCTAAGAAAAGTAACCCAACACATTCTAGAATAATCATCAATAATTAGCAGGAAATATCTATCACCTTGTAAGCTTCTAGTTCTAGCTGGACCACATAAATCAGTGTGAATTAAGTCAAGAGCATTATTGGATTTTTCTAGAATACTTTTGAAACTAGCTCTAACTTGTTTTCCAAATTGACATTCCTTACAAATTGTATTATGAGGTTTCACAATTTTAGGTGGATCTCTAACTGCCTTAGAAGTACTGATTTTTACTATGCAATCAAAGTTTACATGACATAGTCTCTTATGCCATAACCAACTTTCATCTATGTGTGTAATTAAGCATGTCTTTTCACTATTATTTAAATGAAAGATATTGCCTCTAGTCTGATTATCGATTGCAATTTCCAAACCAGTTCTATTCATGATTTTCCATTTTCCATTTTTAAATTGTAACTGAAATCCCTCCTCAACTAATTGACCAACACTTAAAAGATTATGCTTTAATCCTTCAACATAGTAGATATTGTCACTGTTATGTTTACCATCAAGAGATATTGAACCCTTACCTTTGATTGAACAGGCTTTGTCATCTCCAAATCTTACTAAACCTCCATTGAATTCTTGAAAGTTCAAGAATTTATCTTTGTCTCCAGTCATATGTTGTGAGCATCTTGAGTCAATAATCCATTCATCCTTTGCTTCAAATTTAGCTGCTAGGGCTTGTTCTACTGGTTGAGCAATAGGTGACGGTTGATCTTCTATTATAGCAACAAAAACCCATCCATTGTTTGCTAGATCCTCATCAGAATCATTAGTCACACCTTCATCAGCAATGTAATTAACAAGATTTGTCTTTGTTCCTTTTAAATCTATATCTTTGATATTCAGGATTAAGCTTGTATGTTCTTTTAGCTTCTTCTCTTATTCTAGCATGTCTATCAGGGCATCTTAAAGCCATATGACCAATCTTATTGCAGTTAAAATATTTAAAGGGTGCTCTACCTTCATACTTACTTCCAATTGGACCTTTTGGCATTTTCCTTGCAAATAGTGCTTCAAGTTCTTCAAGCTCTTCATTCTCCTTTCTGGTTTCTTCAAGTTCTCTTGCATAAAAGGCTCTCCAGTCTAATTTGTCAAATGATGGAGTAGATGACGTTGATACTTTAAAGGCCAAATTAGTCTTTATAGCAACAGGACAAAATTCCTCAATTTCAAAGGCTGAAAGTTTTCCAATCAATGTATCCCTAGTTACTGATGTATTAGGCATTGTTCTCAATTTATTTATAGCAGTAACCTTCATTTTATATGTTGGTGGCAAACCTCTTAAGATTTTTGAAACAATTTCATCCTCACTCAGAGTTCCTCCACAACATTTAATACCCAAAACAATTTCATTTACTCTTTCTATAAAAGCAGAAATCCTTTCATCTTCTTCCATTTTTAGATGTTCATACCTGACTTGGAAGCTTTCAAGTTTTGCAATCTTGACCATGGAATCTCCTTCATTCAGTGTTTCCAAATGATCCCAAATAGATTTAGTTGTAGACCTATTTGATAATCTCATGATTTGTTGATCTGATAATGCGCTCAAAAGTGCTTCTCTTGCTTTGCAATCATTTTATTCATCTTTAGCTAAGGTAGTTGGAGCAATCCGACCAGCTACAGCAATAGTATAACCTTTCTTAGTAACTTCCCAGATGTCTTTACCAATGCAATTCAGATGTGTCTCCATTCTGATCTTCCATATCCCATAGTTGGTTCCATCAAGTTTAGGACTGTCCTTCCTGAAATAATTAGTAGACATTGGATCTCCTCAAGTTGTTAAACTTCTGCAAAAGAGGACTAGGCTCTAATACCAATTGTTAGGTCCCAGAGACAACTAAGAGGGGGGGTGAATCAGTCATCAAATAAATTTGAACCAAAAAATTATTAACCAACTTAATGCTTAATACTGGTAAACCAGTTAAGTATGTCGGTAAACAGTGTTAACAGTAAATTGCTATACCAGTAAGGATTAATGCATGAAACATAAACATAAAGTCATCCACAACACATTTCACCAATATTTGTACATGGAAACCCTGTAAGGGGAAAAAACACGGTGGGAAACCTTACCCACAATCAGATGATACTACTGCAGATAGTATGTGTACATAAATGGGGTCTGCACATGCAGAAAGGCCAACAGCCTAGAGCTCACTGCTCAATCACAAAATGGGAGTCACACTGACTACAGTTGAATGGTTAAATCCAATAAGAATGTACTGCTCAAAATAGCATCTTCATATGCTAGATTCAGTACTGGTGTAATGCTGATATGCTTCTACAAAAACCTAACTTCACCTTCAAATGATGTCTTCGTGTATATCCCTGCTTGATCTCGCATATACCTTCACTTAATTCTTTTCGCATTCCACACTTGATCTTACAAATAAGATCTTACATTTATACCATACCCTAAGACCAATTTTAGTAGGTTGGCTCTACAAGATATTACAATAAAAACATTTTACAAACAATATAATATCCGATGCAATAACCAATTGAACATGTTGGCTTAATGCATTTACAACAATAATAAATCATCTCCATAGCATGCCATGCTGATCTGGAAAAGATAAACTTGTCGATGTAACCCTAGATAACCTAGACCTATTTGTCGGTAAAAGCAAATATGCAAATATGAATATACCAATGATTATTTCTTCAAAATAAAGTGTCCACATGATGTCTTTGACATTACCAAGTGTCTTCCATATCATTCCAGGTACCGGTGAACAATATATCATGCCGGTGAACCATATACCAGTAACTGTTGCACAGTTTACTTGCTTGCCGGTGAATGTTGCTAGATCTCAGAAGTAGGTGTATTAGTAGGTGTTGACATCAATGACAAAACCATACCAAAATGCCAACAATATCATACCTGCCTGGATGGTCACCATGTTAGGATACATAGCTCAAAATATTAGCCTCAAAAAATCTCCAGAAACATAATGCGAGAGTGGTTACCCATCGAAGAGCATAAACTCAATAAATATTAATGAGGCAAATTCCAAAAATATTCCTGCAAAGAGATCGTGGAGAGCTACCATCTTAAAGAATATGGTTTGAGAGCCTTCCAGCCCTAATTAAGTGTCATGGGAAAGCTTTAAGTGAGATAAAATTTTATTAGGTCGACCCTTAATCTAATAATATGATGTTGTAGATTACTGGGAAGAAAGAGGAAAATTGACATATACATCTGAGACTGATTTAACTTAAAACTGAGAGAACGGACAGGAAAATAAGAAACTATATATGAATATGAATATATAGATGTGAGTCTGAACAAAATCCTTATATATAATGTGAATGATGATAAATATATATAGAAATATAGATACATATATATATATATAGGGGCCTAGAAAGCCTGAAGGTGGCTGGGGCCGATCATAGACAGGGAAGAGGATGACGCACAACATATACATAGCTTAACAAAATTATGAAGCTAAGTTAAAGCAACCTAGAGACATTAAAGCCTAAAAGCTTCTTAAGAACAAAACAAGAGACAAAACATCAAGAATATAGGGGACCAAAAACGTAAAATAGAGATGAGGATAGCTAGGTAAGTGTTAGTCCTAAAAGAAGGCAATATCTACATAAATAATAATACCTATATATCCATGATCACATATATCCAGGAGTGAGATATGCCAGCACGTTTATATACCTATGCTCATTAATGTAAGGTATTGCCTCCTTCTAGTCTTAAAGCTTATCCTAGCATAGCGGCAAGACTAAAAAAGCTAAATTTAGGAGTTTAAAGGAAGATAAGTAATGCCACCTGTTGAGCATCAAATTTGAATGATTATCTGTGGAGTTAAATTATAAAAGCCCCCTATTGTTAAAAGAAATCATCATTTTTATTAATACCATTGTAGCCCACAAGTCATCAAGCGGGTGTAATAGCATCCTATTAAGATATCCAGGTTAAGATAATATCGATGAGACCCAATGATGTCTCATCGATATAGAAGGGCCATCGAAGAAAGGAAGCACCGATGAACTTCAGAAAACACTCATTGAAGATAGTAATTCCATCGACAAAAGATATCGAGGAAAGCGGAGATGGTTTTCATCGATAGGAAAAGATCTTCGAGGAGATAATACCATCGGTGCAACATAAAAAGGACTCACCAAAAGGAATGATCTCATCGAAAGAATAATGTCAATTAGACAAAAGGAAGCTACATCAATAAAAGATATCGATGAGGAAATAGGTTTCGAGGAAGCTAAAGGGAATGCCTCCGATATGCATGGTTTCACCGATGTGACTTTATCGATGGAAGATGATAAGGGAGGATAAAGAAAGGCTTCAGTGAGACAAAAGATCCATTCACCGATAGGGCATGATGATTTCGATGGAAGAAGTGTTTTGGTGGAAAAATAAAGGAGGTCACCAAAGCTCAAGGTTTCTTCGACATAAAAACCCAATGGATATCAGATAGGTATCAATGAGGAAACAACCATAGTGACCGAATATAGTAATTCCATCGACAAAAGAATCGAGGAAAGCGAAGATGGTTTTCATTGATGGGAAAAGGTCTTCGATGAGATAATACCATCGGTGCAACATAACTCACCGAAAGGAATGTTCTCATCAAAAGAATAATGTCGATCAGATAAAAGAAAGCTACATTGATAAAATATATCGATGAGGAAATAGGTTTCGATTAAGCTAAAAGGCATGCCACTGATACGCATGGTTTCACCAATGTGACTTTATCGGTGGAAGATGATAAGGGAGGATAAAGAAAGGCTTCAATGAGACAATAGATCCATTCACCAATAGGGCATGATGATATCGATGGAAGAAGTGTTTTGGTGGAAAAATAAAGGAGGTCACTGAAGCTCAAGGTTTCTTCGACATAAAAACCCCATGGATATCAAATAGGTATCGGTGAGGAAATAGCCATTGTGACCAAAGATAGTAATTCCATCGACAAAAGATATTGAGGAAAGTGAAGATCCTTTTCATCGACGGGAAAAGGTGTTCGAGGAGATAATACCATCGGTGCAACATAGCTCACTGAAAGGAATGTTCTCATTCAAAGAATAATGTCGATCAAACAAAAGGAAGCTACATCAATAAAAGATATCGATGAGGAAATAGGTTTCAAGGAAGCTAAAAGGCATGCCTCCGATACGCATGGTTTCACCGATGCGACTTTATCAGTGGAAGATAATAAGGGAGGATAAAGAAAGGCTTCGGTGAGACAATAGATTCATTCATCGACAGGGCATGATGATTTCGATGGAAGAAGTGTTTCAGTGGAAAAATAAACCAAGTCACCGAAGCCCGAGGTTTCTTTGACATAAAAACCCAATGGATATCAGATAGGTATCAGTGAGGAAACAACCAAGCATCCTATTAATATATTTGGGTTCAAATAATATCGATGAGACCCAATGATGTCTAATTGATATAGAAGGGCCATCAAAGAAAGGAAGTACCGATGAACTTCAAAAAAGACTCATCGAAGACAGTAATTCCATTGACAAAAGATATCAAGGAAAGTGGAGATGGTTTTCATCGACAAGAAAAGGTTTTCGAGGAGATAATACCATCGGTGCAACATAACTCATCGAAAGGAATGTTCTCATCGAAAGAATAATGTCGATCAGACAAGAGGAAGCTACATCGATAAAAGATATCGATGAGGAAATAGGTTTCGAGGAAGCTAAAAGGAATGCCTCTGATACCCATGGTTTCATCGATGTCACTTTATCGGTGGAAGATGATAAGGGAGGATAAAGAAAGGCTTCAGTGAGACAATAGATCCATTCATCGACAGGGCATGATGATTTTGATGGAAGAAGTGTTTCGGTGGAAAAATAAAGGAGGTCACCGAGGCCTGAGGTTTCTTCGACATAAAAACCCAATGGATATCAGATAGGTATCGGTGAGGAAAAAACCATAGTTAGGCTCAATCTAACCATGGATTGAGCCTAACTACCTGAGTTAAAGTCTAGGAGAATAGATATATGGGCATATTTAAATTGAATGTTTGTCTGAGTATCTATACATAAATATAGGGGGCAAGAAGAGGAATAAATAAGGGGGTTAAAACATAATCTGGGCAAGAGAAACATAAGGGGATGAAAGGAGAAACATGCTAACGACCACTTAGGACATGAAAACAAAAGAGGGGGTTGCCTTAAGGTAGCACTGATAGGAGATTGATGCCATCGGCTCCCAAGTTGGTCAACTCATCCGCTCTTTTATTGCCCTCCCTATAAATATGATTAACTATGAACCTATCAAAATCTCTGCATAAGTCAAGAGCTTTTGACAAAAAAGTACTTAGTCTCCAATTAGGCATACTACCTTTCCTCAAAGCATTGACAATTATAGCTGAATCTCCTTCAATTTCCAAGTTCTTAACTCCTAGTTTCCTACATAAATGCAGACCCTCCACCAGGGCCATAAGTTCTGCCCAATTGTTGGTGTTGATGCCACCCGATGAGGCAAGGGTTGCTAGTTCCTTTCCTTCCCAATTATGAACAACACAACCTATCCCTACTTGCCCTGGGTTGCCACGGGATGCTCCATCAAAGTTTAACTTCACCCAACCTCCGCCTGGGAGCTACCATCTACATGCATCCCTTGATCGAAGACTTGCAATAGGACCATCACCTACAAAGGGAGGAAAGGATAAGCCTTCCCAATAAGTGACAGAGGCATTATTCAATGTGCCTAATGACAGTCGGTTGTTCATGAGCTCAGTGATAGCTGACTCTATCCTATTAATGATTATGGGAACCTCTAGTTTTTCATTCTTAAAAAGACGTCTATTTCTCTCCTTCCATAGTTCCCACATAATGGAAGAAGGAAGAGTTGTCCATAAAAATTCATAGGGACAACCATGCCTAATGAGAGGCCATGCCTTGAGCATTCTAAAGATAGAGTGGGGGAAGGCCGCAGACCATTCAAGTTTGTTGGTGAACCAGATCCAACATTTGTGAGCAAAAGGGAAGTTAAGGAGGATATGATTAGTGTCTTCCTCATTTTCCTCACAAAGAGGACATCTACTAGGGCCCTCATACCCCATTCTTCTAAATTTTTCCATTGTTAGGAGCTTGTTCTGAACTGCAAGCCAGGAGAAGATACCTGCCTTAGGAAGATAATATTTATCCTAGCATAGTTTCAAGGGAAGCTTAGTCATAGGTATTAAAAATGAGTTGGAGATGAGAGAGTACCCATCCTTGGAGTTGTATTCTCCTCTTAGGGACCCATCCCAAATGAGCTTTTCCTCATTTTGACCTAAGGCGATGTTCCTTGATTTAAGAATCACCATAAGTTTTTGTTTATCCCTTACCGGGATATCCTCATCTTCCTTCTTGATCCACTGCCAACTAGCCCCATCCTCTGAGGGGGAGATATAGTTGTTTAATAGGGGACCTCTATGAGATTCAAGAAGGATACGAGTAGCACCAAAGTCATGGATATTATCAATAGCCTTATATCCACCCCATGAATCCGACCAGAAAAGAGCTTTATCCCCGGACCCCAGGTTCCAAGTAAGTCTGTCAGAGATAATCCTCCTGCAGTCTAACATAAAATTCCATAGGCAGGATCCTCTGGGAGGGTTGGTTTCTCTAAATATTTGGATAGGATTCCCTCCATTAAGGTATTTGTGGTGCAACAAGCAAGCCCATTTGAGGTGGGGGGGGTTCTAAATATCCTCTAGACCAACTTGGCACCCAAGGCTTTGCCTTGATCATGAAGGTTTTTAATGCCAACTCCTCCTTCTTCTTTAGGTTTGTATATCTTGTCCTAGGATATGAGTCATGTTTTACAATTTTCATTAGCACCTTGCCAAAAGAAAGTCCTAAGATGCTTTTTGAGCTCTGCACGTTTAGAAGAAGATAAATGTTGACAGGAGAGTTGGTAAATGGGCATAGCTGACAAGACCGATCTAACCAAGGTTTCTCTACCTGCAGATGAGAGCCATTTTCCTTTCTGAGTGTTAATCCTAGACTTGATTTTATTCAGCAAGTTGTCCCATAATTTTGAGGGTCTTCTACCCTTGTTAAGGGGAATGGCTAGGTATTTGCAAGGAAGAGTTCCTTCACTAATCTCTAGGACATTGTTGATCACTTTTCCTAAGGACGGGTCTATGTTGAACATGAAAAATAGCAGACTTGGCCAGATTCACCTCTTGACCTGAGGCTAGCATATAGGAATTAAGGATGCGTTTGAAGGCGCTCACTTCCCGTACACTTCCCTACCCAAAAAGCATCGTGTCGTCGACAAATTGCTCGTGAGTAAAGGGAAGGAGGTCGTTGGTAATTTTTACAAAGATTTTTTAAATCTTTTAAAAATAAAATATTATTTAATAAGCAAAAATGGGAACACTATTTTTTTTGTTACTTCATACCTGTATGCAATGCTTCCGACTGACAGCCATGGGGGGGCCTATTGCTCCTATATTTTTTCTTGGTGACATCCCTATCGGATGCATCTTCATCTATAATATTCTATAGGGATTCTTTGGTGGCATCATCTTCATGTTTCCATATTTTCATCTCCATGTTGTATTCTATTGCATGAGCAATGTTGCACTTGCACTATCATAAAGTGCCACACCTCTTTATATCTTGCCTTTGATGACTATTTGATGTAATCCCCTTGTACACCTAGATTAGGAATATCTTGTGAGGCTTGGTACATGGATGTAGTTGAGACTTATATTGTACACATTTGTCCATGTCTCTCATGAGACTTTGATTTTACCATTATTTTTGCTATTTACGAGTATCCAAATGATACTCAAAGTAGGTTGTCTCCATGCCTGATCTTCATTTTGTTGCAGCGAGTGATTCATCGGTATCGACTTGGTACCTAGTTTTGTCACACTTCTTCCTTATGGGGAGGTATTTTTGTCAACATCATTGGACCATCTTTCTAGGAGATTTTACATTGAGGGAGGGACTTCATGGTCTCTTCTTCTCTCTTATTCATCATTGAGAACATTGTGTTCTTTCTTCATCTCTCTTTTGGGGGGAAGTTTTTTACTCTATGGTTTTTCTCTCTTTCTCTGTTTGTGAGAGATTCCATTGGTTTTCTTTGCATTTGCATTTGTACATGGGTACCTAACATGGCCTTTTAGTCGAGACCCATCTTGCATTGCTTAGTTGCATTGTAGACTTAAGTGCATTCCCCGAAGTTGCACTTAAGAGGGGGTGTTGGTGTAAATAATAATTCGTCATGGATATTATTACAATTTAATTAAGTTTACTTAGGTACATGCATATCATAGTAGTTCTGGTATGAGACACTTGGGTGTTTGTGCCACATTGGGATAGTGTGTGTAGGAGAATTTCAACCTTTTATGGTGTGATCTTGTTGTTACATTCCACATTTAGTGGGTGATCCACCTCATGGAATATTATATTGTTTCTCCTAACTACCCTTGTTTCTTATTGAGCAACATGCCATGTTTGTATGCTCACATATCCATATAGCCTTGCCTATACTAGTAGGCTCATATTCATTGTAACGATTAATTGATTGATGATCCAGTTGATCAGTATTTTCATCTTGATAGAAAACAGTTTATTCCTATCATCATTTTGTTCTCTCTTATTTGTTCTTTCCATTACCTCTTGATCTTGGCAAAATCTCACAAATTTAATATGCCACCGCACTCAAAATTATTACCGGTTATAGGAATTTGTTACCGGTTCTAAAACCCTTCTTCAACCCTACAGAAAATACAACAGAAATCATAAACATGATTTTCGGTAATCAAAGCATAATGCGGTTCTAGTCAAAGATAAATTACAATGATACAAATAAATGTTCCAAACCTCAACACTTGACTCATCAGCAATCTCCAAAACCAATCAAAACATTTCCACGTTTACCGGTTAAGGTTGTAATTCCTAGTTCACTATGTTCATTACCGGTAAGGCATTTACGGTAGACCAAAAAGACTTAGATAACAAAATAAACATGAAAAACATAGTTGCCTCATAATTTTCCATCAAGGATAACATAAATATCTGATCAATGTTATTAAACAATAATCTCAATCTCTTCATCATTATATCATTACCAATAGTCCTTTACCAGTTCATCAACATTGTCCATCAGCATCAGTTATGCCAATCATGTCATCATTTTTTTGAGGCAAATATCTTGAACTCAATAGATTAACAAGGGTGATGAAACCATTGAGTTCGTTCATCTGTTTCTCCTTAAGAATAATTAAATAAATAAAATTATTGAACTTCTTGGGGCAGGTGGTACAATATATATAACTATAAAGTGGAAAATTGAACCCTAGTGATTCCCCACCTAGGAGAGAGAAAGGAAATCACTAGGATGATTTTCACTTGGGAGATACTTTTGATGACTAAATTATGAACAGTTAGTACCATACCGGTACTAAGAGGTGGGGTGAATCAATAGAGGCAAAAACACTTCCCTGAATTGGTTTGATTGCGAACACTACACTTTGACTGGCAAGCACTAACACTGGTCTAAATCAAATTACTACCAGTAAAACATAGTGAGAATGTGAAAGACATAAACTAGTAACCCTTAGCTTTCCATACAATCTAATACCTCATTTCCACTTCACCCTTATGCATAAACAAGTAATCTATCATCAAAAATATAATGACTCCTAGTTCAACATATTTTACCAGTTTGACATAAAACTTTAAACCGTCACATGAAAGGCATCACACATGACACACTGATTTTTTATGTGGAAACCCAACTGGGAAAAACCATGGTGGGGATGAATACCCATAAGCTGTTCTTGAACTCTTTTGAAGTCCGCTCTGTGAGGAGCCTAGTCCAGTTAGAGACTTTTACAATAGGTTCTGCTAGGAACCGATCCTGCTAGGGATCACCTGATTAAGGGATGGCTAAATACCTGGTTAAAGGTTAGAACCTTGTTAAAGGTCACCTCGCAAGAGGATTTGAAGAACTCATTGAATTGATTCACCCTATTAAAGGATTTACACAAAAGCTTGTTAAATCTACCCAGTTAAGGGATTTTCCAACTGCTGAAATGGTTAGAAGTCAACAGGTAATACACTGATCTAATAACAGCACACAATGCCAAGGCAGATCCACTTTAGCTCCTCCTCCTCTACAATCACACTCTATAGGTATCAACATACTTCTCTGGTCTGGAAAGAATCAAGTATCACTCACTAGGATACACACATACAATTTTCCAACAACTTCTAAATGAAAAACATCATTGACCTTATAGGAAATAGATAGGTCGGTAGCATAAAACCTAAACCCTAAACATCTAGGTTTTACACTCCAGTCGGTTCAATCTTGTTCATTAATCACACTGCATCGAATACAACCATCTTGAATAGATCTCAAGATGTTCTCCTAATGTTCATTCTTTGCCACTTTAGGAAGATGATAACTCATCATGCACTCTCCACCATTTACAGAGACTTCGCACATTCTTGAGGTAGATAGGATCAATCTCCATGCAAGATCCTCAAGGAAATCCTTCATGCACACAAGGCTAACGTGGCAACACTTATTTGGTCTTCATTACAATGCTAACTCATCACAAGATGTCATCGGTTGAATCGCACAATCTTGGAATGCATCAATCGGAAACCTTGAAGCTAAGACTACCAACCGATAGTCATGCAAAATGAAACCCCGATACCAAACTTCCATTTACTAGCTCATTCCAACATACCGGTTCGCCTTGAACAAACATACCGCTTCACTTTTTCACAAATAATGGTTTACATCATCATACTGGTTATCTTGCCAGTTTTCTTACTACAACATACCGGTTCATACTTTAGCACATTGACATCAATGACAACATACAATATCATCATGTCATCCTAGTCTGCACATATTCCAACAACTTTCCATTCAAAAGAGGGTTTGAATTCATTAGATCCAAACCCAAGAGTGCATAAGGATCTAAATACTAAGTGAATTGTAAGGGTGCAATGCAATTTACCCTCTTTTATAAGTGGAAGAGTTGACTTGTTGACTGTGCAGAAATGTAGACAAAATGGGTGAAATAAGGAGCTACCGATTTGGGATCGCGTTGTAAGTTCAGATCTGAGATATTTAGACTGATATAGATCCACCCTAAAAATTTGGAGAAAATTCGTTGGGACCAAGTTGAATTTGCACCCGGTCCTATGAAAAATATGCTAGTCAAAAAGGGTTTTTCCATCTCTATAAATGAATCCTAAATCAGCAATTACAGTCATTCACCTGCAAACTACACACAAAAAAGAAGGGAAGAAGGGTTGTGGATAGGGGTTTGCCTTAGTCAAACCCTAGTTGAGGAATCAACCTTGAAAGAAAGTAATTGTAAATTCTTAAAAGTAAATAATGGAAATGTATACCTTGTAGATTTGCAATTTGTTGATGATGGTTGCTTTGCTTCTTGAATATAATCACAATTATTGCATGAAATAGCATGTAACATGACGAAACCTTAACACATACACATTATTACAAATGAATATTGTAATGTTCCTCCAATAGATGGATGAAGAAGACACATGAAGAAGAAGAAGACTTGATGAATGTCTAAAGACTTGAATGCATGATGACGATAATGAAGACCTTTCACTTCTTTACCCATTTTTATACTTTCCTAAGAGGATTAATTTTCATCTCATAGAAGGCCGACATAGGGGAGATTAAATCTCAAAGAGAAAATTAGGGTCAAGGGTCAAATGGGCCCATTTTGGGGCCATACAAAGAGGGAGGACAAGGGTGCCATGCCCCTTTCCTAAGGAGGACCAGAGCGCCATGCCTTGGTCTTCTATATTTTTGGGGTGGAGACATAGATGGATCCCGATCAAGCATGCGAGATGATATCGCCAAGTTAAGCAGCCTAAAATGCAATCAAAATTGTGAAGGTTACAATTTAATAACACTACATTTAGCCCCCACTTTAGCAGGAGTATAGCTTATGCCAATACTGGTGGTAAAGTAGAAGAAAGAGAGAGATGAAGATGAGAGATGCAGAGCAATACCACAAGGAATATAAGACATCACTAATCTCGAGGAACCAAGCCCCCAATCTTAGGATCTTAACTCACTCAAACATATGCAAGTGCACATAAAAAGGCATGCAACAAAAGCTAATATCTTAGGACCTCTAGTCAACTATCCAAAGAGACCTCGATATGAACAATGTTTCAATCAACTAATATCATTCTTCAAGCATAAAATGCCATCTCATGAACACACATAATCACATAAAAGAGAAAATATGACATCATCCATGAACCATCAATAGTAAAACTATGAGTTCATGAGAGGAAGATGAGAGAGAACATGAATACACACTTTGGTGATCCATGAGAAGAAATGCAAACAAAAGGAACCATGGACATCTCACTCCTAGAACTAGGTGATCCATGAGGAAAAAAGGACATGGAAAAGTGGCCCCTAGATCCTATCTAGGTGATCCTTGTAAGGAAGGAGATTGAGAACACCGTTAGTTTCACTCAACCTCTTGCGCATGTGTGCAAGTGAGGTTCAAAGCACCTCATAGGATTCTATGCCTGAGTATGCTACAACTTGTATATGATGTATAGTACAAATGTCAAGAAAGTGCACACATCTTGCTCTAAGAGGGTGCCCTCTAGTTCCGAGAATGACCCACTGTATAAGAGAAAAGTGGTGACATCTCGTTCTAAGAATGACCCATTGTATAAAAGAAAAGTGGCAACCTCTCATTCTGAGAATGACCCACTATATAAGGGAAAAGTGGTGATATCTCATTCTAAGAATGACCCACTGTATAAGAGACAAGTGGTGACATCTCATTCTGATAATGACCCAATGTATAAGGGAAAAGTGGCCACATCTCATTCTGAGAATGACCCACTCTATAAGAGAAAAGTGGCAAAATCTCGTCATGAGAATGACCCACTGTATAAGAGATACAATGGCATGGGAGAAATATAGTAGAAAAGAAGCAGTGTGGGTGCCCCCCTTAAGATGTCAACATAGTTTAATGTTGATATCTTAAGGAAAGTATAACAAAGATACCTTCCTTTGGACGCCAAGAAGTTATCCAACATGCAATAATGTCATAAATCCAAGCAAGAGAGGGAATACTCTTCAAGAAAGGATAAGATAGTTGAAAAGAGATATCTCGCTATAAGTGTAAAGGAGATCCTTGGAGGAGAAGAGATCTTTTCTCAAAATACATCTACCTCCAAGAGGAGTTGTCTTAGACAAATATAATATCATCTATAATGAAGCAAAGAAGAGAGAAAGAATTCCATCATTCCTCCTATTGCTAAGTGAAAGGTATTCTTGATGAAGGATGAGTCACTTTTCTCCCAATGGGGATGGGTGAATTTATTATAGATTTACATTACCAAGTGTGAAGGAGATTGTAGTCAAGGACTTACACCTCTTGTATAAGAGAGAACCCTTGAGTGAATGACAACAATTCCACACAAGGAATGACATCAAGTAATATAACTCACACCATCAATAATATAGGAAAGAGTGGATCCTTAGAGAAAGAGAGAGAGAGAGATCATTTTCCCCCAAGTGTAGGACAATGATAATAATTACACAACTTCTACAGAGATACTGCTCATAAGAGACATACCATTTCAAGAAAGGAATACATTTTAACCAAGGATTAGACATGTGCTCACATGAAGGATAACTCCATTCAAGAAAGGACATAAAGTTATGAACAACACAATAGAAGAGGTAGTTTGCAAAGAGAGAGAAAGAAGAAGATTCAAAAAAGTTCTCTGAGGAGAGATTGTTCATAATAGACGTACCATTTCTAGCAAGGAGAAGATCCCACTCACGGAACAGACATGCACTCGCATGAAAAAGAACTCCATGAAAGAAAGGACTTCAAGTTTATGAATAATGTGCTCCATAAAGAAAATAGTGAAACCTTAGAAAGAGGAAAAGGAATATTCTTGCCCCACAAGCATAGAGGCAAGAATAAATAGACTATTACGTTGCTTTATAAGTATGTTTTCACCTAAAATTGTAACACCATGAATGAAAAGGAGCCCCTAATAGGTAGGCTAACTATGTCACATAGTAAGGAGAAACATAATAGGAACTTAAAGGCCACCTAATAGGAACATAATAGGAACAGAATAGGAACATAATAGCAATATTGGGGAGAAGAGTCATAAGATCTTAAAGTCCGCCTCTAAAAGCATTAAGGTTCTTATCAGCAAGCTTGAAAGTGATCAAGGGGAAAGGCCTCAAGGGACACCACTAAGGTGAAGGAAGACACCCCTGAAGATAAGGAGACTAGTCATGGAAGAAGAACTAGCGCACGCACCAGAAAAAAGAAAAGCCAAAGCAGGGAGATTGAGGAAATTAAGCGGACTACTAAGAACATGGAGCAACTGGAGCTAGAAGTTACCGAGATACTTAATAACTTTACCTAGCCTTGGATTTTTTTTTAAGGTCCTCTTTGTTGTGTCTTTCTGTTGCTGGATTTTTTGTTGTTGGTCAGTTGTCTTTCCTATTTTTGTTGCCTATTGCTTTTTTGTTGCAATTTAGAAGATTGGTCAACACATTTTCTTGTTTTAACTCAAAATTAGAATGAGAAGGTGTGGATTTACAAGACAATGGAGAAGAAGATGTTGACAGAGGAAAGTGTGATTTCTCATGACTTTGTCACTCACATTCAAGCATTTGTCCATTGCATCCATGTGTATGTTCAAAAGAGGGTTCAGTCTTAGGAGGAATTGGATTGAAGTTTAAAGAGGCCCAATCAATTTCAAGATTTGTGTTAGAGAAAAAATTAAAATATGAAATCCATGCATCTTAGACTTTCTAGAAAAGGTAGGAGTGAAATCTAAGGACCCCCAATCATCCTCTAAGAGTTCTTCTTTAGGAAATTCTTTGGTAGGAGATGGTATATTTGAGTGAATTGATGTGAGGAATGTAGGAACTAAGAAAGCATATGATGCTTCACTTATGTTCTCATCAACTACCTCATTAGTATATGTGTAAGGCACAGCATAATAATCGATAAGAATTTTTGGTTTCCTAGGAACATGAATGGAATCGACTTTATTTTTGTTAGGCACTTGATTTTTTAGAGAGAGAGCATTATGATGTGAAATAATATCATCCTCTTCTTCTAAGGTATCTTTATCATCCTCTAGGATAAGTAGCCATAATATCATCCTCTTGCACCAAATAATCCTTATGAGGGAGGTACTTTTTAGGAGAAGAAGGAATACGATTCTCCAAATATTCACCTTTAGGAGGGAGATCTTTGAAACAAGTGTTTTTATTCCCTTTTTTCACCAATGTGCCCTCATTAATGAGATCAATTTTGGGAGAGGGTAAATCATAGGTATGAATGAAAGGGAGAACTAAATTATCATCATATACATGAAAGGGAACATTATGAACATCTTTAATGTAACTCTAAATTGAGTTAGCAAAATAAGATAAGAACTCCAAATGCACTTATGATCAAATAAGAAACTCATATGTCATTTAACCATAATAAAGTTCACACCATACATGCATAGAAAATTGAATAAAGGAGGGAAAATTAAATTTGAATTGCAAATTTAAAATTTGAATTTTGAAATTTGAAGCTTGCAAAACAACTAAATAATTCAAAATTCTAGGAAAAATGATTATTCAATTAAATGAACAAATTGAATGAAAGAATAATAATGCAACCTCCTAAGAAATTGAATTTTAAAATTAGGATTATGTAAACAAAAAACAAAAAAAAACCTCTTAATTTTAAATTATCTAAAAGAGATTGAATTTTTAAATTAGGGCCTATGGGATACCACTTAATTTGAAATTTAAAATAAACACAATCAAGGCAGATTATAATTAACCACTTGATTTTAAATGTTTCTTTGAAAGTTGCAATGTTGAAATTGGGAAATGTTTTCAATTTTAGAGGAATCAAAATTTGACAAAATCATCTAATTTTTTGGATTTAAGAAATTAAATACAGTCATAACAGTCTCCCAAAATTTTGAGAAAAAAGCCAAGGACCGGGTTGAAGTTACACCCAGTCCTCCCAACTTTTTCAAAAAATTTCGGGGATCAAAATTCAACAAAATCAGCCAATTTTATGGATTTAAGTAATTAAATATAGTCATAACAGTCTCCCAAAATTTCAAGAAAAAAAGACAGAGACCAAGTTGAAGTTGCACCCGATCCTCCCAACTTTTTCAAAAAATTTCAGGATGAAAATTACGATCATTTAAGAGATAAACCCAAAAAATTGATTGATTTTACGATCTCTACATAAGTGAAATTAAGGTTTCAATATCAAAATAGGACCCTATTAGGGTTTTGAAAAAGATGAAAAATTAAATTGCAATTTTTAAAAAGGTCAAATCTAATGGATGGTGCCAACTTAAATAATATTTAGAAAACTGACATTGGTTGAGATTGATTGAAATTTTCAGAAAATCTAATTAAATTTGAAAATTAGGGTTTTAGGACCTAACCACTGAATTTTGAAATTTTGGATATTGGGAAAAGGATGGAAATTGAAAATTTGAATTTTAGGCAAGAAGACAAGCCTAAAAATAGTCACAAATTTGAAAATTAAATGTAAATCCAGTTTTTAGACAAGTTCAAGATGATGTTTGAAAATTAGGGTTTTGACAATTAACCACTTGATTTTGTAAATTTGATTGGAAATTGAACAAGACAATGAAAGAATTAAATTTGATAAGCAATCTAATTTTCAGATCTAAGACAATAAAGAGTGTTTTTTACAAAATACAAGAATTTAAGACATCGGGTTCACCAAAATGTAAAGTTGAAAATTGAACCCTAGTGATTCCCCAACTATGAGAGAGAAAGGAAATCAATAGGATGATTTTCACTTGGGAGATACTTTACATTCAAAAGAGGGTTTGAAATCATTAGATCCAAACCCTATACTGAATAAATATCTAAATACTAAGTGAATTGAAAGGGTGTAATGAAATTTATCCTCTTTTGTAAATGGAAGAGTTGACTTGTTGACCATGCAGAAAATGAAGACAAAATGGGTGAAATAAGTCGCTACCGATTCGAGATCACGTTGTAAATTTGGATCTAAGATATTTAGATTGATACAGATCTACCCTACAAATTTGGAGAAAATTTGTCGGGACTGGGTTGAAGTTGCACCTGGTCCTCCAAAAAATCCATGTCGAAAAGGGTTTGTCTGTATCTGCAAATGAAGCCTAAATCTACAATTACAATCACACACCTACAACCTACACATAGAAAATAAGGGGAGAAGGGTTGTGGATAGGGGTTTTCCTTAGTCAAACCCCAGTTGAGGAATCAACCTTGAAAGAAAGTAATTGCAAATGCTTAAATGTAAATAATGGAAATGTATACCTTGTAGATCTGCAATTTGTTGATAATGGTTGCTTTGCTTCTTGAATGTAATCACAAGTGTTGCACAAAATTGCATGTAACATGATAAAACCTTAACACACACACATGCTTACAAATGAATGTTGTAATGTTGCTCCAATGGATGGATGAAGAAGACACATGAAGAAGAAGAAGACTTGATGAATGTTTGAAGACCTGAATGCTTGATGATGATAATGAAGACCTTCAGCTTGTTTACCCAGTTTTTTCTTATCTTCTCTTATCATTTCATATGAAAATGAGAGGACTAAACCCAGTTTTATACTTGCCTAAGAGGATGAATTTTCATCTCACCAAAGGCTGACATAGAGGGGATTAAATCCTAAATAGAAAATTAGGGTCAAGGGTCAGATGGACCCATTTTAGGGCCACACAAAGAGGGAGGACAAGGGCACCATGCCCCTATCCTAAGGAGGACCGAGGTGCCACGCCCCTGTCCTAAGGAGGACCGGGGCACCACACCCTCATCTTGCCCATTTTTGGGGGCTGAAATAGGGTCTAAAAAAGTTGTAAAGTTTGGAAATGAGGCTCAATTCCATGGTGGAAGAATACATGGATCTTGATCAAGCGTGGGAAATGATATCGCCAAGGTAAGTGGCCTAAAACACAGTCGAAATTGAAAGGGGTGCAATTTTATGACACTACAATAACATGAAGAAGAGATCAATAGGGAGGGACTTAACTTTTTCAATAATCTCCTTAATCTACCTCCTAATTATATTACTTGGTTTGATCAAGATTTAGATAGACTCCTTCAAGTGATCCCCAACTATCTTGCCCACTAGGATTTGGAGGCCCTATAGCTCATATTTTCAACAGAATAAGTAAACAATGTGATTTTTTCTCTTATCACCTTGAAGTCCTTAGGTCAAAATGGTTTCCCCACAACATTTTTCATAATTATCAGAGTATTGTGTGTCCTAATGTTATTTTGGCTATCAAGGAGTTCCAATCTTCTAATATCCTCCTTAGAGAAATTAACAACACATATATTGTCCTTGTCCCCAAAAAGGCTAGTGTAAACAAAATGTCATAATTAAGGACTATAAACCCTTGTAAAATTTTGTATAAGATATTTTCTAAATTGGTGGTCAATCAAATTAAACCTTTCTTAGTTAACATGATTCATTTCCACTAGAGGGGGTCTGTTCTAGGTATATAAATTTATAATACTCTTCTTCTTGTGCATGAAGCTCTACATTATATGGAAAAATGTAATAGAGAAAGTACATTCTTAAAGTTGGATATTTTTAAATCCTATGACATGGTATTGTTGGGATCCAAGAACATTGAGAGGAGGGGTTAATCAATGTTCTACTAGAATGAACAATTTTTAACTTTCTAGACCATGCATATATATACTGGTAAACAAATAAGCATATAACAAGAAGAAAATAAACTATCCATATAAATGAACACCACGACATACATAATTTATACGTGGAAAAGCTTAATGAGGAAAAATCGCGGTGGGATTTGTGACCCATAATATCAATTCACTGGTGATATGAAAAGATATTACATATAATAGGGGCCTTCACTTGCAGGAAGGCACACTGGCTAGAGCATACTACTCATTACTAATAAGCCTCACTAACTACAAACTTTCTGCCAAAGTAAATCACTGAAAATGAACTCATGAATGCATCTATTATGCCAAATAGAGTTTTGGTTCTGGTTCTACTCTGTATCGATTCATAAACTCTAAAATTCTACCGGTATCTCTTCTCCTCAAAGAAAGCTTTCCAACCTATATATGGATCATTGCATGATATAGAATTTGCATACAAAATGATCTCCATACATATATTTCACTTCATATAGTTCTGCTATATTCTCCTATATCCCCATATATCATATCTTCTATTTCTTTTCAAAAATAACCTAGCAGAGTGACCTATATACCTATTCCAAATGATATGCCTTATGTCGGCTTACAATAAATTTACAAAAATGTCAGCCTTAACAATATTAATTACAAAATGATTTAAGTAAATCCCCCTTGATGTCGGATTCCAAAGAAGTGTTGATATTGGTGTCGGTGCTGGTGTCAGCGCCAGTGTAGCCTTGAATGCTTCAAAGCCGATATCTGTCAGTATATGGTTCCTAGTTCCATTTTATGACTTCCATCATATCTTGTTTCCATCAATGACAAGAAAATGAATCCAATGAGTGTCAATTGCCAACAATCTCCCCCTTTGGTATTGATAGCAATACTCATGTGAAAAATGGATTCCCTGCTGGTATGCTCCCCTTGAGCTATATACTCCATTTGAAATGTGTTCCCTGATATTTTTCACATATGAACATACTCCCCTTTTGAAACTAATTCCAAAGACTAGTGAAAAAATAAAAGAATACTATTAGTTTTATTGGAGCTTTGTCATCTTCAGGATTTCCAGGTTTGCCTTTTGCAATAACTGAAGATGTGTATCCCAATAGGATTTAAAGGTATCAAAAATAGATGCAAGTCCACTTTGTAAGTGGACAAGTGTTTCTTTCTCTTGGATATCTATCATTGTGGGATTAGCTATCATATCCATGTATTATTTCTTTTGAACACCCAATGAATCTAGTCTAGGACTTACCAATCCTCTTAGATTTCTTTCTCTTCTCATGATTTTGTCTCTCTCTTTCTCAAAAGAAAAAATTTGGTTCTCCAAGGAAAAAATTTGTCCATCAACAAATGTGGTTAGTGTAGTCAATCTATCAAAAGAGTTAGCAATTTTATCCATCTTATCATATAACTCCTTCAATCTACTATCTACATTAGCTGTAAGACTTTCTATGTTACAACACACTCTATAGATATTTGTACATTGTTTTAAATAAACCTCAATAGGGATAAGTTTATCCTCAATTTTCTTCTTCCCTATTTCTATAAGCTGATCAAAAGTTGTTCTTTTTGCTGCTGTGAAATTATCTAAAGCCTGTCGGTCTACTATATACCTTAGAGATTAAAAATTGTTTGATATGTGCTTTGTTAGAGTCTTGAGATTACCGGAAGGGCTTGCTCTATATTCAATCTGACAGACGGGTAATAATTTGTGCAATACAGAGACTGATTGATCAATTAATCCTTTATCCACAGTACCTTCCTTCAGTAATTTCTGAGTGGCCATCATCATTAATTCTGAGTTGGACTCAACTCAACTCAAAGACTAATTTCTTTAGTAATTTATCCACAGTACCTTCCTTCAATAATTTCTGAGTTGGACTCAACTCAAAGATTGATTCCTTCTAAACCTGAGAAGTGTCAATAGCCAAGACCTTTGTCGAGGAATCAGTTTTACCTACCGGTATGGAATTAGTGGCTTTTACCTTGTCCATCTCCACAAAATTTCCAATGTCTTGTACATTGTCTTGCTAAAAAATGGTTTATGTTGGTATAGATTGTACACTCTCCTTAGTTGTTGATTGTGTTTGAGTATCTATATTTACTGCCGGTTGTGTCAAAATTGGAGTTGAACTGCCCAAAATACCTTTCCCTTTTGATTTGTCAGGAATGGTGAAATTTGTTGCCCTTGCAAATTCTTTTTGAGATGTGAGAAAATCTAGATTTTTTTGAAAGAATTTGGTTCATCCCTTACTTGTCTCATTTACCACCTCATTTATTCTCCCCATCATAAGGCTTATCTATCAAGATTTACTACTGAAGATAGTCTTATTTGCAGTGTCAATAGATCTTTTCATTTCCTCATTATTTACAGTACCACACAATTCCAAAAGTGCAACTTATTTGATCTCCCTATCTCTCTTGACGGCTTCAAGTTTATTATACAAGGATAAAGGTATCTCCTTCAAAATTTCAATTAAGGCTTCTTATAGATGTCCATATATAATAAAATAGCCTCTTCTAATTCACTTTGCTCATTCTCTTCTAAATATTCATAATACTTAGATACATTTTTCAATCTTCCATCTTTTATAATGTCATCAATAAGCTCAACATAGGTCATTATGGTCTTACCGATTCCAGTATCATCACCCTTCTTCTTGTTGCTTGTGGATGTCGGTGTGACTAGTTTCCTCTTCTGCATAGGCTTCCTTGTTAGTGGTGGAGGTGCAATAGGCTTAGTTACCTTTCTAACAAGTCTCCTCCTAGGCTCTGCCTTCTTCTGCTCTACCGGTGGTTTTACCACATTCGTCCTTTGTACCCTTCTGAAAGTGAGAGGTTCATTATCCTTAGGATTAGAGTCTGAAGTGATAGGGGAAATGTGGACTTGTGGCTTATTCACTTCTGTAGTACCAACCTTTGTCAGTTTAGCAGCTTGTTTTGATTTAGAGCCCACCTAAGTGTCTATCTTATAAAGCACATCTTGTACATATGCATACATCTTTTCTATTTTCTTCTCTCTTCTCTTCTTGTTAAAACTGGTTTTCACTTCAAGAGCCTTCTCTCCTATTGTACCAAAATGTTATGTCTTATCATCTAATGGAGCATTTAACAACTGTTAGGGTTTCAAGCAGATCCGAAGCAAATATGAACTAACAATTATATGTAGATTTAAATACAAAAGATAAAGAAATAAAACAGGACACAGATAACACAGAGATTTAACGTGGTTCACCCAGAATGGGTTACGTCCACCATACACAGCCGTCCAATCTTTCTTATTATCCAGCAAAAACAGTACATCAACCTTACAATGCCTTAAGCATCCCAGCCACTTATAACATGCGTTTTTAGGGCAACAAACAAAGTCGGCCCTTTTTAGGGTTTTATTACAATGTCGATTTTCATCAAAAAAATGGCAAAAAAATTTTTCTCGGGGGCTGCCACCCCCGAACCCCTGCCCGGGGCCCAACCCGGCCCCGGACCCCGGCGAGGATACATGCTGAGTGTACAGTACTTTGCTGATCAATCGCCACATTTCAACAATCTCCCACTTGGAGACTGATCAGGCTCCACACTGAACAATCTCCCACTTGGAGACTAATACTACACGACACCACTGTACATGCAACATCCGCTGGATAAAACACTAGGACTTGACTGGTATAAATTCCACAATTATCAATCAAGAAGACCAACAGAAACTGATGAAGAAATCAGCTTCTCCTGTGGAACTGCCTTTGTGAACATATCGGCAGGATTCTCACTTGTGTGAATCTTCTCAAGCCGTAACTGACCCTCCTCCAAAATAGTCCGGATGAAGTGGTACCTGAGCTAAATGTGCTTTCTCCTTGAATGAAAAGCAGAGTTCTTTGCAAGATGAATGGCACTCTGGCTATCAGTATACAATGGGCTATCCTCTTGTGTCTGACCCAATTCCTTCAGAAAACATTGCAACCAAATCATCTCTTTGCTGGCTTCTGTAGCAGCAACATACTCAGCTTCAGTGGTTGAAAGTGCAACAACCTTTTGCAGCCTAGAAATCCAACTGACTGCAGTTCCCCCTATAGTAAAAACATACCTTGTAGTACTCCTCCATGAATCAATATCACCAGCCAGATCAGAGTCAACAAATCCACTTAGAGCAGTATTAGATCCTTTGAAACATAATGCTTTTGTAGTAGTTCCTTTCAAATACTGAAGAATCCATTTCATAGCTTTCCAATGTTCCATACCCAGATTACTCATAAACCTGCTCACAACTCCCACTGCATGTGCAATATCTGGCCTTGTGCATACCATTGCATACATCAGACTGCCAACAGCTGATGAATACGGGATGTTAGACATTTTATTAACCTCTTCCTGTGCCTTTGGGCACATCTCCTTAGTCAATTTGAAATGACTAGCCAAAGGTGTACTAACTGCTTTTGCATCTTGCATGTTAAATATTTTCAACACCTTCTTTATATACTCACTTTGGGACAAATTCAAGGTTCTATTTTTTCTGTCCTGTGTAATCCTCATACCGAGAATTTGCTTAGCTGCACCCAAATCCTTCATAGCAAATGACCTGGCTAATTTCTGTTTAAGATCATTTATATGTTGCATGTTAGACCCAGCAACAAGCATGTCATCAACATAAAGCAATAGGATAATATAACTGCCATTATCAAATCTCTTAAAATATACACAATGATCAGAATGACATCTATGATAACCTTGTTCAGCCATGAAACTATCAAATTTTAAATACCATTGTCGGGGTGCTTGCTTTAGGCCATACAGACTTTTCTTCAACCTGCACACCAAGTTCTCCTTACCTTTGACCTCATATCCCTGTGGTTGCAACATGTAAATTTCCTCCTCCAGATCTCCATGGAGAAAAGTTGTTTTGACATCTAATTGTTCAAGATGTAAATCATCTGCATCCACAAGACTAAGTACAGTTCTAATTGAGGTCATTTTTACAACTGGAGAAAATATTTCATCATAATCTATACCCTTTTTCTATGCAAAACCTTTTACCACAAGTCTGGCCTTATATCTTTTCTGACCTCCTTCCTCCTCCTTCAGTCGATAAACCCATTTGTTAGGCAAGGCTCTTTTTTCTGTAGGTAAAGGGACTAAGTCCCAAGTCTTATTTTTCATCAAGGAGTCCATCTCCTCTTTCATGCCTAGTTGCCACTGTTGTTTGGCATCTACCTGCATTGCTTCTTCATATTCTTCTGGTTCACCAGAATCCGTTAATAAAATAGAATACAAAGAAGGAGAAAATCTTTCAGGGGGTCTACTTGTCCTTGTAGAACGTCTAACACTTGCAGGAGTTTGTGGGACAATCTATTGTTGCTGAGCATCAGGTACCTATGGCATTTCATTTTCAGGAATCTCATCCAACACCACATATTCTTGTTTGTCCTGTTCATGCTTCTTTTTCTGCATCTGTTCTTTATACATAACCTTCTCATCGAATATAACATCTCTACTTCTAATTATTTTCTTATTTTCAAAATCCCATAACCGATAGCCATATTCATCTATCCCATATCCAATGAAGGTACATTTCTGAGATTTAGCATCAAGCTTGGTTCTGTTTTCTTTATCAACATGGACAAAAGCTTCGCAACCAAAAGTTTTTAGAAAAGAATAATTTACCTTTTTACCAGTCCATGCCTCCTCTGGAATACCACCATCCAAAGGAGTTTAAGGTCCTCTATTTATCAAATAGACAGCAGTATGTACAGCATCTGCCCAAAAATGTAAGGGCAATCCAGCATGCAATCTCATGCTCCTCGCACATTCCATGATGGTCCTACTCATTCTCTCTGACACACCATTTTCCTGTGGAGTTCCTGGAACTATCTTCTACTTTCGAATCCCATTTAAGGAACAGTAATCTTCAAATGCTTTGCTACAATACTCACCTCCATTATCCGATCTGAGACACTTCAACTTTTTTCCTGTCTCATTCTCAACCAAAGCTTTCCATTTCTTAAAAGTTTCAAAAACATTTGATTTTTGTTTTAGGAAATATACCCATGTTTTTCTGGTTGAGTCATCAATAAAAATAACATAATAACAAGAGCCACCAAGAGATGATACCTGAGCCGGTCCCCATACATCTGAATGTACAAGCTCTAACTTCTCACTCTTCTTTTCTTTCCCAACCTTGAGAAATCTGACTCTTTTCTGTTTACCATAAACACAGTTTTCATAGAACTCTAAATCAATCTTCTTTAGTCCTGGCAATAGATTTTTGGAGTGAAGGATTTTCATCCCTTTCTCACTCATGTGCCCAAGCCTATGGTGCCATATTATCGAATCTGTTCTTGCAACATTTATTGTTGTTGTCCCTGCAGTAACTTTATCTGTAGCAGCTAAGGTAGAGTAAGTGTTACCAGTACACAGATATAATGTGCCTACCTTCGCACCTTTAGCTACTACTAATGATCCTTTAGTGACCTTCCACATACTGTCTGAGAAGGTAACTATGCAACCTTCACTACCTAGTTGCCCTGCAGAAATTAAATTTCTTCTTAAATTAGGAACATGTCTTACCTCCTGCAGAAACCAGTCATTACCATTCTGCAACTTGATCTTTATCTTTCCTTTTCCAACAATTTGACAGGGCTCATCATCACCCAAATATACCTGTCCAAAATCACCTTGAACATAATCTAGAAAATATTTTCTATGGGGTGTAGCATGAAATGAAGCCCCAGAATCTATTACCCAAGAATCATTAACATTATCCAAACATAAGATTAAAGCATCTTGTAAAGTATTACTTGCAATATTAGCTTCCTTACTGTCATTTTCATTTTTGTCTCCTTCTTTGTTTTTTCGAGACCAACAGTCTTTCTTTAGATGACCAGGCTTTCCGCAATACCAGCAATCTTTCTTTCCTCTAGATTGAGAGCGTTCTTTCTTTGACTTTCCTCGTGACTTCTCATTCCCAGGGCCTTTTCCTCTTTCCTTTGATCTTCCTCTGTTCTCCACATTCAAAACACTACCCGATGATGTTGAAGTCTCACCTATGCTTTTCCTTCGCATTTCCTCGCTTAGGATAACACCAACAATATCATCAAATACCAAAGTATTTTTACCAGAGACAGAGTTACTTACAGCCATAACCAAGCTATTCCAGCTTTCTGGCAAAGAACATAAAATCAAGAGAGCCCTAAGCTCTTCTGCAAAGGTAATTTTTACCGAAGACAATTGACTGGTAATTGTATTAAATTCATTTAAGTGCTCCGCTACAGATCCTCCCTCACTCATTTTCAAATTAAACAAACGCTTCATAAGAAATACCTTATTCGAAGCCGAGGGTTTCTCATACAGCTTAGCCAATGTTGCCATCAAATCTACAGTCGTTTTTGCTTCTGTTATATTGAATGCTACAGACGATGAAAGGCACAATCGAATGGATCCCAATGCCTTTCTATCTAAAATGTCCCACTCTTCATCTGATATTGTGGTCAGTTTCTTTTCCTTTCCTTCCAATGGCTGCCACAAATCCTTTTGATACAGGTAATCCTCCATCTGCATTTTCCATAACTGATAATTCTGGCCGTTAAACTTTTCGACCTTGAATTTGGAATCCTCCATTGCTCCCACTCAAATCTGAAAGTCCTGCCAATTTACAGAAAACCTCGCTCTGATACCAATTGTTAGGGTTTCAAGCAGATCCGAAGCAAATATGAACTAACAATTATATGCAGATTTAAATACAAAAGATAAAGAAATAAAACAGGACACAGATAACACAGAGATTTAACGTGGTTCACCCAGAATGGGTTACGTCCACCATACACAGCCATCCAATCTTTCTTATTATCCAGCAAAAATAGTACATCAACCTTACAATGCCTTAAGCATCCTAGCCGCTTATAACATGCATTTTTAGGGCAACAAACAAAGTCGGCCCTTTTTAGGGTTTTATTACAATGTCGGTTTTCATCAAAAAAATGGCAAAAAAAAATTTCTCGGGGGCTGCCGCCCCCGAACCCCTGCCCGGGGCCCAACCCGGCCCCGGACCCCAGTGAGGATACATGCTGAGTGTACAGTACTTTGTTGATCAGTCGCCACATTTCAACAACAACATCTTTGCATAGAGTTCAAAAATGATATCATCCACCTCATATCCAAGCTCAGTAACCCAGATTTGCCTAGGTTCAACTACTTCCATAAGAGTTTCATTAGTTTTTACCATGAAACAAATATTAGTGGAATAATTCTCCAGAATGTTCTTTGAAATTCTCTCTCTTTTCTTCATGTTTTCTTGAAAAGTCTTAAAATACCCCCAAAGTTTCTCATCTTTGTCGATACCAAGACCAATGATAGCTTCCTTGATCTGCATACCTACCGGTATGTCATCAGCCCAATATGTCTTCCCTATACCGGGTAGCTCATTTAAGAAGTAAAGCATTAAACAAACAATCAAGTTTCCATATCTAAAGGTGTCTTTCTGGATTCCTTTGATCTTTCCAAGGTTTAACATCCACTAACTCCTCATCCACTCACATAAATCATATTTCATATTATTCTTTAGCATCTGATATGTGGCAAGAATTCATGACTAGAAATAGCATTCAATTGGTTGGATTGAGTTACCTTGTAACCTATGATCATGCTTTCAAACTTTATATCCATGTCGGTGATTGTGCTTATCCTCATTGATCTGCTATCGGGTGTAGCACCAGTGAGTTTTTTGACTTCTGTTTGGGAAATTTTCTTACCAGGTTCTTTTTTGACACTGGGTAAGCCAGTGATGACTTGAATTTCCTCCTTCATGATCATGTAAGGCCTATCTATTCAAAAAATTTCATTGTGAACCTACTCAGAACGTATCTGATCACCTCATCATTGAATTCTGGTATGTACAGAATACCGGTTAACCCTAGATCCTCAATTCCTTTGAATTCCGGTTTGATGGTTCCAGAGTCTCCCAGTATCATGGATTGATACATGCTTTTAATTTCTTCAATGCCCAAATCCTCAAGGGTGCACTAAATGTATGCCCTCAGATCTTCAACATACATTACATCATCGGGAACCCTAGAGAATGCTCCCGTAGAGTCTTCCTTTTTAGCAATTTTGGGAACCTCCTTAAATATTGGCATCAACCTATCCTTTAATTTGACAATAGTGGTATTTGTAATATAAGTAGGTTCTGAAGATCCAGATGCCATGTCAAGAAATATCTGAAACTAAATGTCGGTGGAAGATTGATAATTGCTTGAAAGCTTTTTCACAATGCTTCTACTCGCTCTTGATTCTCATTTACTTTGCTCTAAATGCTTGAATGCTCAATGAGTGAAATGAATTCACTTACCCTCTTTTATTAGCAAATAAAACCCTAATTTCCTATAATAAATGCTTCACCACCAACCCTATGGATGCCAGTTTCACAGTTATGTGTCAACTGAACATTTATCGATGATGAACACAATTCTCCAGATCTCTCTCTAGATCTCCTTAGATCTCTTCCAGGGTAATATGAAAAATTTAGCAATGAATTTTCCAACCCCTAAGACTTATGCCTCAGTTACCGGTGGAATTTCTTGTTGGTGGAGGAATACTCTGTTCTACCAGTGGAGTTACTGATATAGATCCATCTCCACTTGATTCTTCAGATTTTCTAACCCATCTCTTGGTATGATCTTGTTGTATTTCATCTACCTTCTTCTTTCCTTTCTCATTACCTTTATCATTATTAACTGGTTGAGTATTGCTTTTGCAATACTTAGCAATATGAACTATTTTTTTGCATGCATAACATGTAATATTATTCTTCTGAAATGCTTTGACATATCCAGTATCATTTCTTGAGCTACATTGATTAGAAAAATTTCCAAACTTTCCACATACATGACATTTAATATTCATTTTGCAGCCTTCTGATCTATGGCCATATTTATTGCAATTTTTGCATTGATGGGGAACAGAATTGTAGTTTTGATTTGCCTTATTTCTACATTGTTTAGCCATATGCCCAAATTTATTGCAAATAAAACATCTACCATTTACAAGTCCAAGTCCTCTAGAATCATCAATCTATCTTTGTCTTTTCAATAAGTCATCCAACTGTGCAACACTGATCCTAAACTTCTCTAAGTTATACTCATTTGCAGTATTCAGATCATCTCTCAAAGTGGTTACTTGTCTTTCAAGTTCTTGTTCATTATTTTGGGAGTGTGCCAAATTAGTTCTCAATAAATTATTTTCATGAGTTAATCTATGCCACATTCATCAAATTTGTTCTTCAGAGATATAACAAGATTATCTTCCTTCTTCTTTCTATCCTCAATATCTTTTGATAACCTCATAGTCAGATCTTGCATTTCATTCTTCATGAGCATGTTTGCTTGACTTAGTTTTTGACATTGTTCCTTAAGAGAATTTTTCTCCTCATCATCCAATTGTTGCAAAATTTATTTTCTCTTGGCTTGAGCAGATGATCACCTTTCTTGTAGGATAAGAATGAATTCATTTGCCTAATTCAATTCCTCTTGCAATTTCAGGTTCTTCATCCTTTCAACATCCTAATCCTCAAGAGCTATTTCAAGTTGCTTCTCCATAGCCATGTTCAAATATTTTGGTTTCAGGATCTTCCTCAAGTTATTACACTTCTTCCAAGGTACCAAGCTCTGATACCAATTGTTGGGATCCAAGAACACTGAGAGGGAGGGGGGTGAATCGGTGTTCTGTTGGAATGGGCAATTTTTAACTTTCTAGACCATGCATATATATACCAGTAAACAAATAAGAATATAAAAAGAAGCAAATAAACTATCCACATAAATGAACACCATGACACACAAAATTTATACATGGAAAACCTGAATGAGGAAAAACCATGGTGGGATTTGTGACCCACAATATTAGTTCACTATCTATATAAAAACATATTACATATAATAGGGACCTGCACTTGCAGGAAGGCACACTGGCTAGAGCATACTGCCCACCACTAAAGAGCCTCATTGACTACAAGATTTCTGCCAAAGTAAATTATTGAAAATGAACTCAAGAATGCATTTGTTATGCCAAATAGAGTTTCGATTCTGGTTCTTCTTTGTACCGGTTCATAAATGCTAAACTGCTACTGGTATCTCTTCTCCTCCAAGAATATTTTCCAAGCTATCTACATATCATTTCATGATATATCATACACATACAAAATGATCTCCATACATATATTTTACTTCATATAGTTATGCTATATTCTCCTATATCCACATATATCATATCTTCTATTTCCTTTCAAAAATAACCTAGTAGATTGACCTATATACCTATTACAAATGACATGCCATATGTCGGCTTACAATACATTTATAAAAATATTGGCCTTGATAATATTAATTAAAAAATGATTTAAGTAAATCCTCCTTGATGTCGTCTTTCAAAGAAGTGTTGATGATGGTGTCGGTGTAGCCCTGAATGCTCCAAAGCCGGTATATGCTTCCTTGTGCCGGTTTATGACTTTGATCATATCTTGTTTCCATCAATGACAACAAAATGAATCCAATGAGTGTTAATTACCAACAGGTATCCTAACTATGCATCTCAAGTGTTTTGAATAAGTATAGGTTCAGTGGCAAGATTCTAAAGATTATTGAAGTTTTCATTTATTTCCCTATATTCTCTATTCTTATCAATGGCTCTTATGAAGGTTTTTTATCAACCTTTGGAGGAAGCCTTTAAAGGAATCCCCTCTCTCCCTACTTTCTCATAAAGTTAGTTTGGTAGAAATATTGATAACAATGGGAGAAGGGGTGTCATTCAAGGTGTTAGGTCATCTTCTTTACCTCGGGTTATTTTTCATTAATAGTTTGTTGATGATACCCTATTTATTGGGTATACCTCTGTGGTGGAGGCTTAGGGTTTGGTCTTTATTTTGTAAGATTATTTTATAGTCTTAAGTTAAAATATATTTTTGGAAAAAAATGTCTATGCTTCATGCATGTCTATCCCTCACTCCAAGTCCATGTTTCTAGTTTATTGAAGTTCCAAATATCCAATCTTCCCTCAACCTCTTTGGTTGTGCCCTTAAAAATACTAAAAGTTGACAATTCTCTTTTGTCTGTTCTACTATAATATATTTGAAAAAATCCTTCTAGTTGGGAAGGGGGCTCTTTTGAGTAATGTTGGGAAACTCCAACTAATTAAGGCTTCTCTATAAAATGCCTTTGTCTATATTCTTTCTCTTTTTCACATGCCTACTTCATGGAATAAGAAGTTAGAATAGATTTAAATAAGGTTCCTCTACTTGGGAATGGATTAGAAGAATCATTAGTTGGAGACTTATTATGGTATCTTGTAGTAAGTAGTTGGGGACCTCAACATTAGAAATATTAAAACACTGAATATTGCTATGCCGCAATAGTTAGTTGGAGACTTCTAATGGTTTCTTCTAACTAGTCAACTATTACAAGAGTTAAATATTTTCAAGGAAGTAAAGGAATGTCATTTATTCATTTGTTCCCTTTGTCTTGTGATTATCACATATGCAACAATATTCTTAAAAGTAAATCCTTCATGAGAAAAGGTGTGCTTTGGACACTAGACAATGGTAAACTAGTCCACTTCAAGAAGGATTATTGGGAATATTTTATTCCTCTATAACTCCACCATGTCTACTTGGTTATTGAGGTGGATTTAAGTAAGAGACTTGATATCTTTTTTCAAGGACTATTGGGATAATTATTCATCTCCTCCTTCTTAGAAAATTGATCCTAACTGGTTTGAACCCACAATTCATGATTCTATTATTGAACTCCTTTTTGTAAATAAACAAATATTTAATAGAAACCATTCTCTTAATATTGTAATTTGTCCTTGTTTTGATGATGGGAGTTACTTAATAAAGTTTGGTTTCAATCTACTCTCTCATTCACAACCTTCTCAATTCAAGTGGAGAATTATATAAAGATCCAAAGCCATCCCTAAAGTGTACATTTTTTGGTGGATGGCTAGTGTCACAAAAATATTCTTTCCATCAATAATATCCAAAAAAGAGGTATGCAAATGGTCAATCATTTTATTTTAGTGAAAAAGTCTTAAGAATGTGTCAATCATCTCCTATTTTATTGTGATTACTCATCAAACATCAGACAAAAAATAATGAGCCTTCTCTCTCAAACCTACACCTAGAATAAAGATAGGTTTTATATTGCCATACCCCCTCCCCTATTCTCTAATTTGTTAATTGTTCAACTTTGGTCATTGGTTTTTCTTCATACATACTAGAGTGTTTAGAAAGAATGTAAGAATAAAAATTTTAGAGATGAGAAAATTGTGTGGTAATCCTTAGATCCTTTTAGCATTCACAAAATAAATAATAATAGTTATTCTCTTCTTCCAAGCATAGGAAGTCCACCTTACCTCTTAAGATAAATATTACTAGGAATTTGGAGATTTGTGAGTCTGTCTATATTTTTTCTCCCTAGACTCTAGATTTAGAAACACTATTCACTATCCCCACTTGTTATTGGTTGGGTAAAATTAAATATTTATGGCTTATCAAAAGAGAATATAATTTATTCTAGAGGGAGAGACATTTTTAGGGACATATTAGGCATTTTGTATTTTACTTGCATGGTCAATTTAGGGCTCCAACCCTCTAACTTTAGTTAGGTGGCTATTGTGTACCATGGTATCTCTCTAGAAAGGACAAATCCTTTGATAAAATAATTTTCAAAGGTGACTCAAGAAACATAGTCATGATTCTTAATGGCAAGGAATCCCCTAGTTGTACTATAAGATATCTCATCTTTGCTTCTTGTCGCAATCTTTCCAATCTTGATCAATATAGATTAATTCATAGCCTCCAAGAAGGGAACATTTCATTTGATAGGTTGTCTAATTTGGGACACTTCATTAAAAAAATTGAAGGTTTGGACCTCTATGTAGGATCTCCCAAATGATCTATGTGCAATGATTATAAATGATCAAATATTTAATATGGACACATGATACATGGGTTGCCATTTTATAATGGTTTACTTAATTTTCTTATACCACTATCATCATTATCCTAAGTGGGGAAATTCCTTTCCTTTTTTGGATGGGATGGCTTGTTTAACTATCATTAAAGTCTAGTTTTTCAGTGCTTTTAATATCTGAATGTCCTAATTTATTTTCTTTGAGTAAAGTTACTTCCACTATTGTGCTTAGGCCTAGCATGGGTGAAGATTTGTTTTAGGTGGATCCCAACAATTATGTGTCCCTAAAAAATGACTACTTTTTGGCCAAAATTTGAAAAGGTAAACTTTTCCTTTTGTATAGAGGCAGTGATAGGCTATGCCACTTCCATTTTGGCTAAATTTGTTAATTCCTAAAAAGATAGAAGGGTTGATTTTAGACAGTTATTTATTAATATTTTATTGAGATTATCCCTATAGAAACAAACCTCTTGATGGAAGGCATACTTTTCCTAAGGAATCCAATGAAAATTACAAGGAAGACTTCAAGATATTCTTGATGAAAGGAAAGGATATCACTCATTTGCATTTGGATTCGATGGTGAGGATATTGGAACGGAGTGGAAAGATGTTGTGGGGGTTTTGATGAGGTATGTGACTCTTGGTGATATATTTAAAATATCTCATTCTTAACTACTCTTTATGTTAGATCATTTTAGACATGGTATAAAGATAAATTTCCCTTTCTATATTCACTCTTCACCATCTCAGTCCATTGTGGAAACTTATTCAAAACCTAATGGTTACCCCTTCACCAAGTTTTGATTATTAAACTTTATAACTATAACTGTACACTCACCCCAACTTAAAATTATTTGTCTTCCATCACTAAACCTTCTTTGATTGTGGACCTAAACAAGTCCCCTACACCTAATGTCCTAAGTGCCTCTTATTTAGCCATGATTAAAACCCCTTATCCCACTAAATGTATGCCCTCCCATGTCAAACCTCAATGCACTATTAAGATGAAGAATCTTGAAGCCTCCATTAAGTCCTAGAATAAAAAATCTATTTATTCATGTAAACCCTCAAAAGAAATATTCGATGATTCCTCTTCTTCTTGGTCCAAATATATCCTAATAATTTATCCTTAACAAGGAATGCCTCAAATGATTCTCCTATTTATCCCCATGTTTTTCCAATTCGTGTGGCGACTACTGCTAAGGTCAATGAGTTCAGAAAGTCCTACAATTTACAAAATAAATTCATTAAATGGATAATTGTCCCATTTGATAAAATGAAAGGAAAGATAAAAAACTTGGAGGCTCTGGTTGTGATTAAGGCCAACGCTAGGGATTGGACTTCTAAGATGGATGATGAGGTATTTTGGACTACTTCTGAAGGTTTGGTTGAGAGTTTGGACAAGTGGTCTTCCCTAGAGGATGTAGTGAATTGTTTAAAGCCAATAGAGTCTCAAAGGAGGAAAGGAAGAACATGGAGAAAACCATCACTAATCTCTATAAAAAGTAGAATAAAATGATTTAAAATGATCAACAAATTGGTGGCCTTGATGCAAGTTCTACAGAAGGAGTCGGAAAGGAAACATTTTAGCTATAAGTGCTTTGATGTGGTTTCTACTGGTTTTCTAGAAATATCCATTAAAAAAGGAAATGTTACTGCTTCCACAAATGTCACTTCCCCCAAGAATATTTTAACTAAAAGGGCGTTCGTTTTCTTGAGTAATTGAATATTCTCAATCAAGAGTGTTAGGCTATGAAGAGCCATAGTCTCTTAGGAAATCAATAGGTAATTTTTTTAGTCTATATTTTTATTATTTTCTATTCATTTCTTACTTTTTGTTGAGTCATTGGGTTTTTATTGGTTCTGCTCCCTAGTGTTTGGTAGTCAAAGTACTCCTAAGATGCCTCTTCTCTATCTATTGGCTTCTACAAAAAGGTTTGGTCCCTAAGCTTATTTACTTGATCAAAACTAACCACCTCACATATGGCCACCTCATTCCACTTATAGATGGCTCATGAAGCTTACCATTTCTCTTAATTTATGTGCATAAATTTATTCACCAACCATAATGCTATACAATGTGTAACATATTCAATATATTTTTTATAATTGAATATGATATATAGAGAGATATTATAGCTTCATTTACAACTAGTTATATCTATCTACAAAATTTATATTGTTGAAGAGATTTACTCTAGAATGGTTATTGATATGGAGGATTATCATGTTGAAACAACAAAGAGGACAAAAACTAGAACTTGACATGAATATGATTGGATTAGAAGGAACTAATTTATTAGAGTTGATTGAATATCAATGTTATATATATTTTTCAATTGCTAGCAAAGTTATAATCCTCTATAAGTTATAGTTAATTTTTTTTCTAGGTATTATAATTTCTTTTCCTAACACTATATTTATATACAAGCATTGTTACAACATATCTTATCAAAAGTTAAAATTGAAATTTGTTCCCACATACTAAGAAAATATCTTACAAATATATGAAGAGAGTGAATGGTGAAGTTGTCATGTCCAAAAAAAGTTAATCAAGTGAAGAGATTGATGAAACTATCCTTTCTATTTGTAAGTCGCAAATTGTTTCCTATTTCTTATTTTCTTGGTTCATTAGAGGGCCAACATTAGAAAATGATAATAATATTTTATTATGTTTTTTGGTGGGAAATTCATTTTTAAGCCTATGTATTTTTGTGTCACGGGATCTTTTTTCCCTAGCATGGATTCATCTTAAAATATCTACTATTATGGTTGGTGTTAAATTATATGGTTCTAACCATGAAAATTAGAAATGTGAGATGGAATTGTTTCTAAAAATGAAACCTATTTAGTAGAGATAGTGATAAAAGATAAACCTACAAATGAAAGAAAGCATGAAAATTTAGATAAAATGGGTAGAAATGCATGGGCTGAAATTTTATGGAAAATTAGTCCAAGGATAAGGTCTCATGTTTAAAATATGAAATAAACAAAGAAAATATAAGAAACTTTACAATCAAATATGAACTGGTAAATTAAAAGTAACTCATTTGAAAATGAACAACATTAACCATCATATTGAAAAATTAAAAACAAATAAGAAATATAATTGCAATAATGAAGAATTTGAAATTGTAGACTTTTTAATTTAAAGTCTTTTGAATGGGTACCATAACTTCATTTGAACATATGATCTATCAATTAAAATTGAGAATATCAAATTAGAAGAAGAATTGGATGGAACTTAATTGAAGGAGGAGGATAGGCTTAAAGGTTCATAGTTTCATCTAGTAATAATTCTCAAGAATTCATCACTAGGGAAAAATATTAAAAAAACTAAAATTAAAATCAAATTAAATATATCCACTCTGCTTCGAAATATGCAAAAATGTGACATAGTGATCATATGCATAATGGGAAACACCCATTTCCTGTAATCTCATCTTGGAGATCTAGTAGAAATGGACAATTCTTGCAAAGGAGTCCTAATCCGAAAAAAGTGGTGTCAAGAGCAAACTGTATACATGTGGCTCCCCCTCAACAAACAACAAGAACAAACAAAAAAAAATGTTTGGGTTCCAGGGCAAAATGGATAGGTCTCTACAATTCAATCCATATGCCAACTTGAAAACACAAAATTATAAGACAAATTTAACTAAACTAAATTCTAAGGAAAATATAAATTGGTTTTGTTATCGATCCCAATGGGTCTTTGAAAATGGAGGCTGGGTGGATAAATATAGAAGGTTACTGTAGACGTATAAAAATGACCATATTCCTAAATGAATATTTTATGTTCATTTCTCTATTTGATTAAATCCAATTTAATTAAATTACCCACATTCCTCTATTTAATTAAGTAAATCACTAAATTTATTTAAATTAAATTCACTATACCCATTTAATGAATAAATCATTTTATTCAATTAAATTCCCCCTATCCACTTTTAATTAAATTCAAATTTAATCAAATAGTTATCCTAAATTAAATAAATTTAATTTATTTAATTACAACCAAATTGAATGAAAATAATTTAATTCAATTAAAATCCTATTATCCCTCCATCCACTTGCAAAATCCTAAACCCCTTTCTAATCCCTTCTAGACTCTTCTAATCACTTCTAACTAGCCTAACCCCTCCTCTAAACTTTGTCACATCCCTAAGCAAAGGGAAGTCACTTCTCAAACCTCAAAAGTCTCCAATAAACATTAAAGGCTTTCAACCTTCAACCACTTCAAACCTCAAAGTCTTTGATAACCATTAAAGGCTTCCAACTTTCAACCACTTAATCCCCAAAGTCTCCAATAACCATTAATGGTTAACTCAAACCCTCCTACATGGTTAAAACATTTGTTTTAACTCAACCTTCACCCAACCCAAGGGTCTCATCGGGCCTTTAATGCTTTGACCATAATTATCTCTTAATCATTTGCACAAAGGTTTATCCTTGGATTAACTCTTAATCCATTGGGTAAACCTAACTTAAGCTTGACCCTTACCCTCTAGATAACCAAGAGGTCTCCTCAAGCATTTAATACCTCCAACCCCTTCTCTCAACCCAACCCTATGTTGACAATTGTCACCATTTCATTGGTGCCAATTACAAACATGGATCCCCAACTTTCAAACTCAACCCTTGATTGAATCTTTCAATCCTGACCATCCATTGCCCTATTTTTGCTATAAATAGAGCTCCCATTCCTCCATTTTAAGAATCCTCCAAGTTTGTATTATCACACTTATGCTCAAATACATTCAAGCTCATATATCATTTTATGCTCATCATTTAGCCTCTCTTTAGAATAGAAATTAGTCTAAATATGCATGTTTAGAATACTTTCTTTATCATTTAGCTCAATCATAGACTAAATATATTATGTTAGGATAGTATTCATACTAACCTTGTCATCTTATCATCTAGTTTATTGCATCTCTAGAATCATACATAGCTTAGAATACATTTCATTCTAAAATCAATAAAAGTATCCCTCGTTCTCGCATTTGCCATCCCTAAACCATTTTGCTCAGTGATCTGAGAGCAAAATATTGGTTTGAGGGACATTGTGAGATAGAGAACAATAGGACCCACCTTGGGAAGCTGAGTAACACGTCGTTGCTCCATAGCTTGCATCAAGAAGTCCTGTGTGTGTGTGTGGACAAGCATTCTGGAACATTTTCCCGCATACATTTCTGGCCCCCACCGTGGGGCTCGACCCTAAATAACAAATCAATTTTTGAAACTAACCACTTTTACAGGCACACGAGAAAAATGAAGTAGCGCTTTCAGTTCACCATTTAACGCATCTAGTAAACAGAGAAGTGCATCCAATCCACTGTTCAGCGCGTGGAGACCATCATCTAGTGCGTGCAGTTCAAACATTAGCGTGTGACCTCCATGAAGTTTTTTTCTGTAGGCCTCAACGTGGAAACAAAATAGAGTAGCGCATCTAGCTAACAAATTAGCGCATCTAGTCCATATTTCAGCGCTGGTAGACCATTATCTAGCGCGTGAAGTTAAAAAGTTAGCGCATCAAATTACTCACTTTCCTGCAGGTCTTAGTGCGGGAGACAGAACAGCGCTTCAAACACACAGAGTAGCGCATCCGGAACATAGTACATTGCTTAAAGATCTTGTTTTAACACATCAAACATATATTGTAGCGTGTACAGTCTGTTCTATAGCGCATCACAGACAGAAGACCAAAATTAAAATTGTAACAACAATAGAATTTAGACTTGTCGAAGTCCACCGAAATCCAAATTTTCTAACTCGTGGATCGCAATTTTGCAGGACTCTAACAATCTTCTTGCAGGTGAAGCGGATCATTTTTATTTTAAAAGTGATTTCTTTTGCTGACCAAACCGTCGAATTTACTTTGTTGACCAAATTCATTTTCATAGATTAGAAAATCATTGCTTTGCATGGATAAAATAAACACCATGTTTTTGTGGAGCAACATCTCCACATAGATTTTAGCAAATCACTACATTGATAGGATAAATTAAACCAACTTGATTGCTTTGTCTCGAAAGTGGAAGGAATATGCTCTCCCCTTAATTGGGTGATCAAAAATCCAGACCACTCTTACAGCTTTCTTTACTTCGAGCAATAAAACCTTTAGCAGGCCTGCCTTCCCGAAGAGTTGCAATCAACTCTTAAAGCCGTTTATGGCCGGTGTGAAGGGAACAACCTAAGTGGGGAATGGCTTTGATGCCAAGAATTCCAACCCACTATAATCAAATGTGGAAAGTGACAAAAGTCCTTTTCAATGGTTGTGCGCAGTGATTAGCCTTCCCCTAGTATCTTCGAGATACGTAAAGCCTTTGTTCTAAAGGTTGGGAAGCCTCTTGAGGGAGTTTATCACTAACGGCCGAACGAGAAGCCTGATTACGAACCATAGAACTAGAAGCTTTGAACCGAGTCAGTAACCATATATTTATAACATCATAGTGCAAGGGTGGGGAAGAATCCACCCCCAAGATTACTCACCATATATCTCCCAAGATAGCTACTCAACTGTGAAGCGATTCACTTTGAGTTAATTTCTAGCAAAAGGCAAAAAAACGGGCACCCTCTCGGGGGTGACACAACTGTTTGAGCTAACGGAGTATCGAGACTAGTGGGCTATGATGTTATTTATGACCCTTGATTAAAGAGTCTTTTTGAAGTGTGTTACTTGTATCAAAACCTGTTAAAACATTGGGGATTTGAACACATCCTCGCAGAACATACACTTTTTGTTAGATTAGGCAAAATGGTTGTACTTTTTGTGCTGTGTTTGCATTTATTACCTCAGAAAATCATCCATCACACTTGAAAATTTCACAGCAAAATTTTAAAATTCACAAAAACCAGATCAAAGGAAAAATCAGGGCAGTTTAGCGCATAAGAGCAACATCTTAGTGCGTAGAGTACTTTTGTTAGCGCATTCAAACCTCAAATTAGCACGTTGAGTTAAAACAGTAGCGTTTTCATCTTACGACAAAACTGTGTAACATCCTTTAGCGCATCCGAAAAACATTATAGCGCGTGGAAGCAATAGCTTAGCGTGTGGCATACAAAAATTAGCGCATAAAGTCAAACAGTTAGTGTGTAGACAAACCAGGATAGTGCATAGGTTTTTCAACAGCTAGACAACACTTTTTAAAATAGTCCGAACTTTAGCGCGTGTCCGGGGGCAGCCTAGTGCTTGAGCTTATTATTTTAGCACATCAAGGAATTTCAGTAGCGCATATAAACTCTGTTCTAGTGTGTAATCCAAAACAGAAAAACAAAGAGCAAAGACCAGGAAAATTTTGGAAATTTCAAAAACATTTTTAGAAGCATTTTTCATCAACATCATTTTTCATCACACCAGAGTGACAAAAACAAACCACTAAAACTATTTCTTGAGCAAAATTTGTGTCAAAATGAGCGTTGTCAGAATCCTAAACGAATCGTGCAATAGAGGACGTCTTTGTTATCATAATCCAGAAATTTTATCATCAGTATCAACAGAATCCTTTACCATCTTACGGATTTCTATCTCAAAACACTTGTTGAAAATTCTCAAACTGTCAAAACAAGTTTCCAGATCAGGAGACTTTTAATCCATATCATTTGACACGCTTTGTCGTGAAATGACATCTAAAAGCCTTCACTTTGATAGAGTAAGATTTGAAATTTTTAAAAACAAGAATCAACTAAATCCAAACCAATCAAAGGAAACCACTGATCACTCATGCATGACTAATCCTCATATTCTAAGAAGAAAGAACCTTTATCGCAACATCATGTTGAAGAAACAACAACCTAGTTTTGCCAAATTTATCAAGAGAAACAAGTTCTTATACATCAATTGTCAACTCTTCAAATCTCATCGGGTATTCCTTCATCACGTCAAACGTTATATTCAAAACAAATCTAGCGAATTTGATAAGGAACCCTTGAAAACAAGAGCATACTATCAAAAGTCTGCTTTTAATCAAACCATAAACCGCAGCGAAAAGATCAATCCAGCATTCTTGCCCGATGAGTGCATCACGTATAACACATCTCAACCAGAACCACCAACACCCGAGCAACATATCAATGAGGCTTTTGTCCCCTTCATCACTGAAAGTTTCTACTAAAATGTCTGTTACTCGCTCTCAAAGAGACAAACAAAGCGAGGCACACGCTGAGTCCAGTATGAATTGAAGATTATCAAATCCTTTTGAAGTTCCACCCGTAGAAGAACCTGAAATTACTGAAGCACTTCCTCGGGAATGTCAAGAAAACCCTTCCTTCCAAAAACTTGTAGAAAAGCTCATGGAAAATGACAAAGAAAAATATCTGCTTATACTCACAAGTAAAGGTGTTAAAATTCTCGAAGATTTCGACACAAACATTTTTCAAACCAGGTCTCAACAATATGCATATCAATAACAACAAAGAGAGGAAGAAACTCGCATACCTGAACAATGCATTCCAGAACAACGCATACCAGAAATGCGTATACCCGAACTAGAAACACCAGAGCAACATATACCATTCACCACACCTTTTCAGCTGAGAACAAATACAAAGGAAGAACTTTTTCCTCGACAAGACAACATACCTTTGGCAGCCCTTACTCAACAAATGCAAATGTTGCAAAGGCAAATACAGGATATGCAACAAGGGACAACAGTGTGGTACTCTTTAAATGAAATCTGTCCTTACCCGTTTGACAGAAGCTTGAACATGGTGCCTTTTCCTCCAAACTCAGACGTTCCCAAATTTGAAAAATATGATGGGAAAGGTGATCCCCGAGATCATGTTCGAGAATTTTGCACACTAAGCCTTGAATTTGCTCATGATGACACCTATTTAATGAGGTTATTCCCCAAAAGCTTGGGAGGGAAAACCATGGAATGGTTATCCAAAATTACACCACCCGTCAGATCATTTGATGAGTTGGTTAACAAATTCATAACCCACTATTCCTATAACATCCAACATGCCATAACCATGTTAGATGTTTGCAATACCAAACAAAAGAACAATGAAACATTCATGGTGTTCCTTCAATGCTGGCGACGTATGGTATCGCGATATCCTCGAGATATTCCTAAAAAGGAGAAAATGGAAATCTTCATCGATAACGTGAATGGTGAAATGAGTTACAGACTAAAATTTCAATGCATACCATCTTTCGCTAAATTGATTGAAAATGGCATTCAGGTCGAGGAAGCATGTGTCAAAAAGGGAACACTCAAGTTCTACAAGGAAGGAACAAACTCATCAAACTACAATCATCAGAACAACACCAATCTTGATAAAACTTGATTTTGGACCCGAAACAAAAACGAAGGCAACAATGACTCCTTTGATCCCAAATCTAAGCAACTAGTGCTTGCATTATCCAGAAATCCTCAAAATACGAAAAATCCTAAAAATGCTAATCTCGGTGCTAACACATATGCACCAAACATTGATCAAGGACAACTCAACACAAACAACACCCCTGATACTCAAAACAGAAACATGAATCCAGGGCCTAACAACAATTCACGCAACAACACAAACAATTTCCAAAAGCATGTTTTTACACCACTGGGACAATCATTAGAATCAGCATTCAGAGAACTTTTGGCAAACAAGATTCTTTCTTTGCCTCCAATCAACAACTATGAACCCCCAATCAAACCACCTTGGTGGAATGATTCACACTATTGTGATTTCCATCGCAACAAAGGTCATAGAACAAACGAATGCATGAGATTGAAACACATAGTACAAGACATGATTGATTGAGGTGACTTAACGGTCGATGGTCTCAAAACAAATAGTGATCACGGAGCCTTCAAAAATCCTCTCCCAAATTACAACAAAGATGGGGCATCAACATCAAATGATACACGTGGAGCTCGCATTAATCACATCTACAACAACACAATCAACCACATATCAGCTGAAGATCATCAAGTCAATGTCATCACCATTCGAGATCGGCATCATCATGAATCTATTCATGTAACAACCCGAACTCTGAAATATGTCTTAAAGGGCCATACTGCACCTCCAACTGCCACACCAACAATCCAATATGACTTGGTTAGCCAACTACGCAAGACTCTAGCTCAAATATCTATCTTGGAATTATTGAAACTATCACCAAAACACAAAGACATATTGGAGCAAGTGCTATTGGAAACAAATGTACCTCAAAATCTGGATACAGATAGATTTCAAGCCATGGTCGCCCATATGATAGGACCTCATAACCTCACCTTCTCAGAGCATGACAATACTTCCTTGAGTCATCCGCATATTGAAGTCATTGTTTGCAAACACCGAGTAAAGAGAGTCTTAATAGATGGAGGAGCCGGACTTAATATATGTACTTTAAAGCTTATCCGTGCACTAGGCTTCTCCGAAGAATCTATTGATCCCTGCAAAAGGATTACCATAAAAAGCATATGATGATGAGGAGAGGTCCTCTAAAGGCACAATGATATTACCTATTCAAGTAGGACCAGTACAAAAGGATACTATATGTCAAGTCTTAGATATTGATCTAACCTACAATATCTTGTTAGGACGACCTTGGATACATGAAATGAAAGCAGTACCTTCTACGTATCACCAGTGTGTCAAGTTTCCTTATGACGGACAAGAAATTTCCATATCAGCTGATCACAATCCATTTCAATATTGCAATGTAATGGGGGCAGCCCAAGACAGTTTGGTTCCTCATAATAGAGAAAAGCAGTGATCCTTGACATCAAATCTACAAACAACAAAACCCAACTCCTTATGGGGAGACTTCAAGCAGAAAATGCAAATCAAAGATCGAGGTATGGGAGAATACTCTTTGGAGCCTTTATGTTTGGCCAAATTACCAACATCACCTAGATTGCATGGTTTGCCTACTATATCAACACATCTGGCCACTCAGCCCATCACTAAATTTGATGGTACCTTCATCCAATTGGGTACTCTAGCACATGAATCAGAAGACAAAGATGTTCTTAGCTAGTTATATAAAGATGAAGAAGAAGATCATAGAGCAGCCGCTCTGGACATTGTTCTACCAACACACCTGTATGGAAAAGGCTACTTAATCATGAAGCAAATGGGATATGGCAGTAAAGGACCTATTGGGAAATGCAAGGAAGGAGTCACTGAACCTATAGATCTTCCTTCACAACCTAGCAGAAACAAAGCAGGATTAGGTTCTGAACTCACATTCTTGTTGAAACGGCTGCCACACCTAACTACCAAACCTCAATGGAAAGTAAAGACGAAGTACAAAGAAGAATCCTGGTAGGAAGCACTCTTTGAATCAGCAGAAACAATCTACAAGGCATGGGAACGTCAAGATTAGAAATTGCATCAGGAAAAGCTTCTAAGTCATAAGAAGGCCCTATCTGCAACGGTAGCTCACATTCAAACACCAATATATCAAAAACAAATCATGTTCTCTCCCGATACCATTATTCCTCCTCGAGGAAGCACAGTCTATGAACAAATCCAGAAAGTAGAAGACGGATCTAATACAGAATCAACAAAGACCACCAAAATGGTATCCATCACCAAAGATTTGTTTTCACCATACAACATACCTGTTTACAACACAGATAGAATTTGGGATGATGCCTATGAGATGGATTTCAATGAATATGAATGGGGTACCTGCTTGAATGCTACTACAGATATCCTTGATGATACTGATTCTATATCTCTTTCTCAAGAAGAACATAACACAAGAGATAGACCTCTTGAATTTGGACCGCAGAATATCTATGACGCCGAGGAAAGTGAACAGGAACATTATGAGCAAGTCTATGTAGAAGATAATACCATCGAAGACTTTGATGAAATCTGAAACTTCTTTAAAAACAAGAACCATCATGATGAAAACTCCGTCCTAACACTCACAGTAGCCGAACTTGATCCACCTAACGATTCCTTACCACTTGTCTTTCCTGACCTCATCAACTGGGATGAATCTAAAATCCATGATATACCAATTTTCCCCAATGATGAATCTATTATACATTACCTATGTACCATAAATCCAGAAACAGGCTCTACCAGTGAACAAAATAACAATGTCTACAAACCAGGGAGTGCCAAGTCTCTCAGTCACAAAAATGAACCAAATAAAGGATCTGATGCTGAAAACCAGTCAATGGCAGCTTTAGATCACAAAAAAGTAAAAATAAAGGACGCATCTGAGGGTGAAAACCTTTTTAAGGCACCTAACGATGGGAGACTTGACACTCTTCCTGAGCACTTTCATGAGCGATCGCCCATATTGATTGAGCCCACTCAATCAATCAACATTGGTACCACAGAAGCAGCCAGAAACATACACCTTGCAGAATCTCTGACAGAGGAAGAAAGATCGACATTCATCATCTTCTTTAAAGGACAGCAAATTAACTTTGCTTGGTTATATGCTGATATGCCCGGAGTTGATCCACACTTAATCATGCATCACTTATCCATTTCTACAGGAGTTAAGCTAGTCAAGCAAAAGCTACGAAAGATGAATCCACAGGTGGCACTCATGGTCAAAACAGAACTAAAGAAACTATTAGATGTCAGATTCATCCGACCCATTGACTATGCAGAATGGATTTCCAACATCGTTTCGGTATCAAAACCAGATGGTAGTATCAGAATATGCACCGACTTCAAGGACGTCAACAAAGCTTGTCCAAAAGATGACTTTCCTCTGCCCAGTATTGACATAATTGTAGATCTCACAGCAGGCCATGCAATGCTCTCACTAATGGACGGTTTCTCAGGCTATAATCAAATCAAAATAGCTCCCGAAGATCAAGATAAAACCGCGTTCACCTGTCCTTGGGGAACGTACTGTTGGAATGTTATGCCTTTCATCTTAAAGAATGCAGGGGCCACTTATCAAAGAGCAATGACCACAATATTCCATGACATGATGCATACATTTATGGAAGACTATGTGGATGATTTACTAGCTAAATCCTTCACCAGAGTAGAACATCTTAGCATCCTCACAAAGATCTTTGATCGATTGGAAAAATTCCAAGTCAGGCTCAACCCTAAGAAGTGTGTCTTCGAGGTTACATCAGGCAAGTTACTAGGCTACATAGTCTTAGCTAAAGGTATTGAAGTAGATCCAGCAAAAGTACAAGCTATTATGGACATGCCACCACCAAAGAATATCAATCAACTCAGATCATTATAGGGACGACTTCAATCAATCAGGCGGTTCTATAGCGTCCTAAAATTGTGACACTTGCAATTTCGATCGCATTTGGGTCTTAACGATGGCGATGCAACATGGAACCTGAATAGAGACCCCGAAACTTGTTCATGACATCAAAACCTGCATTTTTCAGCACCCTGGCCTGATCCTCCTTGCACCCTGCTGTCCCTGGAGGTGGGACCATGGCGCCCAGCACCCTGGTCCTTTAGGACTAGGGTGCCCAGCGCCCTGGTCCCCCAGGACCATGGTGCCCAGCACCCTGGTCCCTGGCCCTATTTTAGGCCCAGTCTCTTATGGGGCTTCGGGTCTTTAAGTTTGCAAATTGAAAAATAAGGTTGCTATATTGGCCCAAGGTCGGAAAAATTAGTCTATCAGCAAGTATATAAACTACATTTCCTCTCCCATTTTGAAGAGGAAGGACATATGTGTGCAAGACGCGGAAGCGATATTAAAACACTCAAACATTCAATTTTTCAAGCATTCAAGCATTCCTTCAAGCAATTGAGCATTCTAAGTCTCCATTCAAGGCTAAGTGTTGCATTCAAGACAAGGATTCAACCATTGAAGAGGAGATCACTTACAACATACAACATACAACAACATTTACACCTTCGCATGTAGGAATACAAACATTCTTACAACAAGGTATCAGTACTTGTTTACATTACAATCATTTACATTTACAGCATTCTCATTTCTTGGTTAATTCCAAAACTGGGGTTTGACCTAAGGGAAAACCCCTAATCCCTAACCCCCCAATCATCCTCTCTTTTCTGTGTGTAGGTTGCAGGTACGCGACTATAATTGAAGATCTAGAATCCTTGTGCAGAGACGAACAGATCCCCCTTTGTTCGTGGATTTTTCGGAGGACTATGTGCACGTCGGGCGCCATCGTCCCGTCAACTTTCGCTCAAATTTGCAGGACAGCATCGTCTTGATATTTTACTGCTAAGTCCAGGTCCGCAACCTCATCCTATATTCCTATCTCTGTTTATAAGTGAATCTTTCTCACTTTACATGCATTCCTAGCTCAATCCTTCTATCTACATTCTTTACAAAAGAGGGTAGCCTTGCTGTCTTAACCCTTGAAACTCATTTAAAATCCAGTCTTGCATTGTGTAAGATTGGATCTTGTGGGTTTCAACCCCTCTTTTGAATGTAAAGTCTCCCCTAAGTGAAAACCGTCAACCCTAGTGACCTCCTTTCTCTCTCCTTGGAGTGGTGGGGGGAACACTTAGGGTTCGATCGTGATTTTTCCGCTTTACATTTTGGTGAACCCGACATGAACATCCTTTCTGATTATTCATGGTTAGATCTAAAAATTGGATGCCTTGATTACATTTCCATGTTCGATCTTTTACAAATTTTAGAGGTTAATTGCATGAAAACCCTAAATTTTCTTTTTAGTAATTGAGCTTGTGAAATGTTTAATTGTTAATTCTTGTTTCAGATCTACCCTTCTATTGCAAATTATCAATTCATATTTGTGCTTTAATTCTGAAAATAAAGTGGTTAAGTGTCAAAACCCTAATTTTTAAAACGCTCTTGATTCAACCTTTGACCGATGATTTCACTGATCAAAACATCTCCAAATCAGCTGTAACTTTGGATTCCGCAACAAAATCATAATATCTTTCATCCCTGAAAATTTGGAAAAAAGTTGCGAGGACCGTGTGCACCCCGAGCGCCATCGTCCCCAACATTTTTTCTGAAATTTCGGGAGCCAGACCTTACTGTATTTTTCTGCTAAAATCCAGAATCTTGGCTGATTTCATCAATTCTAACACTTTCAAAATTAAAGTCAAAGTCGGTCTAGTGATTGCTTGGATTAAGGCTTCTAATCATTCAAAAATTGTTGAAATTGAAATTTTGTGTCAAAATTGTGTTTCTTACTGTCCTAAATCTGAAAAGTGTGTTGGCATTCATTCGAAATTTCAGTGCTTTATTCAAATTCTTGCCATTTGTGACTTTTGAAATTAAGTGTTTAATTGCAACAACTTTGATTTCCGCTTTCAAAATTGAATTTTGCATGAAATTGAGTCAACTTTTAAATTTCAAAGCTTGCATTGCTCTTAGTATTCCCTCTAAAATCATAAAATTCAAAGTTTCAGTTTCCATCTCTTTTTCAAAATTCAAATTTTGCATTTTTCAACAATCTTGGTAGGGTTCAATTTTGAGATTGCAACTTTAATTTGGCCTATCTACAGATCATAAAATCACTCAATTTTTTCAGATTAGCTTTAAAATCATCATAACTTTCATCCTTGAAAATTTCAAAAAAAGTTGCGAGGATCGTGTGCACTCCGTTCACCACGGTCCCTGACATTTTTTCCGAAATTTCGAGAGATTGTCGTGATTGCATTTAACAGCCTAAATCTAGGAGATTGGCTGATTTTATTGAAATTTGCTACCTCTAAATTCAAAATCTTCTCTCCCTCTCTAGTGCATGAGTTTTACAACAATAAGCCCTACTTACACTATTCCCGTTAGACGAAGCATTAGAATTAAGTCTTTCCAAGGTTTAATTACCGAGGAGATGGAACCTAATTTGAATGGCCTTTTTAATGAGGACACGAGTAATTCCCTTAATCCTCTTAATGATGAAGAAGCTCTCCATGAGGTTTCTGTAGAACAACTTTTGAAATTGGATAACCAATTTGATGATTTTCAGCAATGGATGTCTCAAGAGTATCCCGATAGTCAAGCTCTTTCATTAATTGAGGGTCTAAAATGTATGGTTCAAAGTGATAAGAATGGAATTGATATTTTGCGTGGTATTGCACACATTGTGGATTCGAATGTGATGCCTATGAAGAGTTGTGCCGAAACTTTAGGTTATACACAACCTCCCACTCAAGTCAATCATTCTATTACATTGACAACTTCTATTGCTAGTATACCTACCTTTACATCAAACATAATGACTACTTCTATACAGGACATTCCGCCTATGATCACCAATCATGGGGGCAATCCTTCCTCTTCAATTAACCCTCTTCCTTCATTCAATCCAACTTCTTCATTCATTCCTTCAATAAGTGTTCCTATTATATCTCCACAAATGAACATTACGCAAGGGGGCAATTCATTTAACCATTCCATTCCTCCTTGTAGTACTCCTCTTTTCCAATCATCTCCTATGACTAACTATCATAGTGTCCCACCACCTTACTCTCAATCAATACCTTCTTTCAATAACATAATACCTCCATCACAATCTAACATGTCTAATATGAATTCTTCGACTGAAGCAACCATTAACAATCTTGCACAAATTGTCTCTTCTTTACAGCAACAAATTGCCTCTATGAATCAATCTAAGTTTAGTGTGCCCACATTTGATGTTGCGAGCCCACTTTCTCTTGACATTGTTCGAGCTATCCCTCCTAAGCATGTTGAAATCCCACATTTGGAGTTTTATAATGATAAAGGTGATCCTCTAACACATGTTAAGACTTTTCAAACAATATGTACCGATTTTTCTTATGACCAAAGGTTGCTTGCAAAACTGTTTACTAGGACATTAAGAGATAAAGCCCTACAATGGTATTGCTCGTTGCCTTCTTATTCTATTACTTCTTTTGAACAACTTGCAAATTCTTTTATTCAACAATTTCAAAACAATATAAGTCCTAAAGTTACTCTGAATGATTTAATGCATTGTAAACAAGGTGTTAAAGAAAAAGTGACTGATTTTATTGGTAGATATAAGCATTTGTGTGCTTAAATTTCTTTTCCAATGCCTGACAATGATATTCAAAGAATCTTTATTTCTAATTTACAAAAAGATATTAGAGAAAAACTTCTGTTTTCCGAGTTTACTTCTTTCCAACAATTGTGTGCAACTCTTCACAATTATCAACTGACTGTGAGTCAAATTGAACAAGCAAATCCTATGGCTCCAAGTGATAAGGGTGATAGTAGTCAACAACCATTTGGGAAGTTTAAACCGAACAGAGAGTCCGTTAAGTTCAATGAAAACATCATCAACAACAATGTGAATGCAGCATCAGGTGTGCCTCCAATTTCTAAGTTTTTCAAGAAAGAAAGAAAGTTTACTCCTTTGAATGAATCATTGCATACTATTATGAATAAGTTATTGGAACACAATGTGCTTACTCTCCCTCATGTAAAGCAAATAGATCCTGCAAAGATTAATTCACCCTATTTTGATAACAAATCTTTTTGTCAATTTCATCGTCAACCTGGGCATGATACCGAAAAATGTTTTGCTTTAAAGGGTAAAATTCAAGATTTGATTGATAATAATACTATCTCTATTTCAGGAGTGAATGATAAAGGCAACACATCTGTAGCTCCTTCTAACCAAAATCTTAAAATTTTTACTGATCCATTACCTTCTCATACCTCTAATGTGATTGAGACTAATGATTCCTCTTTCTCATCTGATGGTCTTGTGTCTATGACTCCGAATGTGATTAACTTTGTAGAGTAGCAAGAAAACCCTAAAGAACCTTCCATCACATTTGATTCTAGTGAAACTATCAGGGCACCTGATGGTCCTTTCTATATAGTTGCAAAAGTCAAGAATACACCTTGCCGTGGAGTGCTTATTGATTCTTCTTGCATGGTTAATGTTATTATTGAAGAATTTCTTTTTACTTTGCAATTGAATCAAGTGATCTATGACAAAACAGATGTGATTGTGAAATTATTTGATGCATTTTCTTCTCCTGCAATTGGTTCTATTACATTACCTATTAAGGTCCATAACAATTCCCTTGATGTGAACTTTTCTATTATTCCTTGATCCGAACAATTTCATGTGAAGCTAGGTTATCCTTGGCTATCTTCCATGAAAGCTATTGCTTCTCCTATCCACAAATGTTTGAAATTTCCCCATAATGGTGAAGTTGTTACTGTCAATCATAGTCTCTTTAAACCAGCTGAAAGAACTTCTAGCATTCCTATTGATTATTTTTGGCCTAAACAATTCCAATCTCTTCCACCGCGAAGTGATCATCTTTTCAAATCTTATCAAAAGTGGAAAACAGATATGATCCTATCTCTAAGTGAACCTAGAACACCCAAACTTGATATTCCTATCATTCTTGAGAAGGAAGTTCTTCCTTTGAAAGATAAAACTAATGTCTTTCCTCAAGAAGATTCCCAACCCATTCCTATGGATGTGACTATGTCTATGTCTAATAAACTTTCTAAAAGTAGGCCTATACCTCCTCGTCATGATGGAATTGGTCTCCTTCCTAAACCAAATATTCCTCCTTTATATGGAGCGATTCCTCCTCCTTCCTTTTATAAAGAGAAGAGACCTTCCTCTTCTCCTATTATCCAGCCTAAGAGACCACAACCTAAACACCCAAGTGATAAGGATGAGAACATTCCTCCTCCTCAATCTTCTCCACTTCCTACTAAGACTAGATGAAATCGTTCTACATGGGAACGCTGACGAAAGCGTCGTCTTAGAGCTCAGGCAGCTGCTTCTCAAACTTTGCAATCTCCAAAGAAACCTTCAGCTAGTATTCTTCCATTTTCTCCTTAGCCGAAAATTGAGCCAAAATCTCCTAAACATAAGATGCATGATGGTTTTGATCCTGTGCAAGTTAAAGATCCTATTTTTATAAATCTTGATGATGATATAGATGAAAATGTTATTCATGATGAAAATGTTACTTCTCTTGCTTCTGATAGTGAATATGAATTTGTTGATATTGATAACCATTTATCTAACGAATTTTCTAAAGCACTTATCCTAGCTCCTAGACAAGAACAATATGGCTTGGAACATGAACATAGCCCTTGTTTGGATCTTGTGATAGCTCCATCTGCTGTGTTGAATTTTCCTCCTCTAGCATGTTTCCTGCCTTCCTGAAATATTGATCAGCAAGATCAGGGGGTGGATGACGTGCTAGACTAGTTTTATTAGCATAGCAGACTCTCTCCTCCTCTCTTTTGTTACTTCTTCTATGTGTTATTCTCATTCTTCTATTTGTTGTCCTTAGTGTTGTCTACTTGAGGACGATGCAAAGCATTGAGATCTTTTTTGGTCTCTCTCATGTTGACTCAAAAGACACATGTGTTCCCTTCTTCTAGGTGACCTTCCTTGATTGGGGAATGAAGAACAATTATGCATACATACATATGATATACATGAATTATCATACAGCATACTGACCCTAAGGAAAGCGAAGTCACCTCATGCTTTGTGTTTTGTGTCTATTATCCTTGGGTTTATCTCACACTTGGGGGCTAAATCTTTGTGATAACGTGCTCCTTTCCCTTCTCATTTCTTATGTGTATCACTACCTTAAAGCAATCACCCCCATTGAGGCGTGTGCGATCGCTTTAATGTAGGGGGGCATACACCCCGTCTATCCTTTTAGGATACTTGAAAATCTCTTGGCGAACTTAGCTTTGCCTTGAAAATTTTTCATATCTTTCTTGCATGACTCATAGTGAGGGAACCTTACTACTAACAGTCATGGTTCTCCCTCGTGATCTTCCCTTTTACTTTGTCAATCGAAGTTGTAAGATCCTTAGTCCACTGGGGGCTTGGTGTGTCTTGCCTCCTTGACGTGGTGAAAGTCTTTCAATGTTGTTTCCTTGTACTTTACCGGAAGTATGAGCGTACGCTTATACTCCCGCTAAAGTGGGGGCTAAATGTAGCATCCTAAAATTGCGACACTTGCAATTTCGACCGCATTTGGGTCTTCACGATGGCGATGCAACACGGAACCTGAATGGAGACCCCGAAACTTGTTCATGACATCAAAAACTGCATTTTTCAGCACCCTGGCCTGATCCTCCTTGCACCCTGTTGTCCCTAGAGGTGGGACCATGGTGCCCAGTGCCCTGGTCCCTGGCCCTATTTTGGGACCGGTCTCTTATGGGGCTTCGGGTCTTTAAGTTTGCAAATTGGAAAATAAGGTTGCTATGTCAGCCCAAGGTCAGAAAAATTAGTTTATCAGCAAGTATATAAACTACATTTCCTCTCCCATTTTGAAGAGGAAGGACATATGTGTGCAAAATGCCGAAGTGATATTAAAACACTCAAACATTCAAGCATTCAAGCATTCAGGCATTCCTTCAAGCAATTGAGCATTCTAAGTCTCCATTCAAGGCTAAGTGTTGCATTCAAGACAAGGATTCAACCATTGAAGAGGAGATCACTTATAACATACAACATACAACAACATTTACACCTTCGCATGTAGGAATACAAACATTCTTACAACAAGGTATCAGTACTTGTTTACATTACAATCATTTACATTTACAGCATTCTCATTTCTTGGTTAATTCCAAAACTAGGGTTTGACCTAAGGGCAAACCCCTAATCCCTAACCCCCCAATCATCCTCTCTTTTCTGTGTGTAGGTTGGAGGTACGCGGCTGTAATTGAAGATCTAGAATCCTTGTGCAGAGATGAACAGATCCCCCTTCATTTCGCGGATTTTTCGGAGGACCATGTGCACGTCGGGCGCCATCATCCTATCAACTTTTGCTCAAATTTGCAAGATAGAATCATCTCGACATTTTACTGCTAATTCCAGGTCCGCAGCTTCATCCTATATTTCTATCTCTGTTTATAAGCGAATCTTTCTCACTTTACATGCATTCCTAGCTCAATCCTTCTATCTACATTCTTTACAAAAGAGGGTAGCCTTGCTATCTTAACCCTTGAAACTCATTTAAAATCCAGTCTTGCATTATGTAAGATTGGATCTTGTGGGTTTCAACCCCTCTTTTGAATGTAAAGTCTCCCCTAAGTGAAAACCGTCAACCCTAGTGACCTCCCTTCTCTCTCCTTGGAGTGGTGGGGGGAACACTTAGGGTTCGATCGTGATTTTTCCGCTTTACAGGTTCATCGCTCAACTAGCAGATAAAAGTTTAACATTTAACCATTTGCTACACAAAAATGTACCATTCAGATGGGAGACTAAGTGTGCGGAATCTTTTCACCAAATCAAACAGTACCTGATGAATCCGCCAGTTCTAGTACCACCAGTCGCAGGAAATCCTCTTATATTATATATCTCCACAACAGATATATCACTGGGGGCACTATTGGCACAAGAAGATCAACAAGGAAAGGAACAAGCCATATATTACATCAGTAGGACATTAAATGGCTATGAACTCAACTATACATCTATTGAGAAGGCTTGCCTAATAGTAGTCTTCGCATCTCAGAAGTTCCGACATTATATGCTAGCACACACCATCAAGCTAGTTGCAAAAATTGATCCTCTCAAATATCTACTCAGCAAGGCAGCTCTTACAGGCCGATTGGTTAAATGGGTCATGATTCTCAGTGAATTTTACATCCAATACACAGAAAGATGAGCCATCAAAGGACAAGCAATTGCAGATCAGTTGGCCGAAGCACCGCTACCAAGAAAACACACCATGGAAATTGAATTTCCAGAAAGGGACGTTCTTGCTCTTTCTACTAAATAATGGACTTTATACTTTGATGGATCCTATACACAAAATGGTTCGGGTGCTGGCATTCTATTCATCACTCCTAAAGGACACACTATACCTAGATCATATCGGCTTATGTTTCCCTGTACAAATAATGTGGCTGAATATGAGGCATTAGTTATAGGCATCAAAACGGCCATAGAATGGAAAATCACAGAGATAAAAGTCTATGGGGACTCGCAACTGGTCATTCATCAAATCAACAACGATTATCAGACAAAGGATGACAAGCTACTACCCTACAAGCGAATGGTGGATGATTTCAGACAGTATTTTGTGCACATCACCTTTAAGCAAATACCAAGGTTGAAAAACAAAGTAGTCGATGCAATGGCTATAATTGCTTCATTACTACAAATTCCAGAGCAACGGAGTCGTTACGAGTTCCTGGTAGAGCAACTGTTCTCCCCCGCCTATGACCACTCTGAATCCCAGGTTATCTATGCTTTGACTGGTTCTGATTCTCCGTTATATGGACCCCTATACGACTACCTCAAGCACAATATCTTACCAATTGACCAATCCCGTAACCAAAAACATAACTTTATCCAACAAGCTACCCGTTACACCCTTACCGATGATACTTTGTATCGTCGAGGTCTAGATGGTACTCTTCTTCGTTGTCTTGATCGTAATGATTCTGATTCTGCTTTACATGAGCTTCATGAAGGTATTTGCTGCACACATTCAAGTGGCACTACTCTTGCTAAAAAGATTCTAAGGATGGGATACTACTGGCCTACAATGGAGAAAGACTCATATCACTTCGCTAAGAAATGTCCTAAATGCCAAATCCATGGTAATCTCATACATGCACCAGCACAAGAACTGCAGCCATTTACAACATCCTGGCCCTTTTGTCAGTGGGGACTAGACTTAGTTGGCAAAATTCATCCTTCATCTTCAAATGGACACAAGTTCATTATAAATACAACAGAGTACTTTACCAAATGGATCGAAGCAGTTCCCATGACCACAGTGACCAGGAAACAAATTGCCTCTTTTATCCTAAATTATCTGATCTGCAGATATGGTATTCCAAGTTCAATCGTCACAAACAATGGACGACCTTTCAAAAACCAAGATGTACAGGAACTATGTGAAAAGTTCAAAATCCAACATCGGTTTTCTACACCATATTACCCACAGGGCAATGGTCAAGCAGAAGCATCTAACAAAACAATCCTAAAAATCCTTAAGAAAATAGTGAATGATGCAGGCAAAGATTGGCACATACAACTCAATCCAGCACTTTGGGCATATAGGACCAGCATCCGCACACCTACAGGGGCAACACCATACTCATTGGTATATGGATCAGAAGCCATTTTACCGCTGGAGGTAGAAATCCCATCTCTCAGAGTCTCTTTACAAGGCTTAATCCCAGATGAAGAGTATCGAGTTAACCGACTGCAAGAACTTGAACTCTTAGATGAAAGATGTCAACATGCTTACACTCATCTCAAAGCTTATCAACAACGCATGTGTAGGAGCTACAATCACAAGGTCATTCCTTGCAACTTCAAGGTTGGTGACCTAGTCCTTAAAGAAAATCCAAGAAATCAGCAAGATCGAGAAAAGAAAGGGAAATTTGAACCTAACTGGTTGGGTCCCTATGTCATCATATCAGCCTATGGATCAGGGGCCTATCAGCTTACAACTTCAGAAGGAGATGTGCTCGACGACCCAACTAACAACATTCATCTAAAGAAGTACTATACTTAAGAAGCCTAATGCACGAAAAAGCCAAAAAACAATCAAAAAATCAAAAAATCTAGAAAAAGCAAAAACAAAGTACAATAAAAACAAAGGGTGAAAACCTGGTAAAAAGGTGCTCTTATGAAAGAATGGCTCCTCCATCTATATCCATACCATTTTATCGATACAAACACTATCAGCCATCGCTCGACACTTAGCAAATATCCATTCAGGACATACTTAGCATAGTCACTATCCTGATTTGTCTATATATATCCTCTTACCACTAATCCACCATGGCTTGGAAATCACTGTACATATTTACATCAAGAGGCACACTCAGCTAGGGGCATTTAAATCATCTCAAATATTGCAAACGTTCAAGACATTCAGACTACATGCAAACCTCAAAAAACATGACATCCAACAACCAAAATTGCGCTTCATCGCAAAACCAAACAAAACAAATCACAAAAATACCAAGGATGGATGATTTTCTGAAGTACTGAATGTTGCACTATAGCATAAAGTCTTGACTCATTTTGCATTTTGAACTTTTTAAAATTATTGGAAGAACTTCCAATATTTTCTTAGTCTTCTATCTGGGAGGCGATCACTTGTACTGTGTGAATACTTGCCTCAAGACATGATACGTTAAATATCACTGAAGGCCTGATTCCACTTCATGCATACAAATGATTTAATCTTGTCTGTTTATGCAATACACACTCAGGTCATCCTGGTTTAGTTATACCTTGACGCTTGCGCTATCTTGCAAAATCAAAATCATGTAAATTTTGCTCAGGTCATTATGGTTCAATTATACCATTATGCTTGTACAAAATTTTCAACATATCCTAAACAAATCAATGCTCAATGATGATATCTACAAAGAAAGCAAACAAATGGCTATATCGGATGGCAAATGCAAAATGAGGATGCTCCAAAAACATTAGATACATATCATTTTTTTTAATTAATTGCATATCTTTTTTAGCTGCATATCATTTTACACTAAGTTGCATATCATTTTTTTATTAGTTGCATATCATTTTAACATCATTGCATATCATTTTACATTTAGTTGCATATCAAATCATACATCTCATTTTCAAGATACATCTCACAACATATAAAAGCATACATCCTGTAGCATACATCATATCATCTATGTCAGCATTGCATCATCATGAAGAAATAACTCACATAACATACATCCATATACACACATCACATGATCAACAATGGTGCCTCATGTATATATCTCAAAAATAATCCAACTGTACAAAATGTGTCAAAACTGTGTCCAGTACAAAGAATACAATGCTCAAAAATACAACAGAGACCATGTCTCTCAAGTATGACTATCCTCTGATGGAGATGGTCTCGCTCCAGATGCACCCACCCCTGGATCTCTAGGAGGGTCCTGTCTTTGTGGCCTCGTAACACCTCGACTCTCTGACCGTGACCCAGTAGCTTGAGATCAGCTGGATCTCGACTGTGCAAAACTCTGTACTCGCCGGTCCCTAGGTACTACCGCCTCATAGTGCCACCTATAATACTCTGCCTCCTGGGCTCTCAGCGCCAGCTCTCTCAGGGTGTCTCTCATCGGACCACCCGCCACTGCTCTCTGCATGCTGGACACCACCTCCTCCGCTCGTCCCCGCCGCTCTATCTCGGTGTCTCGCTTAGTAGTCAACTGAGAAATCTACCACTGATAGGTCAAAATCTGTGCCTACAGCTGCTGTACAGTAATCTGCAAGGTCCGTATCTGAGCATCCTCCATATGACCTAGAACTCGAACTCGTAGCGGTACCTGTGCTAGAGGAACCCCTCCCACTCGGCGTGTCCTCAGTGCTAGAGGTGGTAGTACATCCGTCCTCCTCCTCTGAGCTAGTCGACTAGGCTCCTCATCACCCCCCACTGCAGCTAGCACCTCCCCCACTCTCCCCTCTCCACCGGATCCGATAGCCAAATCACCTCTCCCTCTATCTATCCTCCCCTGTCACACTGCTCTCTCCACACCCCTATCTCCTCTCCTCACTCTACCTCCTCGCTTCCCTCTCGCTCCTCTCCCTCATCCATCTCCTCCATCATCCCCATCATCTCCATCATCTCCCCCATCTCCCTCCTCCTCATCCGAATCAAATGATGACCTCATCTCCTCAGGATCAGAGATCCTGGCCACCGCCCGCACAACAAACAATCGAGCAAACTCATCTGTCATACCGCATCCTGAATCTCTGGGGCATAGTCCCAGATCTGCCCGGCCAACCCCACAAACTCCTCTACCGCCATGGCACTATCAATAGTTGGCCCCCAATCGGCCACATCCTGCTACCGCCGTGCATAAAGGCACACTCCCTGCGGAATACCCTATTGGCACTCGAACTGCCTCAAAACTCGGGTCACCACAAACCGCTCAATCACGAATGGGGTCCTCCCAATCAAGTATCTAGTCATGAAAACAAAGGGCATCTCCAGCCCATCCTCCACCCACACCTCACATCCTGTATATGGTCGCCAGGTGACCGTATCTATATCATCAAAAACCCTCCTCCAATGCTCTAGTTTGCCCAACTTACGCTGGACAACTAGACCCCTGTATCCATAGGCATATGCTGCACCTTCGGGCCTGTCCCTGTCTGCTAGTGGCCTCGCTGCTGGGATATGCTCCCAGCACCATACCTGTAACAAAGTCATGCCAGCTGACAAACTGTCGTAACTGAGGTATACTACCACATGCAGACTCCTATATAAATGAGCCAGCATGGCTGATCCCCATGCAAACCTCCAACCCTGAGTGACCATCTCCTCCAAAACTAACCCCCATCCCACCGAGAATCCCTTTGACCTACGATCAAGACAAAGGAATCCACCAATAAAATCTGCTAGTATGGATGGCAGCGGTGCATAATCTAAGTCCAAAAACTCCTGCCATGGAATCTCATAGCCGTAGATGGTATCATCATGAAAAATACGATGCAGTGCCTCTGTGCCACCCTCCTCTGATTGCTCGTATGGTAGTAGTGTACCTACCACAAGAATGCAAAAAATCCTGTAACAATCCTCAGGTGTGACTGTCATCTCTCTAGTGGCAAAATGGAAGGTGTTCGTACCACTGTGCCACCTCTCTGCCAAAGCTGTCAGTAACCCTCGGTTCACAGTGAACCGAGGCATGTCTAGGAGAGAAGTCAATCCACATCTCTCGATAATGTCCAGGTCGGCCTATGACAACCGCGGTATCAATGTCCACGGTCTGGGGAATCTCTCTCAGGACTAAACCACACCCAATCGCTCCTGTCAAACAAGCAAAACAAATCCAATATCAGTTTCCACATCAAAACAAAGATATCAAAATCAAACTTACATCAACAACATGAAACAATTTGCTCATCTACATCAAAGTTCAAAATCCTATCATTTCATATCAACTTGTAAAACAACTCAAGTTCTCAAAAACCATATCAAAACTTGTAAAACATCTCAAGTACCAAAATCATATAAACTTGTAAAACAACTCAAGTTTCCCACCCATATCAACTTGTAACACAACTCAAGTTTCCAACCCATATTAGCTTGTAATACACATCAGGCTTCCCACATCGAACTTGAAATAGAACACGCAAATAAATCATATTTTGATCAAAACGACACATTGATATCTACATAACTTGAAAAATCGCAAATCAAAACAAGTTATATCAACACTCATATTGGACAAAACGCATAAAAACATGACAGACAGACCAAAACAAATTTTCAAATTGGCTCATCTCGCAAAACTTTTCCTGATGCGCTAAAACAGATACTCAATGCGCTAAAATCCCTCCACGCGCTAGGCTATCTCACCTATGCACTAATCTATTTTTCCTATGCGCTAGACAAACTCTACGCGCTAATCTTCTCCCCCCATGTGCTACCTAACCCACCCTGTGTGTTAGACTCTGTCTACGTGCTAATCGACACCTCCCAGGAACTATCCGTTTGGCCCTATGCGCTAGGTTAACCCTACATGCTAAACTCCCTTACCTATGCGAACCCCTGTGACCCCTATGTGCTAGGTCTACCCTACGCGCTAACCTGTTGACCCGACGTGCTACCCGACGGCTGCTATGCGCTATTCTACCTATATGTGCTAACATATTTTTGCTATGCGCTATCCTATCTATTTCGGACGTGACCCCTAAAATTTGACTTGATGCGCTACTTCAAATTTCGTATGCGCTAATCTAGACCCTAGACGCGCTAAAACGTTAAACCCGAACTTTGAAAATTAAAAAAATGACTAAAAATGACTAAAAATGACAAAATGAAAAGTCAAAAAAGGGTAAAAAACGTTGACTTACTGGTGGTCCACGCGCTGCAGGTCTCCGATACCTCCGAACGCGCTCGAAACGGTGTCTATGATACAGAATAGGCATTTTTTCTACAGACCAAATTCTCTTTCTCCAAAGTCAACAAAGCACAAATGAATCTAAATCAAGCCCTTTTCCCCTTTTATAAGAGGAAAATGACATTAGGGTTGGCCGAATGGACCTGTAATACGGTCGCGGTCTTCCCTATACCATAACATTTGTAACTTATCGAGCGATGAATCAATTTACACACAAATTACATCAACGAAATCATACGCATCATACGCAACTCATCAAATTAAATCAAAAAATTTCAAAACATTGATTCATCTCCCGAGGGGGCATCACGCATCAAATTAAATCCAGGGCACAACTGGCAAATCAAAAGAGCAACACAAAAATTGCATTTGATCATAAATCATGATAAAGCATCATTTTCTTTGAAATAACATGTACGCACACATCACTTCAAAGAGGGGCAAAATGTAGACATATAAAAATGACCATATTCCTAAATGAATATTTTATGTTCATTTCTCTATTTGATTAAATCCAATTTAATTAAATTACCCACATTCCTCTATTTAATTAAGTAAATTACTCAATTTATTTAAATTAAATTCACTATACCCATTTAATGAATAAATCATTTTATTCAATTAAATTCCCCCTATCTACTTTTAATTAAATTCAAATTTAATTAAATAGTTATCCTAAATTAAATAAATTTAATTTATTTAATTACAACCAAATTGAATGAAAATCATTTAATTCAATTAAAATCCTATTATCCCTCCATCCACTTGCAAAATCCTAAACCCCTTTCTAATCCCTTCTAGACTCTTCTAATCACTTCTAATTAGCCTAACCCCTCCTCTAAACTTTGTCACATCCCTAAGCAAAGGGAAGTCACTTCTCAAACCTCAAAAGTCTCCAATAACCATTAAAGGCTTTCAACCTTCAACCACTTCAAACCTCAAAGTCTTTGATAACCATTAAAGGCTTCCAACTTTCAACCACTTAATCCCCAAAGTCTCCAATAACCATTAATGGTTAACTCAAACCCTCCTACATGGTTAAAACATTTGTTTTAACTCAACCTTCACCCAACCCAAGGGTCTCATCAGGCCTTTAATGCTTTGACCATGATTATCTCTTAATCATTTGCACAAAGGTTTATCCTTGGATTAACTCTTAATCCATTGGGTAAACCTAACTTAAGCTTGACCCTTACCCTCTAGATAACCATGAGGTCTCCTCAGGCATTTAATACCTCCAACCCCTTCTCTCAACCCAACCCTATGTTGACAATTGTCACCATTTCATTGGTGCCAATTACAAACATGGATCCCCAACTTTCAAACTCAACCCTTGATTGAATCTTTCAATCCTGACCATCCATTGCCCTATTTTTGCTATAAATAGAGCTCCCATTCCTCCATTTTAAGAATCCTCCAAGTTTGTATTATCACACTTATGCTCAAATACATTCAAGCTCATATATCATTTTATGCTCATCATTTAGCCTCTCTTTAGAATAGAAATCAGTCTAAATATGCATGTTTAGAATACTTTCTTTATCATTTAGCTCAATCATAGACTAAATATATTATGTTAGGATAGTATTCATACTAACCTTGTCACCTTATCATCTAGTTTATTGCATCTCTAGAATCATACATAGCTTAGAATACATTTCATTCTAAAATCTATAAAAGTATCCCTCGTTCTTGCATTTGCCATCCCTAAACCATTTTGCTCAGTGATCTGAGAGCAAAACATTGGTTTGAGGGACATTGTGAGATAGAGAACCATAGGACCCACCTTGGGAAGCTGAGTAACACGTCATTGCTCCATAGCTTGCATCAAGAAGTCCTATGTGTGTGTGTGGACAAGCATTCTGGATTCACATATTTAGCATTTTCAGCCCACTTTTCCCGAATACAGTTACCACTTCACAATAACCAGTAGAGGCAAAATTGTAAATTTTTTGCCTTGAGATATACAACAAGTGAATAGAATAAAATCAATGGATGATCCCCAACAAATTCCAACAATGAATGGAAAGTGGTTAAATCAAGAACAACAAAAAAAATTGAAAAAAAAAAATTGAAATCTCCCTAATGCGGACTCTAGGTTTAAGAATTATATGGCTAATCCTCAGCCAGCTACAGATGCCAATTTTTCCCCCAAGAAAAGGAAAAAACAAAAATTTCATTCTATTAAAAATAAAAGTTTTTAATGTTATTAGACAAGATTGGGAGATTCATATGAAGAAAATTAATCTAATTTAAGTAATCCAAGGTAATGAGAACTCCCAATTTAAATACTCTAATAACAAATGTGGAAATGTTAATGGATCAAAACCTACTCCATGATGGCACCAGACAAGTAGCGATTCCATGGTAAGTCAAGTGGGAAAGGCCCTAATCAAGAGGGTGGATTATAAGGCATTTATCATTCATAAAAATATAATGAAAGCAAGATGGAATTATTTCTGAAATTTTGGTTTATTAACAACATGGAGTGGAGTAGGGAAACCGATTAACAACATTATGAAATGGTGGAATTGGGAATTCCCAAAGAAGGTAAGTATCTCTATCCTTCCTAATAACTTTCTTTTAATAATTTGTAAAGATGAGGTATTTAAGAAAGAATTACTATCTGGGAAACCTATAATTTATAAGGGTTATAGCTTTCAGTTCCTTGATTGGCAAATTAATTTTAATCCTATGTCATATAAGCCCAAGAATTTTCCTAAATGGATCAAAATTCCATATTTACTAGTGGAATTGCTTCATTTTGAAACTCTAGAAGAGAAAGGGAATTCTCTTCTAGGGTCCTTTATTGGAGTAGAAGAAATATTTCTTAACTCCATAGAGGTTAAAATATTAGTAGACATTCATGTAGATATGAAAAACCTAGAACCATTGGAACTAACAAAATCATAGGAGGCATACTTTATTAGGTCATAATTTTATGAAGGACCTTTTTTTGGTAATTGTTGTTACAAAATTTTGCACCCTTAGTGACCAGACTTGATCACTAACCTTGTAAAACATGGAAACAACCTCCCAAGTGTAGGACTTGTAGATTGTGAGGTTGAGTCTTTAGATAATAGGTTGGCTTCCAATTCAATGTTAGTGTAGGTCTTGGACCAACCCAACACTGGTAAAACTAATCTATGCTCTGACAGGAAAAAGGGGAGGGAGAGAGACAGAGATAGAGACAGAGACAGAGACAAAGATAGAGAGATAGAGAAGGGTTTGCACCTAGACTGAAATTTGATATGCCCCCACCTGTAACTACACAAAACATCAATAAAACTACCCAAAATATACACTAATTTCTATTTAAGTCAAACTTTATAAGACTGAGTCTTGAGGTTGGAATTATTAACAATGGTAGAGGAATGAACAATGTTCTCATATGCCACTCTAAGAGGAATCGATTCCATCACAGATGTTGAGAAAACAAGAAAAAGATGCATTCACACAAACTGGTAAGAGAAATAGATAAATTTACATAAACTGAAACAACGAAAGACAAGAAAATTATATTAATATAGAGACAAGGTAGTTTTAATAGTTGCAGGAGTCATAGACTATTGTAAGAGAAAAAGAGGGGAAGATCCTTTGGAAAAAATATAAAATTTGCCTTTATAGTTGAGGCAATTGAACTACTAAAAAAACTGTAACCCTCCTAGGGTTAGGTTACAAAAATCTACAAGAGGGAGGAGATTAGATTGACAAGAAGGATCTAATGGAAAGGAAAATCTCTTTGCAAGATGTCCTCTACCTCGGAAAGAGAAAAATAACCCATCGGTGAATAAATCCCTATCAACAAGCTTGGCCAAGCACACTTGTAGGGAAAAAAAGTATTTGTTCTGTATTGAAGATGGCATGGTGGAGTCAAAAATTGTCCTGCATGATCCAATCTGGAGTAAAGGCGATCAAATCCGGTGGTTGGATGAGAATCTGACCAAGAATGAGGCATTGACTGAGCAAGAAGAACATCTCGACCATCCGGTCGACAATAACCCTCTTGCAAAATTTTAAATGCTAACAACTTAGAGGAAGTTCAAATGCTATTCGTCAATCAAGAGATATCACGCGCAGATGGATGCATGAGATTTTGCCAAGAGAGCACCAAGGGGGCCAATGAAAGAAAAATTCATGGCCATTAGATCGGATTTTAAGTTGAGATTGATGACCAAGATGCATGAGAGGAAGGGTGGGCCCACAAGGTCATCTGTCATCGCTGACATGGCCGCTAAGTCATTGGGTCCATCATCCACCCCTTGCCCCGCATGGCCCAAATGGCCCTTCCCCTTGTATTATTCTTAGTATGGGATAAGCGGGGCCACATATTTTTCCTTTGTAACTACTTACCTCGCATGATCTTGTGCCCTGGTCACTTCGCCTTATGGGATAAGCAAAAATGCATGTGGTTTTCTTACCCCACATGACCTTCCTTCGTTGAAGTTTACCCCTACAGGATAACAAAAGATCACCTTCTTTGTTATTTCTTATCCCAAACGATGTTGCACCATTCATGTTGCTCTCTTATCCTACACAATCCTTTTGATTTCATCTTTTTTCCTATGGGATAATAAAAAGACAACGCCAGTCGAATAACACACTGCAGTAAATAGCTTAATGTAGTCAGTAACACACGATGTCGATACAAGATGGTGAATAACATGATGTGTTATTTATATGAGATGGTGTTACTGTAAGGCATAGGTCGATAACATATCGTGTTATTGACACCCACATAACCTTCTTGTTATGTGCTCTGAAAAATATAAGGAAGTAACTAACTTTGCTAAGTGTGATAACACGACATGTTATCCACACCGAATAACATAACACGTGTTATATGATACTAAACTTTATGAACCGATCTTTGCAAGGGTTAACACAAAAAATTGCCAATAATAATAAAAAAGGATACTAAAAGGGAGAATTTAAACAAATTCAACACAACTCCCTCCAAAAATTAGGGGATTAACATAATTCTTGATAATGATAAAGGGGAATTTTTCATTGAAAACATTAACCCCACACTTAAAATAAATAGGGAGACTAATGTGAGTGCACTCGTCAATAGTGTAGCATTGAATCATCTATTTGGAGAGGCGAAGTCTCTTTAGAAAGAGGATAGGAGAGAATTCAAATGCTAGAATAGTCTGGCTAGAGATGAGTTGAAAGGTATAGAGGATACACAAGATAAGGTTGAGAAAGACTTTATTATAAAAAAAAGGAGAAATTAAGGATATATATGAAGAACAAATTCCTACAGAGCTAGAAGTTGTTTATGATATGATAGGCATCACTCATGCCATTAGAACTGAATATGAAACAAAAGATGAAGATAGTATTGAAGTAGCCAATGAGAAACAAATGTTAATAAAGAAAATTTTGGAGCTAGATGCTAAGGAGGTGGAGGAGAATGAGGAGGAATGTTATAATGATAATCGCAAGCAGCTAGAGGAAAATTAAAGCTTACTAAAATTGGGTCTAGAATTCAACTACCCTAACCAAAAGACTCTAGATTATGGAAAATCGGCTAGGAAGAGAGGGAGGAAATCCCTAAATGAACTAATAAATATTGCAACAGCAGCAAAAGATCAAGCTAAAATTACATCACTCCTACAATCTAGGAAGGGGAAATACCTTCCAAAGGATAAAGGAAGGTCACATCCTTGAATGTTAGGGCCTGAATGCCTCTAACAAACAACACTTGTTTAAGTGCAATCTCACAACTTTTAAGTCATAAATAGTTATAATACAAGAAACTAAACTTAGGGAAGAGGATTGGAATCAATACTACAAAAACTTGGGAATATAGAAAGTGGGTTTCACTATAGTTGCAAGGACGGCTGGAGATATAGCCATCTTATGGGATCTTAGGAGGCTTTGTTTCGAAGAATTTATAAAGAAATATCAGTGGTAGGGAGATGGGTGAGGAGTATAAATAACTCCTTGTGATTCTTCCTCATTAATGTATACAGACCTATTAGAACCATTGCCAAAAGGGACGTCTGGGATGAATTATAAAATTTTATGACATAATACACTAATAAAAATTTCATTTTAGGTGATTTTAATATTATTTTGGAAATTTTAGAAAATAAAGGGGGAATTCAACTTGAATCTATAGCACAAAAATATTTCAGAGAATGTGTCAGGAACAATAATTTGATGAACATTAGAATGGATAATAGATCTTTTACCTAGAATAATAAGAGACAGGGATGTAGCCATATAGTAGAGAAATTAGATAGATTTTTCTTTAAGTAGACTTAATTGGGTTTAGTAATACACTTAGTTCCTCAATTTTAACCATACCAGGCTCTGATCACCTCCCAATAGCTTTGGAAGTGGAAGAAGAAAAGAGACCTTGACATTGCCCCTTTAAGTTTGAGAGCATGTGGTTTCAGGACAAAGACTTCTTAGATTTTGTTGTCAAATGGTGGAAAGTGGAACAGTTTTTTGGATCTAAAATATTTTTTTTTATCTCAAAATTGAAAAAATTAAAAAATAAACTCTCCAATGGAATAAGGAACATTTCAAAAAAAAAATTATAGACAAGGAATTAATAGAAGTAGAGCTAGATAGAGTGAATGAAAGTGTAATTAGAGAGGAAATGGATTATGGAAAAATCATCAAAGAAAAAGATTTATTACATAAATATGAAGATATACTGACTAAAGAAGAAATATATAGGAAATAAAAATATATCGATAAAATTGGTTAAGTGAAGGAGATAAAAATTTAATATTTTTCCATAACAACACCAAATAGAGAAGAATTGTTAACAAGATCTGTAGAATAAAAGAAGTTAGGGGTAATTTAGTAGAAGACCCTAAAGAGGTAGCATAGGAAATAGTTATTTTCTACAAAAACACTAAATAGATGGGATTGTTCAAATTTAAACTCTCAGCAACAGATGCTAGAAAATATACCTAAAGTCATCTCAGAAGAAGAAAATAAAATGCTTACCAGTAGATTCTCTTTAATGCAGATAGAAGTGGCGTTAAACTAAATACACCCTGAGAAGGCACCTGGGCCTGATCATTTTCTAGCAAGTTTCTTTTAAAAATGTTAGACAGATTCTAGGAATAGAAATGTTGAAGGTTGTAGGAAACATGCGAAACTCAGGTAGAATACTAAGAGGGATTAATAATACCTTCATCACACTATTCCCTAAAAAAAATAAAGTGGAGGAATTGGATGATTTTAGACCAATATCACTTTGCAATACTATTTATAAAGTTTTATCTAAAGAATTAGCAAATACAATTAAAAAAGTCTCTCCCTCTATTATTTCGAAAGAAAAAACATGATTTGTTCCTAGAAGATCCATCTTGGATGGAGTGATTATAGCATAGGAAACAATAGACTTTGTCCAACAGAATCTTGAACCAAGCATGCTTGTAAAACTTGACATTAAATGGGCCTATGACAAAATGTACTGGAGATTCTTATGTAAGTGCATGGAAGCCTTTGGCTTTTCTAGACAATATATAAATTTAATCTTTAGCTATATCTCTAGTCCTAGGTTTTAAATACTGGTCAATGAATCCCCTAAAGGGCATTTTGACATTTCGATAGGTCTGAGGTAAGGGGACCCCATATCACCCTTTCTTTTTATTATCATGGCAGAATCATTTGGAGGGGCAGTAAGTAATGCATGTATTTGAGGTAAAATTAGAGGGATTAAGGTAACATAGGGTGTTACAAACATAACCCACCAATAATTTGTGGATGATACAATGCTCTTTGGTGTAGGGAACAATTCCATAGCAAAAGCATTTAGGACAATTCTAAATAAATATTCCAAGGCATTAGGTCAATTGGTTAATGCATACAAATCAAAAATATACTTTATGAATACAAATGGTCAAAGTGAGGAAGAAATCTGTTAAACTTTAGGATTCAAAAAGGGAAAGTTTACCTGTAGAGATCGGGATTACCATTGGAGAAATGAACCAGGGTTAATAAACTATGGGATCAAATTCTGACAAAAATGGAGGACAAGATGGACTCATGAAAAGGAAAATGGTTGTCAAATGTTGGTAGAGATACAATGTTGAAATCAGTCCTCTTTGCCATCCCCACATATATCAGATGTCCTATTTACCATTATCTCAAGGTGCTAGAGCAAAGATGGACAAGAAAATGAGGATGTTATATTTTGGAAAGGGATATCAGAAGAAAGGAAATTGGCATTGATCAGCTGGGCTAAAATATGTAAACCAATTGATGCAGGAGGTATAGGGCTTAAAAATTTGCGCTGGCATAGTAAGGCATTGGAGCGAAATTAGTTTGGAAAATGTATAGAGAACCTGATAGAAAATGGGTTAATATTCTGCAAAAGAAATACTTGAATGGTTCAGACCTGAGTAATATCTTCATAACACCATACAACCTTACGGGTTCTAGGGTATGGAATGTTATTTTAGAGTGTAGTAAACTGATAACAAATAAAATAACATGGGATATAGTAGATGATAATAAGGCTCTCTTCTGGAGTGACTCATAGCCATAGGGTGGGTATAGTGCTTTAGATAACATCCCTATCAACCCAAGAATTAAAGAGGAATTACAAGATCTATAGGGATATTATCTAAAGGACTATATAGAGTTCCCTAGTGGGGATCCTTCCCTTGGATGGAGATGGAAGGCCTTGGATGAGACACCTCTATTTGAGGTAGGATAAAGAGAAATTAGAGACATCTTGACAAGTAGAGATATTACTATTAAAAAAGGAGGGGCTAAATTAATTTGGCTAGGTTCAAATTCTAGAGAATATAAATTTAAAGATGGCTATTCAAAGTTGATAAAGTATCAATGATGGGAAAGGATAGACATCCCCATTCATTTGTGTTGGGATAAAGTATGTTTACCTAAAGTTGGAATCATTTTGTGGACAACACTGCAAAAAAGAATCCTGAATATACTGGTTTTGAAAAGTTGGTTTTGAAGGCCCTTCTATATGGATACTTTGTGAAGAAAATGAGTAAACAACAAATCATATTTTAATGAGTTGTCCTTACACCTTGAAATATTGGGAATAGATATGTAGTATAATATATTTGAAGAAAACATTATCCAATAATCTAATGAACACTTTGAAAAGTTGGCTAGACTTATGCAAAAATAGTCTTTACAATGTAATTTGGAAATTAGCCCCCTCTATTTTGGTTTGGGAAGTATGGAAAAAAAGGAATAAGAGGATCTTAGAAGGTAAGAAACTGGAAACAAATAGCATATCCAATAAGATAGAAGAAACTATAGTAGAAACGTCCAACAACAAAACTTAGAAATGGGAACTTAAAAGCTTGTACCTATTTAGTATGGGATAGTAAAATCAAGAGATAATGGTATGGCTTAATTATAGCTCCACATTACAGGAAAGGAAGTAATGAGAGTAAAATCCTGAGGGTACAATGTAAGTGGTCAAAACTAGACTATGGTTGGTATAAACTTAACTTTGATGGTGTAGCCAGAGGCAACCCAGGAAATGATAGAATTGGATGCATCCTTCACCACTGGGATGGGTCCATCTGTGCCAAATTAACTAGACCTATTGGTAGGGTCAACGAAATATAGCAGAATTGGATATACTAATATAAGGATTACTTCTAAGTAAAGATCTAGACGTCAAAAAATTGGCCTAAGAGCACTCCAAATTGGAAACTAAATTCTAGATAGGTAGATAATGATTAATCACATCTACAAAGAAGGGATATAGAGGTAGATAAACTTGCAAACTTGGGAGAAGATGGATTTTTTATTAAGACAATAGGCTGCATAGACTAGGAACAATGCAAATTTAAGTATACTAGTTTAGTTGGTTTAGATTATGTTCTCTACAATTCATTCAAAGGGAGGGTACACTATGAGATTGAGGCTTCGATTTTTAGGTTGATATGCCTTTTCTTATTTCAATTGAAGTAATAAATTTTGTATATTATGCTATTTCTATATGCTCAATTTATAACTTATTATTGTAATTTTTATATGTATACTTTAAAGTGAGTTGGCTTTAGGTTATGCTGAGTCGATATAGTAACCACTCATCTCCATGTCAGTGGCAAAATAGTGGGTAAGAGGGACCTTGGAAGAATCAAGAATAGATTAAGATGGTATAATTAAATTAAGATTTATTTGAATGTGTCTATAGTATCATTAAACCATAACACCCTTCATACATGTCGAGTCATGCATAATACCCTTTCTTGGATTTCCTACAGTATTAATTATTTCTGTTTAGTAGATAGTTTTTAGGTTATGCATTCTAATCAAATAAACTTTATAGGAAGAATGGTTAGGAAAGTTGCAAAACTATGAGAATGGAGTTGAACCTAAGGTTGGTATTGCAGATGATACTAGACTTATGGTATTCAGTGGAGAAGTAAAATTTGAGAGATGGGGTAGAGTTCTGAATGAGTTCGATGGTTTGGCAAGTCTGGCAGTTAGGGAGATAATGGGAGAAGAACATATTAATAATGATTATTGATATCATGTTAATTGTGATATCTCTACAACCTTTGTTTCCATCCTGCTTATGGTAGGAGTTTAAAAGGGTGAGGCCATTCAATTATGTAGAAGTGTCTTCAAGGAGGAATTCCTGGGTAACCTAGAGATAGCTTTGGAGAATGTTGATAATAACATAATGATTACATTCCCAAAAAACTATGGAGTTGTTGCAGGATCAGGGGAGACAAATAATCCTAAGGTGGTAGTTGTGAAACATCCCCTACTAGAATTGAGAGACAAAGATGCATATAAGCAGAGGAAAGATGACATTTTACGAAATATGGATTTCCTCTTAAATTGGCTACATCTAAAGGTAGTTTATAGTAATAACTAGTGGGTTGAATAGCTTAGGGCAGAAGGATATAAGCCCCTTGATTATTTGTCAAATGTGGAGGTAGAAGGGGTTCAAGTTTTACCACTGATGGTGCTTAGGGTAGTAAGGGCTAGAGGATATCGGAGGAAGAAAAGTAGAGCCCCCAAAAGCGACCAGAACACAGCTAGGGATGATGTAGCAGGACCTTCCTCTTCCAGGTAGGAGCATATGGATTGCTATTATGTCGATCTTATTATTTTGGAGGACCGAGATTCTTAAGAGTTTGCCTCATTCTAGGCTATTACTAGCCTGCCCTAATTAGAAATGGTAGAAATTTTGCCTCTAAAGTTTTTAGGGTTTATAATTTCTATGCTCTATTATAGAGAGGTCCAAACTAGGGGTTTCAGGTCTAGATAGGGTGTTGATATATTCGGATAGTGGTTGTCTAAGTACTTATACTGGGATGTTTATTTGAACTCCAAATTTTGGTTTTGGCTACTTTTTGTTGATCCTAAGCAAAGAATGAAGAATTTTGTGGCATGTTTATATGATATATTAATATATATAGAAACCTTTTGACGAATTCATTATGCTGGTTTATTTTGATTAAAATTCTAATGGTTTAATATGCTTGATATTACAACATAACCAATTTTGAATTTTCATTCCACATTTTTTGGCATAATACATAACTAAGTTTTGTGAAAGTTTCAGTAAAGGTTTTATGAAATATATAATTTGATGAGTCATCTTTGTATGTTTTTCTTTTTGCATAGATGGTATGGATGTATAATAATAATCCTGAGCATTTGGTTTTCATAAGTTATGTGTAGATTTGCATTACAGAGGTTTTATGCTTACCCAATTTTGATTTATGGATGCATATCTTAGCTAATGATTTAGCTAGGTTTCAGGAATGTTTACTGTTGACTCCGGATTATATATATTTTCTTAATTGGTTCAATGTGTAAGTTTATCACATGAATTTGATGGCATGGTTGTTTTAAATTCCTGAGCTTATGGATTGACAGTAGGATGGTAGATAATATGGGCATGAAGGACAAAGTTTTGAATCCTTTTAATTTATGTAATGTGTAGTCGGGAGCTATGATAAATTGCTTTCTTTGTTTGCTATGTATATCTTATATATGGTAGATATATTAATATGTTGATGTTAAGATTTAAATTTCTTAGTATAATTCTACTACTTCCTATGTCTATCTTATCTTGGTTTGTTATAGATCTATATAAAGATTGACATGGTTGTTGAGGAATTTTAATGATATGATAGGGGGTCACCAGGTAAGGATTTTTCTTTATATCTCCTTTCATTTCCAGCTTTGGCCTATTAACAAACCCAAAAAAAAAAAATCAATATATCTGAGTAAAAGATAAAATTATTATGACAACTTTGAAAGTGTTGATTTTTTAATTGAAACCTTTTCATACGATAATTTCATTTACACTTTAAACGTAACCAAAAAATTGAGAATATCAAATTATAATAATTGCGTGAGATTCACTCAATGAAGATGATAGTCTTAAAATTTTCACAAGTGAATCTAGTAAGATTTTTCCAGCAATGAGGGCAAGAAACAAATATAAGAAATGAAATCAAAGTAAATAATATCTAAATCAAAGAAGAAAACAAGATAATCAAAACAAAATTAATGATAGGCAATGGAATTATCCAAGCAACAATAAATAGAGGCATAGCTTTCAAATGGAAAAAAAAAATGTGAAAATTACAAATATCATTCTAAAAGAGAAAAAGCTACAACATGTTATAATTGTGCAGAAGAATAGCAAAAAAGTGATCAATCTTCTAGTAAATCACATGGAGGAGGAAAAAGTAGATTTTATCAAAGAAACTAATAAATATTTCTCAAGAAGGTGATCATAATATAATGATAGCATGTCTATATATTCAAATAAATTCAAATAGCATAAGGTGTATATTGATTAGATAACTATCCAACAAATGACAATAAAATTTGTCTCCTTCTTTCAAAGAATTTAAAGGTGCAAGGATATTTTTGGGGGATGATAGTTAATACAATAACAATTTAGCTAAACAAATGATTCAACTATTGTCAAATGAAAAGGAAGAAGAAAATTACCTTAACCATGTATTGCATTTCTTGTAGAAATCAACTCTTTCCTTGAAATCGAACCAACATTCAATTGAAGGTTTAATTTTATACTAAACTATACAAATTGACAACATCATTTTTACTTTGATATTATGTCGCCAATCATTCCAATTATCCTTGAGACTCATATTAATTTATTACAATAAAATATTAACGATGTGCATGCTAAATCCTTTCCAATTATCCCATTTTACAATCCTTGCATTCAACCAACATTTTCCCTTCCCTAAGTTGATAACATCATAAAAGGTTTTAAGACAATTATTTACATAAAAATCTTAAATTTTTGTGATTATGTTTATTACAAATTACAAGATGTTTCTAATATCACTTATCAAAACCACCTTTAGAATTGATATCATGAGGTTTATATATTGTTATGACGTGAGCTCCACCTAGAACTTTCCTATAATCATTTAAACATTGGCCATGAAAAATTCATAGCTCAAGAACCTAAAGGGATCAAACTATTTTGAAAGCTTTAAATATCTCACAATTTGAAATCGATAATCCTTGGTGCTAAATTTTTCTTCTATCTAGTGTCTTTTTCATTATATCAAAGACAACCCAACATCCTTATATCTACAAAATAGCCTCAAAATTATTCTACAATTCCTAAGTGAATTGTAATATTTTAAATATGTCCATGTTATATATACCTACCACCAATATTGTCTAACATTATTAGCTTCACTTAGTTTACACCATCATAGTTTTCATAACTAGATGACTATCCATAGCACATATCCTCATCCTGACCCATCATGCCTTCCAATTATCCATAGAAATATTTTCCAAAGAACTCTTATATCTTGCTCGAACAATGTAGTAAGTCTATTAAAAAACTAAAAATACATATGCTATGACTTCTAAAACTATATATTTAATCTTTTGCATCATAGTAACACACCAAAATTTTGAATATTGTATTTCATTTCAAGGCCATGCTACACAATAAACAACACATATGAATCACTAAGGGTTAATAGCCTAGAGTCACATTCAATATTCAAGATTAAAGAATGTTACTTAAACATCAATATTTAAATATCTTTATTCTCATGTATAGAAATAAGAATATTATAATCTACTGCATTCTCATTATTAAAAAAAGGCCATGTCAAGATGATTAAGATTAAAATTGTTGTCTCACACTCACACAATTAAAAATAATTTACTTGACCATAATATTGATTTACACCTAAATCATCCTCGACCATAAGTAACGGAATATAATCATATTCAAGCACATCCTTGGGAAAATTGCTTCACATTGAACGTTATAATTGTGCATAAACACTATAGATTTTCATTTTTTTAATTTGAAATCATATTCCAAGCATAGAGAAATCATTATTTTCTAATTCTTGATTGGGGGAATCAATGTAATAAAAGTCTTAAATTTCTTAGTGTTCACTTCAAGTTCAAGAGAATTCAAAATTATGAGAGCTAAAGTCTCACATGCACTACCAGATTTAATTAAAATATTCATACAAGAAGCGGATATATACGTCAAATTTTTAATGAATACTATTGAATAGTAATAGTTGGCCAAAAAAAAATGCATTCCATGTGATCGTAAAACTCATCAACAAAAAAAAACTTAATCTCTTGATTTATACGTAACTCATCTGCAGAACTAAATTTTTGATATTTTGTGGCATAAACACTTTAATTCCAACATGATATCAAAGTCATTTGAGCCTTATTTATGCAGATCCATAGAAGATCAGTTATTGGCATTTGAATTATATTTTAGATTTCTATTTCCCCTTATTTTCGAGTTTATGTCAAATCTATTGTTCTGAGAATTTTATTGGATTGGGCTGGACCTATGTGAGATCTGCAGGCGACTTCATTTCTATTTCCGAATTCGATTTGATCCATTTGTAGGGTTAGCTTTGGTGAGATTTGTCCGAACATTGTATCTATCTACCCGAAGTTTGAAGTTGCAGCTCAGCGATTTATGTAATTGGCATTTTCCCTTTGTATAATTTGCTGGCATTTTCATCCACAGGCAATTGATCTTATAGTATTTTCATCCACGGCTGTACTGTGGACGGATCCGATTCAAGCTACTATGATTTGATTCAAGGTACACAATTCATTGGTTCATTTTTTCAGTGACATTGTACCTGTTTTGTGCCATTCATTTGAAGCACTGGCTTCTCATTATCCTAGCTCAGATTGGCCCTTCATTCATTGGCTTTTCTGCTATTGCATTTATCGGATGGTTTGAGGAAAACAAGGCTATTGTGTTTTCTTTTGAAGCACTATTTTATTTGTGGTTGTGTTCCTTTTATAAGAAATTAGAACCCTAGGTATATACGGAGCTCAAATTTCATATCAGTTGGCTTCTATTTGTCTCAAGCAGCGAATATATCAAGTTTTTTGTCCGATCAACATTATTTGGCAAAACCGAGTTTTGTTCATCTTTTGCTTAAAGGAAGTTCTCAGAGCCTCATACACAGGTTTCACCCACTGACTGCGCAACTATTTTATCGGCTGCTGCATTTTCTCTACCTCATCGACAACTATATCTTATGCTTAGTTTGTGGCTTCTTCTCTATCCAAAGGCATTTATCAGTTGATCAATCTAGGTATTCATTGCATTAGTTTAATCTTTGTATTCCCCCATGCGTTAGCTTTTGGAACTTTGTTGGCCTAGATGGATGGTTTCTTGCTTTGGAAGCGTTGTGGTTGTATTGTTTAAACTAATGATTGCTTGCTCAGGGTTAGCATTATTGGCAATTGCTTTAATATTGGCGGAGGGTTGTGCATTGGCTGTGGTTTTTTTTTTGGCATGAAATCGCAATATTTTCATATGATCAACCTATATTATCATTACTTGGCTACACACATTTGGTCACAGGCGCACAATCCTTGTTGTATCAGCTTGTCTAAAGAGTTGGTTTGTCCCTTCCATATTTGTGTGAACGTGGGCAAGTTGTATTTACTTTCTGCCAACTTATTGTATAAAAGGGTTCACCTTTGATGGGCGATTGAAGTTCATCCGATGGCTCTTGTAGTCGGAATTTCGCTTTTGTCAACCTGTGCTTTCTTTCCAGAGCAGATCAGTGTGTTCATCGTTGAGGCGATCCTTGACATTGCTATTGGCTGGCGATCTAACATTGTTTTGGCAGGTTGTGCATCAGTTTTCAGCGTTTGCATTCCCGTTACCTCTGATTATCAAAGTGGAAGCTCACTTTGTTTTGCCAAAATCTTAAATTACCATTGGAGGGGTGATTTTTTGGTGACAAGGCTTGCAAGCCCATCACCCTCTATCGTCAATCTAGATCTTCCTCGTTGCTACATCTAGGCCCCTAACATGACTAGCGAATCTAGCACTTTTTTTAAGTAGCCTCGTAGGCTATCATTTTATCATTTTGGGAGTTCATTATGTGTGGGTTTTTGTTTTTTTTTAATGAAGAATCATCATTGTAAATAGGGTTTTTTTTTTCATCCATATTGATTGTTTTGAAGAGGGGGAATTATAATCAATGGAGAAATGCGACTATCATCCATCTTCACTAACTTTATTTGTTATCATATTTGTATGATCTATTTTCTCTAACTAGCACACCTAGTAAGCTATTTGCTTGGAGATGTAAGAGAGATCATGTCCTAGGAGTCATTTCTATGCATGTCCCTAATGACATCTTAGGATCTATTATAGATTTTAAGTGTCCTCATGCTCTTTGGAGTTATATTTGGGTGTTATATGGAGATTGTGATTCTCAACCACTTTCAGATTATTGTGTGTCTCTTCATCCTTCAGAGAATATATTCTATGATTATGATACTATTATGTAATTTTCTACTTTGGAGTAATTTGAGACTTCAAATGAGGATGAGGTTGCTTCTAAGGTTCTTGATTCTTCATTAGAGGTAGTTGATCTGCCTTCACTTAAGACTTCCATTATTCCTAATCAGCAGGATTATCATTGTCTTTTAGACTTGGCTAAAGGACACATTACCAGTGATTCATTGCATGAAGTATCTAATTGTCTCCCTCATTGGGATTCCTATTTAACAAACATTGGTTCATTGTTTGTGTAGTCTCACATTTTAGATTTCACATAGTCATCTTTGTCTTTGGATCTTTCTCCATATCAGTTTTCACATAGTTCCATTTTTTGACATTCTTGTTTGTTTGATTGGATAGTGGCATCATTATAATTGTCTTTGATGATAGTTATTGCATTCTTGATGTCACATCATCTTTGTCTTTCGATCTTTCTCCATATCAGTTTTCGCATAGTTCCAGTTTTTGACATTCTTGTTTGTTTGATTGGATTGTGGAAACACTTTACCAGTTTTCAAAGACATCATTATATATTTGGATTCATATTTCTACCAATTCCTATCTATAATGAGAAGAGAACCTGCATTTATTTATGGTTTTGTTTCTTCCTTAGGGGAGATGAGTTGTTTGTAAGCATTAAATCTTATTTTGTCTTCAAACACTTGCCATTAGTGTAGGTAGTTATACATCATGGGGGACTAAATTGTCTCTAATTTTCCCTCCTATGGGAGGGGGAAAGAGGGTGGGTGCAAGGGGAGGTGCGGCTATTGTATAGTATTTTTTTGATGGATGGCATTCTTGGGAGGTATTGTGGAGACCTTCATTCATCACTACATGATTTTCATACCCTTGTTTTGGAGAGGAGTTTTGTCCCATGAGGTTTTCTCATTTTCTTTGTTTATAAGAGATTATTTGTGTGATTAATTGTACATAGGTACGTAGCATGTCCATGTATCCAGGACCCATAATGCATCATCATATCTTATTGCATATTTTCCTCATATTTCATTTTTCTCTGTAACTTGCGCTTAAGGGAGGAATTTTGAAGTAAATTATTATTTACTCTCTATGCTTAAGTTTACTTAGGTATCATGGAATCTTTCTAGGTGTTAGGTAAGGTTTAATATTATTTTATTCACCTACACTTATTATTTTGTGCTAATAGTTGGCAGGTAGTTGTACCTACCCTCAAACCTCATTGGTGCTCCTTTTATAACTCATGCTTTTATAAGGAGAGCATATGTACATAGTTTCTCATCTTGATACATTTATCTTACCTAGCAATTTATATCTTCACGTTGTTCATGGAAGTTATAGCAGTCGTTGAACCTAGCTTGGGAGCTTTGCTCCAACATGCATTTTATTGATTTTATGCATACAATAAGAACTTGTCATTTGTTACAAGGTTAACTAATCACAATAAATTTTACAACATCTTTAATCTAATTTAATCTTTAATTTTTAATTTGATTGAGAGAAATGAGATCATGGAACATATCTATAATCTCTCATGTCCATTACAATTTCAAAGGATTAAAATTTCCAAAAACTAGGCATAAATTACAAGATAACATAAAAGGTATTAACATGAACAAATTAATTGTATTTTGTTGGTAGAAACCAGCCACCTCATGTAGGGTCCCCTCATCCTACCTATAGCTAGCTCACGATGCTTACCATTTCTCTTCATTTATGCATATTAATTTCTTCACCAACTATAACGCTACACAATGTGTAAAGTCGTCAATATACATTTTTGTAATTAAATATTATATGGAGATATATGTATGCTCCATTCATAATTGGTTGTATCTATCTATTTGTCTTTGTGTATTTTCTTTGCATTGTATCACAACTTGGTAGAGAATGGCTAGGGTCGATAGGTTTCATTATGCAAGTGTAGTATGTGTCTAAAAATATCTTATATTTATGGGTTTTGGATTTAGAAACATTTGTTGTAGAATGGATTGTTGAGTGAATCGAAATACTACTCAATATGAAGAATAGATAAAACCTAATAATTTGTTCAAAGAATATGAGATATATTTATACAAGAGGAATTGTGGTTTCGTAACTACATAACTAGTAGGAAATGCATAGTATTAACAATGTAATAGCTGCAATTATAACCTTCTATACTAATATTTACTAATAGTCTCCCACTTGTTATATTTTTCTTGTAAATATACCCCTGATAACTCAAATTTCACCTAACCAAGGGATCGTCACTTCAGGCTTACATCACAAAACTTTTTTGATTGCATAAAATAAATACATATTCCTAAGATGAGCATTCTTTGAAAAAAAAAATCTAAATCAAGTAGACCTCCATAAAACTATCTCATGACCCTTGGAAGGATGTAGCTTCAAGTTGAATTCTAGAGTTCTTATTCTTGAACTCTTGAATCAATGATTTTTAAATTTCAACAAAATCCATATTAAGCTATGACAAAGCTTCATCTAGTTGTATAATGACCCTCGAAAGGGTATAATAATCGATAAAAGCCTCATAAACTTGTTTGACAACAATCGGTATTGAGTTAAAGACTAAGTCCCTTATCTTTCTCTTAAAATAATAATTCACAATGCATGTATCATTCGTTTATCTATTACCATAAAAGAGAAAGATAATAAACAAAAAGTGATTGTAAAGTTAAGCATCATCTAACCGTTAGAAGCTAACTTGAGATGATGAAAATTTCACCTAGCCTCTAAATGTGAAGGCTCAAAGAATTAGTATATTTTTTACACCAAAAGAAGAATTATTAACGAGAGCTTCATCATGTGAACCATCATCCTCAACATAGAACAAGTTACCTTCATTTTGTCGACCTTTAATTTTTCCTTCAAGAACATCGCTTGCTCAAGATCTACATGAGTAATTTGAGTGACTCTTTTTAGTATAATTAAACATTTAATTTCCTCCATGTTAGTGCTTGACCAATTATTTTTTCTTCATGAATATAATGTTGTCTCTTGTTAAAAATCATCTTTCTAGTACCATTTTTTGTTCAAGTTTCTTCTAATAAAGGGGTTGAAATCATTTCTTCTAAGGTTTGTGAAGTTATTTTGTTGAGTGTAAAAATCTAATTATTTTATTTTAAAAGAAAATGTTTAATAATTGCATCACCATCATCTATTGGAACCTTAATTTCTAATAGCTTTTGAATAGGAAGTGACAAATTACTTATGATAGTTGACATTGTGACTTTATCTTACATTTTGAACCTGAACAATATAAGTTTTAAGTAAAAATTTGCATAAACTAATTTTTCTCAAAATAATTTATTGAGTTTATCCCAAGTTTGTACTAATGATTTATCTAAACCTTTACAATCTCATTCAAAGTCAGGAAAACCCAAACAAATATCATCCTTTTGACATCTTCTCGAATAGAAACATTAGCTCCTAGTTTTTTTCTTTCGAACATATTTTTCTAATATATCAAATAGAAGAAACTAAGACAACTTATATTTAGCGTATCAAGGCAACCAATTATCTCCTCTTTCTCTATCTTTCTATTCTTGTCTCTATCTTTTCTCTATTTTTTTGAAATAAAAAAATTGAGCCCTCTATAATATGAAATAATATTTTACTGAAATTTCTAAATTTGACTCTATTTTTAAGATTAGAATAACAAAAATACAAAAAAAATATAGTTAGAACAAACAACAACAAAAAATAGTAAAACTAACAAGGTCAAATTATACAGCAAAATTTAATGGTTGTCTCTTTTGTGCTTGAACTTGATGCTACAAAAATAATTGTTTTGATGCCACTTCTTGTGTAAACCAAAGCATAAACCCAAAATAATCTCCAACTTGTTTCTTGTTCACCATTTGATGCTACAAAAATAAACACCAAATCCTAACATAGTCATCGCAAAAATAATTACTTTGATAGCACTTGTTATGTAAAGGAAGCATAAACCAAAAATAATTAAATATTGCAACACAAATAAATTACAAATAAATAATGAAAAAATTATTTAACAAAATAACACAATAAAACAAAAGACAAATTTACTAGCTAAAATCTTGAAAATATCTCAACAAAATATCTATACAATAAGATATCAACAAAACATCTATACAATAAGATATATGTATTCTTATTACTCAAAGAAAACAATTACAATACAAACCATCATTAAATTTAGAAATAAATATAATTTTTTCCTTCAACAAAATAAAAATTTTCCCTTAATTTATTTATTTTTATCTTTTTATCCTTTATTATAATTACACTTTTTTTTTTATATTAGATATCAAGTCCAAAAAATAGACAGAGAGTTTATACAAAACTAGGGAGCGGGGGACAGGGACTCAACCGCCAAACTGAGGAGCGAGAGAGAGGATTATATACAATTATCTCTTTAACCAAAATAAGGGGACACGGTAGAGTAGATCACTATTGGAGAACCTCATCCTGGTCCTCCAGCCACGTGGTCCAGCCTTTATCTCCTTCCATCCAAACCACCTTCTTCCTTGCTAGGATCTAGGAGCATGTCTCTATCCTGTTGAAGGGAGGAGGCCTGTTGTCCTATAGATCCTTTATCAGCTTCTTCACTGCCGTATCAAAGGACGTCTGGTTCTCTGTGAGCCTAGCCCATTCGTACCCATCTTGCATCTCGTAAACAAACATGGTTGCTCTGCCATCTTTCAGGAATCACAGTAGCTTGTTTCTCTCAAGGTTCATCAAAAAATAGAGCTGCACAACAATTTTGTAATGTGTGAGTTTTTTAAAAAACTCAGTACATTCCCTTGTAATACCTTGGAACTTCTCCTCATTTCTAAGTTTCCAAATAAACCAGAGAATGTAAGAAGATAAAATTTGCCAAACTAGATTAGTATCCTTCCTTAGTCCATGAATAAAACCAGTAACTATATCAAGAGTGAAAACAAATTCTGTAATAGAAATTCCAAACAGAAGCCAAATTTCTCTAGCAAAGGGGCAATCAAAGAAGATGTGACACGCGGTCTCAGGTTTTCTACAGATAGAACACCGGTCATATGCAGCCGATTTATTCCTAATAGGTAATCTGTCCAAAATAAGTTACCATCTAAAGCACTTGATCTTAGGGGGAATGGGGGACTGCCAAAGCTTCTCAAAAGTTTTCTGCCAAGTGTGGGGGGTATGGTTAAAATACCACAAAGTGTTGATATGTTCGATCACTGAGGTATCACTGTTGAGCAGGGTATAGATAGATTTGGCTTTGATTTTAGGGAGGGTGGTGCCATCCTTCCATAGGAATGTAAGGTACCTATGGGCATCTACTTGGGTTTTTTTAGGGAGATTAAGGGGAACGCATGCATTTTTAATCATATTGTATGTCTTCTTATGTGATGCAGGGGGATCATATTTAGTGCTAAGAGCCTCCTAGCTGATAAGGTTATCATGTTCTAGAATATCCATAATGTACTTGATTCCTTTATTATGCTAGTGCTTAGCAGAGCAACCTTGGGTTAAAGCAAGGGGTTTGGAGTTATAATGTAGGTTGAACCACCATATTGACCTTTTATAATGTAGGGTATTGTTACAGTTGATGCTCGAGTTGTTAATGAGACCACACACATGCTCCCAAGCTTTCCAGATGGATTTAAACACCTAGGTGCCTTGGACAGACACAGGAAAACCGCCTGCAATTAAGTCACTGAACAGGAGGGCTTTCCAAGTTTTGGCAGTTTTGGGAACACCATTTTGTATGTTGTTTCTAATGAGGATTTTTCAGGGTTCTTGTCCTTCCAGTGAGTGAAATATCTATTTGGCTGCAAGGGAGATGCCTTGTAGCCTAAGATCCTTGAGGCCCAACCCACCAAGTTTTTTATCCAAGTGGCACTAGGTCTACTTGACCGTGTGAGCTTTCCTTTTACCCTTCCCATTAGACCATAGGAACCATCTGATAGCCCTTTGGATTTCAAAGACTTGGTAGTTGCTGAACATCCACACCGAGGAGTAGTATATGTTGTATGAAGATAGGATTTTTTGGCAGACTTGAATCCTGCCAGCAAGGGAGAGGACCCTATTGTCCCACTTGTTGAGTTTACTGTCTATTTTTCCCTTGACCCAGCCCCACATGTCCTTAAGAGAGGGAGATATAGAAAAGAGGATGCCAAGATAATGGACTAATTTATTAGGTCCTCCCCATGCATAGCCAAACTAGTGAAGCCAATCTAGAGGATTATCTTTCCATCCAAGTAAAATGGATTTGGTTCTAGATATCCGAGCTCCGGATGCTCTACCAAAAATATCAAGTTTTTGATTAAGGGAATCAGTATTGTGCCTTGAGAGCTTCAGGAAGAGTGAGGTATCATCAACAAACTGGATGTTAATCAATTCAGAGTCGTCCAACATAGTAATGCCTTGGACATGGGGGGATAGGGTGTCATCTCTAAGGAGATAATACAGGGCATCCGAAGCAATGACAAACAGAGCAAGGGCAAGGGGGCAGCCCTGCCTAATTGATCTAGAAAGGGGAATAGGCTGGGAGAGGGTCCCATTGATTTCAACCAAGGTGGATGCATCCTTAAGGAGGATTCAAACATAATCACAGAACTCACTAGGAAAGCCAAAGGCTGAGAGCATCATGAGGATGAAGTCCCATTCCACCCTGTCATATGCTTTCTCAAAGTCAACAAGGAACATGGTGGCATCTTGGTTTGAGGTTCTGGCCCATTCCATGGATTCCCAACTCGTTACAAGATTCTCCAAGATGTATCTGCCTTTAATGAAGCTTGTTGGGTGGAGCAGATGAATTTGGGGAGGATCTTCTCAAGGCGAGAGGCTAAGGCTTTGGCTAGGATTTTGTAGGAGACGTTGAGGAGGGTAATTGGCCTCCAATTTTTAATTAGGGCTTTGTCCCCTTCTTTTAGAATAAGCTTAATAATACCCCTATTTATGAACTCCCCCAGGGTGCTAGTGGCAAGGGATTCATTATAGATATCATAGAGGTCGTTGGAGATCCAGTCAATGTTAGTTTTGTAGAATTCAGCAAGAAGTCCATCAAGGCTTGGGGCCTTGCTATCCTTGAGAGCCTTAATGGCATCCTTGATTTCTTGCACGGTTAGCTTAGCTTTGAGGAGGTTGGCTTCGTCCTCAAAGATTCTATTAGGAATAATGGTCCTACATTTGGTACAGGCATTTGTCGAGGCCTCATTATCCTCAGAGGTAAACAGAGTCTTGTAAAACACTTCAAAGGCTTCTTTGATGTCATTGATATCCAGGAGTTTCTTATCATTTATAGTTATTCTATCTATTTTTTCCCTGGTCTGTTTTTGCTTGAGCAGATTAAAGAATATTTTGGAGCCCTTATCACCAAACTAGAGCCAGTGGTTGCAGGCTAGGATGAAAGCACCTCCGATTCTAACCTACTGGTGCTTTCTGAGGATATCTCTAGCCTCGGAGACCTATTTGGCCAAGGTAGGGGAAGAAGGCTGCAGTTGAATTTCATGTTCTAGGGAGTGAAGCCGAAGAGTAAGAGTTTTTTCTATGAATCTAAAGTCCTTGGATTTTTTTTGGCCAATGGTTTGGAGAAGATTCTGCCAGGAGGAAATATTCCTCTACCATCGGAGCGTGTGGGATTGGGGGAGATGTGGTTGCAAATTGAAGAGGCTAACTAGTTTGATGGCATTTAGGATGTCCTCATCTTACAACAAGGAGGTGTTAAGTAAGAATTTCTTATTGCAAGGGTGGCTAGGGGTGATGGAGTTCTTGATGTTGATAATGGCTAAAATGGGGAAGTGGTCAGACAGGGTAGTTGGTAAGATTGCAACCGCATTCCCAAACTAGTTGGGGCAAAAGGAGAAAAAGTCCTTATTAGCATAGAATCTATCTAACCTTGAGTAGATCCTATTAGTGTTTTGCTGAAAGTTGCACCAAGTGTGCCATATGTTAGGGATATCAGGTTTAGTGCCTTCCAAGGGGTCAAACAGTTGCATATGTTGTTTAAACCTATCCCAATGAGGTCTTTTTGAGTTTTTCCATTCAAACAGAAGTCCCCCAGCCTTGTCATTCTGGGATTCAGTCATATTAAAATCCCCCACCATGACCCAGGGGATATTTGGGAGGGAAGTTAGTGAATTCCAGAGGGATATTCTTTCCTTATAATCGTTAGATGCATAAATGGAGCATATGCCAAAGCAAGAACCCTTAACATCTAAGGTAGCCCAAGCTACTCTATTATAGGGGGAGGTCCCTTTATCCTTGAGGTACATTGTCCATTTAGGGGAAATAAGAAGACCAACTCCTTTTCCTCTCGGGTGGTTGGTACAGACTTTGATTGCATCTCGCCAAATGAAGTCAAGTGTAGTGTCGAGGGAGAACCCAACAGATTTAAGTTCTTGTAACATCAGAAAATCTAAGTTTTATGATAGTCCAGAAATCTTTTAATAACAAATTTCCTGTCAGGCAACTCAAGGCCTCAAATGTTCCATGATATGTATTTCATCAAAGTGGAGGATTTAAGTGGGGTTGGTAGGGAGACCATTGTTGATCACCAGATTTCTTCTTGTTTTTGGAGCCCATAGGCCTACCTTTCTTTTTATTTAGGGAGTACCCTTTCATAAGGTCCTCATCATCTTCATTGGTTTCGGGAAGCTCAGCTCTAATATCTGCATTTCCTCCTATGTCACACCCAGACAACTAGGAGCTTGGAAAGCCAGGGAGCATAGTGCTAGATCTAATTTCATCTAGACCCTTATTGGAATAAATAAATTATATAATATGATTGTCCTCTCATTCTTTGAGCATAGATGTAGTCGAGGGATTGATGGTGTTAGTGTCAAAAATAAGTCTTGCAAGTGAAGAGGAGATCGATTGAATGGGGGTTCCGGATCTGAGGATCATTGCAAGGTTATTACTAATGCTAGCACCATCATCACCACGACTAGGGTTTTCCAGATTTTTAACCATATTTCTAACCACAGAATTGACAGGGGATTGATCAGGGTCCTGGGGTTTATGAGTAGAGGCCAATTGGTTGGTGGAGGAGTAGCTAAGATTTAGGGCATTGAGACGGGTAATTTTACGTCTTCGTTTCCTTGAGGTAACAAGTTGAAAACAATCAGAGGGCAATTCTACAAGATTTTGAGAAGGGTCGAAAACAAGGATGAGGAGTTCGAGGGCCAAAGTTGCGAGATCGGGCTTGAGAGGGTTAACGTTATTAGGAGTGGGATCAAGATCTGCAGACATCACGTTAGCCAAATGGGGAGGGGGAGATTGTAGATCATTAACATTTTTAGGGTTTATAGTAGTTTCAACTGAATTATGCTTTTGCTTCCTACGACTAATAATTGGGCAATTTTTACGAATATGCCCTTCTTTCTTGTAGAGAAAACATGCATTCAATCCTCCAAGCATTTCAATTGAGCAGATGAATGTGTCTCCATTAATATCTAGGTTTAAAGATGGTGGAATGTCGATTCCGGGCTTAATTGAGACAAGCATTCTTGAGTCTAGGTTGGGCACCAACCGAGCAGTTTCATCTATCCAAATTATTTTGCCAAATGGTTCCATTAATTGGGGAATGAAACGCCACAAAAAGGGGGGGACATCCTTGAGGATGACCCATCTGGGAGAGGATAATGTGAGGACTTCCTCATTAACTGCCTCTAGAGACTAGGCTAGTGCTCGAAAAGAGGTATTCCCAACCTTCCAGTATTGGCATTTAAGTGCTGCCAATTGGGCTTCATGCGAGTTAAAGAAAATGAGAAAAAGACCTCTATGTATTTGTCTACAGAATGTGATTTTAAGCCCTAATTTAAGATTCCATAGATTGTGAAACCAGTCGTCTACGAATTTCCTAGGTGGGCATTTTTGAGCATCAACACAGGCAAAAAATATGGCAGTGTCACAAACCTATGCTTTTCCGAAGCAATTTCATTCAACATTTCAATATTTGGCAAAATGCAGAAGGGGTCCGAGGTATTGCAAGGGGACTTACCGTCCTTACTGGGTCCTTCGTCTGCAGGAGCCTTAAGGAAGTGTGTCGATGAGCGGACTCCATTTGCAGGCGGGGCAACGGTCTCAGCGAAAGACTTTGTCAGGGCTGGTATTGTCTGTGGCGTGGGTTTAGAGCTATTAACATTAACTCCGTCTGACTCTGGCTCCATTGGGAACCAGGGTTAGGATCGTGCAAGGTGGGCAGATGGGTGGAGTTAACCATAATAAATGTTCGCAGAGCAAAGTAAATGAAACACAAAACAAACAAAGCAAGTGGGCGAGGTAGGAAATGCAAACCAAGTGGAGGAAATTAACTCCACGTAGACGTCGAGGTACTCCCGTCAATGCCTGCATGCCTCGATCCTGCTTCCTCCTTCAGGGTATAGTCGAAAGCACCGAAAAATCGCAAAGCTCCATCCTTCTAGAATGATTCCTTCCTTCTTTAGCACTTGTTTGGAAGCTAATCCCATAAATTCCTTCTCTCTATAATTACACTTTGAATCTATATACACTATCAATAAAGTTCATTATATAGTTAATCCATCAGAATTTCATTCGACCTATTCATTACTTAATTTGGACCTTTATCTTAAGCCAAACCAAAGTAAAATTCGTGCAATAAGGGACAAAAATACCACAAACTTTTGCCTCACCTAAACATTGCCTTGCAAAAAAGACACTAAAAATAATAATAATAATAACAATCACTAAGGAATTTTAGACAGAGCATTGGATAATGGCAGGAAGATATTCTATATTGTTCCGGTGGTCAGAAGGACAAGGATTAATGAATGAGAAATAGGAAAAAGTATGCTTAGTTTAAACCAAAGATGTCTATTTAAAAAGTCAGGAAACTGTTTAAATAAATATATTTAAATTTCTCTAAATTTTGATATTCCAACCGAGCCAAGAAAATACTTCCTTTGCAAATTATAAATTTTCACAAACAAAAACTATAGGCGCTACAAAATCTGACGACATTTGGTCTATTCGCTTCTCCATAGTCTCCCACAAATAATATTAGCGTGCAATGAAAGATGTAGTCCCTACAGGAATTATGAAGCAAATAAACATATTTAACCAATTTAGGCAGCATGGTATTATTCTGTTCAGGCATTAATGAACATAACACATCACAAATTGTCAATCTACAGAAAATTTTAGGAAAACAACTGATCGTGTTTCAATTCCCTGCATCGATAAGGGATTCAAACAAGAGTTCTTCAACGTTAACCTTTAGACAAAATACAAAAATTTCTCGGTATAAAGATGAACTAATCTTATTATCCACTCTTCCAACTCAAAAAAACAACCAAAAAGAAATTTTGTAAATACAAGAGCTCAACAAACTCTTCGATGATGCACACAAGTCCATTTAACAAGTCAGATAAGGCGATCTCTCAAAATCACAGTTGAGGTCTCTCACTTCTTCTAAAAATTTTCAGCGATAAGAGAATTTCGGCTTCCTTAGATGCCCTGGGAAGGATAAACAGCCTGTTGACATATTCCAGAGCGTCATTGAATCCTTTCTGCCGGGAAACTTTTAAGGTTTTCATCGCAGGAGCATGTTGGAGAAAGTAGGTAAGCAGAGGCATATCATCATCAAGTGAGGCAACATTAACATGAACTCGCTCAAGACTTTCCAGCGATGGAGCAGGCCCAGAAATGTCCTGCACCACACCCTAACACCAGACGAAGACTATCAATACATCAGAGAGATTCAGCTGTGAAGAGATTAAATTAAATGTCAATATATTAGAAATACAATTCTGTTACTTTCATCAGTGAGTTCATAGAGTGTTAAGATATTAGAAGCAAATATTCTGCAAATATTAGAAGCAGCTGTTGATAAAGCCACCTAAGGAAAACAATAGTATTTTTAAGCATTACTTAGCTAAGGTGAAGGAGATCGCGCAAACATTTTTTTCAGCAAATAAAAGGGAGTCGTTGTTTCATGATAGATCATTAGGGAGTGGAATGGTGTTGCTGATTGTTTGGTCAAATGGGCTTGTGATCAAATGCAAGGTTGGAATATAGTGGATAAGGGGCAATTATCTCCTAAAATGACTCATTTGTTGGATCACTTAGTAGAAACCGACAGGGTTGTGTAATGTCCTTTTTTTTTTTTTTCCTGTTGGGCGTGTGGCCTTTTTTCTTTGTATCTCTTACTGTGATTGAATAAATTTTTACCCCTCTTTTAGTTAAAATGGTGTTAAGAAAATTAGGAGATTGTTGAAGCTTAAGCATGCGAAGCTAATAGTATAAATCAAAGATATTGCATGAAGCATCAATCTTTTGCAGCCCCAAATTTCTTTTGTTATGGGTAAGAATTATGATAACTGGACAATAATGATGAAAGTTTTATTTCGATCTCAAGATTTCGTAGAGATAATACAAAAACGATTTACAGATTTATTTCGATCTCTGAGATTTATGAGAGATAAAAGAAAGGATTTACAAAACTAGCTGATGAGACAACATTGAACAAATATTTGAAAGATGAACTAAGAGAGAATAGGAAAAGGGATGGAAGAAGTGTTACCTTGAAGTTTCCGGTCTAAAGGCACACGTTCTCCTATTATTCGGAGCCACAATGCGGAGGAGAAGCCAAGTTGCACCTCCATGCATTGTCTCCCCCACTAGAGGAGCGGTGAGGAACCTAGGACTGCGGGGTCTGAGAGCATCGGGCATAGGAGCTTTGGCCATGGTGGCGGCCACAGAGTGGAGTGCATTTCCGGTGGCACTCTGGCAACCGCACAAGGTGCATTGCCTCAATGCTGAAGGAGCTCCTATAAGTGGCCCACCTCAAGAGCCACTTTATCGACTTGTACTTAAAGGTAAGAAATTTGTAGTAGGAGATTTAGCAGTTTGCAAGTTGAAAATGAGAGAAGTGCATGTTGTAGCTTAGGTAAGGGTTCCATGTGGGGGGCTTAAGCTCTATTTTTAAGAAAGAGGCGGTCCTATGAAAAAACAAATTGGTGTTGCAGGATTATTTGGAGTCTTTTTAAAACAAAAAAAAAAGCCCCTACTTTTTAGGCTTGTAAATTTGAGTGGGTGAAAAAGGGGTGGGCCTAGAAATTGTCCCACCATCTTAGGGATGTTATCTGCCACTTGGCAAACATTTAATTTCTATTAAAAAATAGTTTTGGAAGGAAATGAATTATTTTTACTTGTTTTTATTATGCACGCTTTAACTCTATTTTTTAGGAAAAACCCCCTCCATGGGATGTCAACCTTAGACTTGAAGGATTTTATGTCCAGATTTGAAGGTTCTTGAAGGATTTCATTTCCAAATTTGAAGGTGGTTGTTTTTTTATTTTACATATGTGACTTTTCAAATTAAATGTTGCTAGTTATCATATCATATTTCAGATTTTAATTGTTTCTTGAAAGGATTGAAGTTTGAAGAGCAGAAGATATTTTTTATGAGATAGTTGTTGATAGAAGTTTTTGCTGAACTTGTACTGATTTGTATCAGATTGAGAGAAAATTTCAGATTGTATTTAATGCCCATGAGGATGCCTTTCATTGTTGAATTGATTTGTAATGTAGTTTACACATTAACATAAATTTTTAAATTGAAATCAAGAGCTAGTGTTGGTGATTTTTTGTTATCCTCTCAGCATCTTGCATTGCATAAATATGTTGTGTTAATAGCTGAAAGGATGGGTGGTTTGATAAAGCACCCCACCCTTGATCTACATCAAATGGTATCAAAGCTGGTAATTTATTGTGAGATATGTTAAAAAGATTTGTAAGAGATGGTGTGTTGATTAGAATGTGGTTTTGCTGCAACTATTTTGTTGTTTTCGAAAGCTAGTTGTTGAATGTGAAATTCTGAGAGTTTTCTGAATTTTCGGCTATGAAATTTAAAAGGTATTGTTGGTGGAAGAATTATGATCTATTTGGACTCGTATAGATGAATATGAGAGATTTCATTATGCAATTTTTTAGAGGAAAAGGATTCCTTTACATATTTCAAAATATTTTTTTTAATAAAGGCTTGTCACAAGTTTCTGAACAAATTTTTGAGTTTCATGAATTTCAATTGTGGGCTGTAATGTCTTTGATCTACATCAAATGGGGTATTCTAATTAAGATTTTTTTGAAGTGATAACATAGAATGGTTTGGGTTTTGTGTGAGTTTGTTGCAAGAATTAAAAAAGAGTTTTTTGTTACAGGAATGACAGAAGGTTTGTGATTACTATCTTCCAACATAGATAAATTTGGGAAGAAGGTGTAGAGTTCCTCCAATGAGAGATAGTGGGTATAGGAAGCATCTTCTAGAATATTTGTTTGGTAGAGGATAGGTTTTGTGGTAATTTTATTGCATGAAGTACCTGTAACTACAGAGGGTTGATACCCTAAAGTGAGAAAGTTTGTTGCAAGGACTTGTAACTAAAGAGGGGCTTCCAAATCTCTAAATATGTCTTCAAGGAAGAGGATGAGATGCGTCGTGTAAAAACCTATAAGGATTTTATTCTAGAAAAGGTATTGGAAAGAAAATGAGTATAGAAGGTTCTTAGATAAGTTTTATGAAGAACTAAATAAAATAGAGGCTAGATTTGATGTGATAGAGATGGAGTAGAGAAGATATATTAAAGAGGCTAAAAGAAAACATGAATAAAGATTATGTGAAAGGGGTGTGGTGGTTAAAGAAAAGTGTAAAGTCATGAAGAGAGGATAGAATGCCATCCATCAGAAGGTGAAGAGTTAAATATCTCAATCAATAGAGAGATTTGATAAAGAGGGCAGCAAAAAGAAAGTTGAAAATATGCGTTACTACAATCCTCTAAGGAAAATTATGGAAGAAAGAGTATTTGGAAGAATCCCACACAAATAAAGTTGAAGGAAAGAAAGAAAGCAGGAGAAGCAGAAAAAAAGAACAGAGAAAAATAGAGAAAACTGCAGCAATGGATGAGAGTCCTATGAAGGATAATAAGATATTGGAAAGTAAACATGAGAGTGAAGAAGATGATGTACCAATGTAGATTGCACATATGGCAAGAGAAGTTGCAATAGCAAAAACAAAAGTATTGACTCATTTTTGTGATCTTTGCAAAGATAATATTGATGTAAGGTTGGGGCAATAATTGGTCCTCAAAATGACATAATGACCTTGAATAAAATGACATAGTTGAGTGCAAGGGAGAAGGTAGAGACAATAAACAACAAGATTGTAGCAGACAACCATAGAAAGAGAAAAGTTGTAGCAATAGAGAAGCAAGAAATCAAACATGTAATGGGTTATTTTTGTGATGTTGTTGAAGGTGATTTGGTGTTAAATTACTTACAAAAGAGATGGATGAATTTTTTAATGTGAAGATGAGGGAAAATAATAGTATTATTGTAGTAAATGACAATGAAGTCATAGAGATAGATAATAGTGAAGTTGCGGCAATGTTTGGTCTATTGAAGGAAATTGGAATAGTGAAAAATTTGGAGCAACCATGTGAAGAAAAGCACATAAAAGGAATAAGAAATGAGAAGAGTGAAGGTGCAGCAAAGGATAAAGAAGACAAAGGTCAAAGGAAACAGGTTGCAATTGATATTTCTCTTTTTTAAGGCATTGAAGTGGAGGATATGAAGATTGCGTGCATAGAAGAGGTAGTTTCAGCAATCACAAAAGAATGGCTCCCATTGGGGAGATATAAATCAACGTTTACAACAATAAATAAAGAGGTAAAACCTACATTTTGTGAATATTTTGGTGACGGTAATTTTCATATGAATGATACAGTTGTAATTAAAGTATATGAAAATATTAAAAAAATGTTGCAGCAATAGACAAAGATCAGAAAGGCGAGGAGATGGAATTCAATGATTTATGATAAAACCTTAACACACACACATGCTTATAAATGAATGTTGTAATGTTTCTCCAATGGATGGATGAAGAAGACACATGAAGCAGAAGACTTGACGAATGTTTGAAGACTTGAATGCTTGAAAATGATACTGAAGACCTTCTACTTGTTTACCCAATTTCCGCTTATCTTCTCTTATCATTTCATATGAAAATGAGAGGACTAAACCCCTTTTTATACTTGTCTAAGATGATTAATTTTGATCTCACCGAAGGATGACATAGAGGAGATTAAATCCCAAACAACAAATTAGGGTCAAGGTTCGAATGGGCCCATTTTAGGACCACACAAAGAGGGAGGACAAGGGTGCCATGCCCCTATCCTAAGGAGGATCTGGGTGCCATGCCCTGGTCCTACCCATTTTTGGGGCCTGAAATAGGGTTTAAACAAGTTGTAAAGTGTGCAAATGAGGCCCAGTTCCATGGTGGAGGCATACATGGATCTTGATCAAGCGTGGGAGATGATATCACCAAGGTAAGTGGCCTAAAACACAGCTAAAATTAAAAGGGGTGCAATTTTATGACACTACAATAACATGAAGAAGAGATCAATAGGGAGGGACTCAACTTTATCAATAATCTCCTTAGTCTATCTCCTAATTATATTGCCTTGTTTGATCAAGATTTAGATAGACTCCTTCAAGCGATTCCCAACTGCCTTTCCCACTAGGATTCAAAGGCCCTATAACTCATATTTTCAAAAGAATAAGTAAATAATGTCATTTTTTCTCTTATCACCTTGAACTTCTTAGCTCAAAATGGTTTCCCCATAACTTTTTTCATAATTATCGAAGTATTGTGTGTCCTAATGTTATTTTGGCTACCAGGGAGTTCCAATCTTCTAGTATCCTCCTTCGCGAAATTAACAACACATGTATTGTCCTTGTCCCCACAAAGGCTAGTGCAAACAAAATGTCAAAGTTTAGGACTATAAGCCTTTGTAAAATTTTGTATAAGATATTTTCTAAACTAGTGGTCAATCAAATTAAACCTTTCTTAGTTAACATGATTCATTCCCACTAGAGGGGGTTTGTTCTAGGTAGATAAACTTATAATGCTCTTCTTCTTGTCCATGAAGCTCTACATTATATGGAAGAAAGTAATAGAGAAAGTACAATCTTAAAGTTGGATATTTTTAAATCCTATGACATGGTATCCTAACTATGCATCTCAAGGGTTTTGAAGAAGTTTAGGTTCAATGGCAAGATTCTAAAGATTATTGAAGTTTTCAGTTATTCCCCTATATTATCTATTCTTATCAATGGCTCTTTTCAAGGTTATTTATCAACCTTTGGAGGGAGCCTTTATGGGAATCCCCTCTCTCCCTAATTTCTCATAATGTTGGTTTATTTTCTTGGTAGAAATATTGATAACAATGTGATAAGGGGCATCATTCAAGGTGTTAGGTCATCTTCTTTCCCTCAGGTTATTTTCCACTAATAGTTTGTTGATGATACCATATTTATTAGGTATACCTCTATGGTGGAGGCTTAGGGTTTGGTATTTGTTTTGTATGATTTGTAGACGTATAAAAATGACCATATTCCTAAAATGAATATTTTATGTTCATTCCTCTATTTAGTTAAATCTAATTTAATTAAATCACCCACATTCCTCTATTTAATTAAGTAAATTATTCAATTTATTTAGTTAAATTTACTAGAACCTTTTACATCATTTAATTGAATAAATCATTTTATTTAATTAAACCCTTTCTCTCTACTTTTAATTAAATTTACATTTAATTAATAGTTCACCCCAAATTGAATAAATCTAATTTATTCAATTTCCCAAATTGCAACCAAATTGAAATAAAGAAATTTATTTTAATTAATCCTATTATTCCTCATCCACTTACATTTTCCTACATCTCCCACTTGCATCCTAAACCCTATTCCTAATTTTTTCTAGAATCTATCTAATCCTAATTAATTAATCTAAGCCCATCCATTATCCCTTTTCCCTAAATTTGAGAAGGTCACTTCTCAAAATTGGAGTAAAGTCTTCAAAAGGCATTAAAGCCTTTATCCATTCAACAAGCTAACTCGTTGAAAACCCTCAAATTTGGAAGGACTCTTACAAATTTGTCTCCAAAGTCTTTAAACCATTAATGGTTAACTAACCCTTAGTGGCATGGTTAAAGACTTTTTGACTAACTTAACCTCCATATAACCCAAGGGTCTCATCAAGCATTTATTGCTTTGACCATGGTTATTCCTTTAACCTTTGCACAAGAGTTTACCTCTTGGATAAAAGCTTTATCCATTGGATAACCCTAACCTAACCTTAACCCTTACCTCCTAGGGTAACCATGAGGTCTTCTCAAACATTTAATGCTTCTTACCTCTCCTATCAACTAGCCTTATGTTGACAATTGTCACCATTTCATTGGTGAAAATTGTAAACATGGATTGACAACTTTCAAACTTAACCCTTGATTAACTCTTTCAATCCTGACCATCCATTGCCCTATTTTCATTATAAATAGAGCTCTCATTCCTCCATTTTAAGGATCCATGAAAGCTTTTAGTATCTCATTTATGCTCAATTTATTAACACGTCTAGCTTCTCTTTGTAATAGGAATTAATCTAATAAACATTTTAGTCTATTTCCTTTATCATTAGCTTAACTCATAAACTAGTATATCATGTTAGGATAGTATTGCTACTAATCTTGTCATCTTATAATCTAGTTTATTGAATTTGTAGAATCATGCATAGATAGGATGCATTTTCATAATTAAATCAATCATAAGCCTCCCTCATTCTTGTATTTGTCATCCCTAAGCCACTTTGCTCAGTGATCTAAGAGCAAAGGCATTGGCTTGAGGGACCTTGTGAGATAGAGAACCATGGAACCAACCTTGGGAAGTTGAGTCATTCTTCATGACTCCATAACTTGCACCAAGAAGTCTTGTGGGGTGTGAACAAGCTTCTTTGAGACCACATTTTCACTTTTTAAGTTTCATTGACCTGCTTTTCTAGCATATATTTTTGGCGCCCACAGTGGGGCCCTACCCCATTAATCAATTCATTTTTTAAAAATAAACACTTTTGCAGGTACGTGGGAAACATGAATCAACGTGTAGGGAACATCCCTTAGCGCATCTGGTGGATCTTTTAGCACATCCAACGCACTGTTCGACATGTGGGGTTTATTCCCTAGCGCATGCAGTCTATACCTTAACGTATCATCCCCACTAATACTTTCCTATAGGTCTCAGCACAGGAGAAAAACAGAGTAGCGCATCTGAAACATAGTTCAGTGGGTCGGGTCTGTCTGATAGCACATCTGGATTGTCTCATAGCGCGTACAGTTTGTTCTGTAGCGCATCACAAACAAAGGCAAAACTAAAAACTGTAACTGAATGTGAAATTAGACTTGTTGAAGTCCATAAAAACCCACATCTTTTCTAACAATTTCACTTGGTATTTTGCAGGGTTTTAACAAATTTCTTACAGATGGGAGCTTAATTTTAGGATCATTAAATAGTTTAAGTTTTTGCCAACTTAGTTAAGTTAGTTAAGATATAAAACTTGTTTTGATTCTTGTTAAAATTGAACTCACTTTTGTTTGGGCTTTAAAAAGAACCACAAAACAATTTTTCCTTGCTTTTCTAGGAGAGAAAATTTTCAAATTGGGTTTTAAAAAGAACAAAACAAATTTTTTCAAGTTTTGCAAACAAATGGATTAAAAAGAACTTCACCATCCTTTGGTGTATAAAAGGATCCATTTTGGGGTTTAGCTAAGTAAAGAATCACACAAAGTCCCAAAAGTCTTTTGCAACTAAAGAGGGAAAATCTTCCCCTTTCAATCGATTTCTTTTGTTGATGAAAATCACGTTCATTTTGTTGACCAAGTTCTTTTTTAGAGCAAAAAATCATTGCTTTGAAAAATTAAAAAGAACACCATGTCTTCGTGGAGCAACATCTCCATATAGGATTAGCAAATCATTGCTTTGAAAGGCTAAAAAAAATTTGTGTGCTTTGTCTCGAAAGTGGAAGGTATATGCTCTCCCCTTAATTGGGTAATAAAAAAGTCAAACCACTCTTAAAGATTTATTTAATTCAAGCAACAAATTCTTTAGCAAGTCTGCCTTCCCGAGTGGTTGAAAAACTCTTAAAGCCATTTTTGGCCGGTGTGAAGGGAACAACCTAAGTGGAAAACAACTTTGAAGCCAAGTGTTCCAACCCACTATAATCAAAAGTGGAAAGTGACGAAAGTCCTTTTCAACAGTTGCATGCAGTGATTAGCCTTCCCCCATTATCCTTGAGATACGTAAAGCCTTTGTTCGAAAGGTTGGGAAGCCTCTTGAGGGAGTTTATCACTGACGGCCAAACAGGAAGCTTGATTATGAACCTTAGCATAGAAAATTTGAGCCGAGTGAGTAACCAGACATTTGCAATATCATAGTACAAGGGTGGGGAATAATCTGCCCCCAAGATCACTCACCATATATCTCCCAAGATAACAACTCAATTGTGAAGCAATTCACTTTGGGTTAATTTCTAGCAAAAGGCAAAAAAATGGGTTCCCCTTAGAGGGTGACATGGTTGTTTGAGCTAATGGAGTATCAAGACTAGTGGGCTATGATATTGCCTATGACCCTTGAATAAAGAGTCTGATTGAAGTGCATGTTGTATCTAAACCTATCAAAACATTGAGGATTTGAACACATCCTCGCAGAACATACACTTATTGTTTAAATTAAGCAAAATGGTTGTCTCTTTGATGTCGTGCTTTCATTTGTTACTTCAGAAAATCATCTATCAGCATTAAAAACTCAAGGCAAAACTTCAAAATTACAGAAAACAACCAAGTCAAGGCAGTTTAGTGCATAAGAGCAACATCTTAGCGCGTGGGGACCATCTTTTAGCGCATTAAACCTTATCTTTAGTGCATAAAGTCTTAAGAGTAGCGCTTCACCAGAATCTAAGAACCAACAGTTGCAATTGGTGCATTTTGAAAACAGTTTAGCGCGTTGAAGTATCAGCTTAGCACGTGGAAGCCAAACTTTAGTGCGTAGGGTTTAACCAATAGCGCACAGGCAGCTCATATTGGCGCACAATCTTTTGAACCAAAACTGAAGAAAAATTAAACAGTATAAACCAGTTAGCACATAGTAGGGGGTAGCATAGTGCATGGAGTCTTTTTTCTAGCACGTTGAGAACTTTCTGTAGCACATTGCATCTCCGTTTTAGCACATAGTCAAAACCACAAAAACAGGGGGCAAAACAGAGGTCATTTTTGAAAATTTTGAAAACATTCTTAGAAGTTTTCCTTCATCAACCTAAACTTCATCAAATAGAAAACCAAAAACAGAGTATCAAAACTATTTCCAAAGCAAGTTTCCCATCGAACAAAGTTGTCCAAAATCTAAAACTAGTCGCAGGATAACACATCTCTCATATCAAAATCAGGAAACATCATCACAGGTGGCAAATAGGTCTTTTAAATCAAATGGATTTCTATCCCAAAACACACTTGTTTCAAACTTCAAGTTGTCAAATCGAGTTTCCATATCGGAAAAGCTCGTATTCCATATCATTTGATGCACTTTGTTGTGAGGGGGCATCTAAACCTTCACTTTGATAAAATAAAACTTGAGTTTCCAAAACAAGCTAAACTTAATCCAAAACAACTCAAAGAAAACCATTGATCACATAACTAATCCTAATATTCTGAGAAGAAAGAGTATTTATCATAACACTAAGTTGAAGAAACAGCAACCTAGTTCTTGGAAGCTTGCCAAAAGAAATAAATTTTTATACATCAATCGTCAACTCTTCAAATCTCATTGAACATTACTTCGTCATATACGATTATATCTTCAAGATAAAACCAACGAATTTGACAAAGAACCTTTGAGGAGTAGAGCATTCTGCCAAAAGTCCACATTCAACCAACAAATAAATCATGGAGGAAAGATCAATCTAGCATTCTTCCCCGACGAGTGCATCACTTACAACATGTACCCCGATTTGAACCACCAACCCTTGAACAACACATCGAAGAGGATTTTGTCCCCTTTGTCACGGAAAGTTTCTACTAGATGCCTACTATTACTTGCTCTCAACGAAACAAAGTGAAACACAACCTGAATCAAGCATGAATAGAAGGTTATCTAATCCTTTTGAAGGTCCGCAGCTAGAGGACCCTGAAATTACTGAGGAAATCCTTCAAGAATGTCAAGAAAATTCTTCATTTCAAAGGCTTGTGGAAAGACTCATGGAAAATGACAAAGAAAAATATATGCTCATGCTCACAAGTAAAGGAGTTAAACTTCCGAAAGATTTGGACACAGACATTTTTAGAACAGGATCTTGACATTATGAATATCAAGAACGACAAAGAGAAGAAGAAGCCCATGACCCTGAACAAAACATACCTGAAAAAAATATACCGGAACAAAACTTGCTTGAGCAAGGCATCCCTAAGCAACACATCCCTGAATCAAACATACCATTCCACACACCATTTCAACTGAGAACTAAAGCAAGGGAATAATTCTTCCCTCGGCAAAATAATGCACCATTGATTGCTCTCTCTCAACAAATGCAAATGTTACAAAGACAAATGCAAGACATGCAACAAGGGACAATAGTACGGTATTCATTAAATGAAATTTGTCCTGATCCATTTGATAGAAGATTGAACATGGTGTCTTTTCCTCCAAACTCAGACATTCCCAAATTTGACAAATATGATGGAAAAACCGATCCCCGTGATCATGTTCGAGAATTTTGTACAATGAGTCTTGAATTTTCTCATGATGATACCTATTTGATGAGGTTATTCTCAAGAAGCTTGGGAGGGCAAACAATGGAATGGTTATCCAAAATCACACCTCACGTCAAATCATTCGATGAACTAGTCAACAAATTCATAACTCAATATTCCTATAACATTCAACATGCTATCACCATGTTAGACATCTGTAACACCAAATAGAAAAACAATGAAACATTCATGGTATTCCTTGAAAGTCGGCGGTATATGGTTTCAAGATATCCTCGAGATGTGCCTGAAAATGAAAAGATGGAGATTTTCATCGACAACTTGAATAGTGAGATGAGTTACAAACTCAAACTCCAATGCATACCATCTTTCACTAAATTGATTGAGAATGGCATCCAAGTAGAAGAGGCATGTGTCAAGAAAGGAACACTAAAATTCTTCAAAGAAGGAACAAGTTCATCCAATTACAACAACCAAAACAACAACAAGTTAGACAAATCCAGATTCTGGACCAGAAACAAAAACAATAGAAATGAAGGAGGCAATGAATCAAATGATCCAAAATCAAAGCAGCTCATGCTCGCGTTATCAGGTAATCCTCAAGCTACAAAGAATCCCAAAGGTGCTAACCCAAGCACTAACGCTTATGCACCGAATATCAATCAAGATCAACCCAACACCAACAATACCAACAATACCCAAAACAATAACACTAATCGAGGACCTAATCCAAATTCACGGGGTAATGCAAACAACTCTCCAAAATGCATTTACACACCATTGGGGCAATCACTGGAGTCAGCATTCAGAGAACTCTTGGCAAACAAAATTATCTCTTTACTAGCAATCAACAACTTTGAACCACAAATCAAACCACCTTGGTGGAATGACTCACACTTTTGTGATTTTCATCGCAATAAAGGTCATCAAACAAATGATTGCATGAGGCTTATAAACATTGTTCAGGACATGATTGATAGAGGTGATTTAACAGTTGATTGTCTCAAGACAAATGGTGACCATGGAGCCTTTAAGAATCCTCTTTCAAACTACAACAAGGATGGAGATTCAACCTCAAATGATACACGTGGAGCTTGTATCAATCACATCTACAATAACACCATCAATCCTATATCAGCTACAGACAATCAAGTAAACGTCATCACAATTAGCGATAAACGTGATCATGAATCTGTCAACGTAACAACCAGGGCTCAAAAATATGTCTCGAAGCAACATATGTCAACGACAAATACCATACCCAAAATTCAATATGATCTAGTCAGCCAACTGCGCAAAACTCTAGCTCAAATATCTATACTAGAGTTGCTAAAACTTTCGCCAAAACACAAAGACATATTGGAACAAGCATTATTAGAAACAAATGTACCTCAAGATCTGGATGCTAACAAATTCCAAGCCATGGTCGCTCATATGACAGGGCCTCATAATCTCATTTTTTCTGAGAATGATAATATCTCATTGAACCATCCACACAATACTCCTCTCAAGATTGAAGTCTTGGTCTACAAGCATCAATTCAAAAGAGTATTAATAGATGGAGGAGCTGGACTCAATATCTGTACCTTAAAACTTATCCATGCATTAGGCTTCTCTGAGGAGTCTATTGATCCACGCAAAAAGATCACTATCAAAGCATATGATGATGAAGAAAGATCATCTAAAGGAACAGTAATGTTACCAATTCAAGTAGGACCGATACAAAAGGACACTATGTGCTAGGTCTTAGATATAGAGCTCACATACAATATCTTATTAGGTCAACCTTGGATACATGAAATGCAAGCAGTACCTTCTACTTATCATCAGTGTGTTAAGTTCCCCTACAATGGGCAGGAGATTTCTATATCAGCAGATCACAATCCTTCTCAACATTGTAATGCAATGGGGACAGCCCAAGATAGCTTGGTTCCACATAATAGAGAAAAGCAAAGTTACTCAGCATCAGATCTTCAATAGGAAAATTCTACATCACTGTCTATAGATTTCAAGAAGAAAATAAAAATCAAAGAGCAAGGCATGGGAGAATACTCTTTGGAACCCATGTGTTTGGCCAACTTACCAACATCACCTAAATCTCATGGATTGCCTACAGCATCAACACATCAAGCAACTCAGCCCATCACCAAGTTTGATGGCACATTTATCCAACTTGGTGCTCTAGCACATGAATCAGAGGAAAAGGACATCCTTAGCTGGTTATACAAGGATGAAGAAGAAAATGATAGAGCAGCTACTATGGAAGTAGTTATACCAACATACCTGTATGGAAAAGGCTACTTAATCATGTAACAAATGGGATACAATGGCAAAGGACCTATCAAAAAATGTTAGGAAGGCGTAACGGAACCAATAGATCTTCCTTCACAATTCAGTAAAGACAAAAAAGGATTGGACTTTGAACTCACTCTACTACCAAGGAGGGAACCACGCAAATATCAAAAATCTCAGTGGAAAGCAAAGCAGAAGTACAAGGAAGACTCCTGGCAGGAGGCACTATTTTTTCTTATTTATATAAATACTAAATTTTTTAAAAAAATTTGCTATCTCTTGATATATTTTATATGGAATTTTCTAAAATATAGGTGAAGCATATGAATAGCCATTATAGCTAACTTCGCGCATTCATAGATTCTAAATAACACATCGAATTTTGATGATTTTTTTTGTTGTCTCCACATGCAACTTAATACTTATAAGGGAAGAGTACTAGTAGTTGAACATGCATGAATTGTTGTGAGGGTTGTTGATACTTTTTTCTCCAATAGTAGTACAAATAAAAACTATTGTTCGAAACATAAAATATCAATTTTTGTGTGTTTATATATTAATAATTACAGTACATTGCACCAATGGTGGTGACTCTAAAATTGTTATTTCTATGAAATGTATCTGATGCTCTGCAAAAAGGACAAAGTTAGGATAAACAAACACCTGAACAAGAAACAACAAGAGTCGATTGTTAGATGTTAGAAAATCATAAATTAAAAACTATCCTAAGTAAGCATATCAAGAAAAACACTACCAAGCAAAAAGAAAACTTAAGTAATCTACAAAAAGCAACTAAGCTCCTCCAAATGCTCTCTACCATGCTAGTAGTTTCTCCTTCCTTGTTCCTCTCCTCTCCAAGTTCCAAAATAGTGTAGCTCTCAGTAGCTTTTTGCACTATGGATGCTTATGAAGATTCAATATTAAAGTATTTGCTCTAAATATGAATGAAAAGCTAATACTAAATGCTATAGATACTAAGATGATTTGTTTTAAACTAAAATGACAATTATATGAGTTATTTATGCTAAATGCTCTCTGAAATTCACTATAGGTTAAATGCATACAAGTTTTCAAGATCCGGATTATGAAAAAATGGGCTCTATTTATAGAAAAAATGGAGCAATGGATGGTTGAGATTGAGTAATCTCAACAAGGGTCGGGATTGAATGATTTGAGATCCATGTGAGGGCTTTCAACCCAATCCCAGGATGACAAGTGTCAATGTGAGATAGGTTGAGAGGAGGGGGAATAAGCATTAAATGTTTGACATGACCTGAAAGTTAACTTGGAAGTTAAGGTCAAGGTTAGTTGAATGGATAAATTCTTTATTCAAAGAATAAAACTTTTATCCAATGGATAAACTCTTGTGCAAAGGCAAAAGGGATAACCATGGTCAAAACAATAAATGTTTGAGGAGACACATGAGTGCAAGTTGAAATAACCATAAATGGTTATGTAAGAGCCATTAATGGTCATGTAAGAGCCATTAGTGGTTTTGGAAGACTTTGGAGGTTAAATTGTTGATCACACAAAGCATTAAATGCTTTTCAAAGACTTTAAAGTCTTTGAGAAGTGACTCTAAGTTGCTTAGGAATGTGACAATAATTAGTGGATGGATTAGGTTAATTAGGAAGGGCTTAGAAGAATCTAGAAGGGGGTTAGGATTGCAAGTGGGTTTGGTGGGTGAGGGAAAATATGATTTTTAAATAAAATTTTTTTTATTTATTTAAATAAATAGGTGCAAGTTGCATTTGTAGGAAAATGCAAGTGGAGGGGAATAAATGATTTAAATAAATGTTTTATTTAATTTATTTAAAAGAGGAATAGGGGATTTTAATGAAATAAATATGATTTATTCATTTAATTGATTTGAATTTGGTTTAATAAATTAATTAAAATAAATTGAATAATTTATTTAATTAATAGGAGAATGTTTGAAGATGAATTAATTAAATATTAATTTAATTAACTGATGGCTAGTGGATTTTTAATCAAATAAATAAGGAATATTCATTTAATTAAAATGGGCAGATTTATGTGACTACATTTACCCCTCTTTGATACGGTGCGGTTTATCGCGTCATTTCAAAGAAAGAGAAATAGATGTGAAGAAATGCTCCATAAAATGTTAATTTAATGGGTGGTATGCCCCCTCGAGAGATGGGTCGAAATTTTTTGAAAAATCGGGCGATCTCTCAAAAAAGAATGAAAATTGGCAGAGTGATAGAAGAGAAGAAGTTAGCAACGTGGGTGAAAAATAGAAGAAATCGGAGATAACATGGAGAAATGAGAGGCTCGAAAAGTTCACGGGGACCACGACGGTGAGCGGGGGAAAGTTACGGTGACAGTGAAGGGTTTATATGGGGAGAAAGGGGTGAAAACAAGAGCATTTGTTACCGCGACCAATGTGAAATTAGAGCTCTGATAGTGATGTTTTAGAGGAGCGAGCAGCAATCAAGATGTCGGTACCTATTGCAGAGCACCGTTTCGAGCGAGTCCATCGATTCCATCGGCCAGATGATTACGGACCAGCGGTACGCAAATTTAAAATTTTGAATTTTATGCATTTTGGTCATGTTTTTTTGCTGAGTCCAAGTTGAGTTAGGACAATAGTGCTGAAACTATGTTTTGGAGCTTTTGTCTAATTAAATAGCGCTTTTATGCCGCAATGGCACTATTGTGTTGTTGTTTGAGCGCTATTGAAAATATTAGCACTATTGTGTGCATGTTTAAGCGTTATTGTTTGTTGAGCGTTGTTGAGGGGTCAATTGAGCGCTTTTATCTTTAAGCAATGCTATTGCATAGGTCTTGTAGCACTTTTGCAATCTTAGCGCTTTTCTAGGGTTGATTAAGTGCTTTTGTGAGGGGTTTAGCGCTATTGTGAGGGGTTTAGTGCTATTGTTTAGGAAGTAGCGCTTCTGTTGAGAAAAATAGATGCCCCAAGTTGTGTGAACAAAAATCTCCCGATGCCAATGATGGATGAAAAAGGGATGTGAAGTGAGAGTTGTTTTGAACCATAGCAGCCTTGATGAGACTTAGGTCATTAGGATAAATGCCTGTTGAAATCTAGGTGTGCCATGATTGCTTACCTGTTGAGACCCGAAGATACTTGATCAAAGTATCTGGTAATAGTCTAGGTTTAAACTTTAAGAAAGTTTGAAAACAAAACCACTGATAATGATTGATTGATGCCCATGTACAAGAGGATCTACGCATGTTATAGTTACACGAGAGACATCCAGCGACACAGGGGTTACGGAATCGGCTGACAGAGACCGAAATTGATTGCATTGCAGTGATTGGGTTGTACGATGTGATGCATATGCCCGTGATTCAGATGAATCACAGTTTGATTACAGCTTTGGCAGAGCACTAACACAGTGAGACATGCACGTTTCACCTAGCATAGGGGGATATGACATTGACTTTAGAGGATGTGTGGTGTATCCTTCATATTCCCATTCGGGGTGAGCTAATCACATATGATAGATCATGGAGGACTCTAGTAGTGCAGCGATTCTTTGATGAGGACGTGTTCATTCATGACGGCTCCATAGCTTGGGAGAACATCACGGCGTTGTACGAGCCACTACCCGCAGTTTTATTTAGGATTGTGGGAGGGCTACTGTGTCCTGGTAGGCACTCGCATGGTCTGGCCGTTGGATGGGGTTAGGTTATAGAGCAGATGATGACGGAGGGGACCTGATTTGCCTGGGGACCGTGCGTGTTAGCGCACATGTATTAGGAGCTGCATGAGGTAGCGTACCATGGGAGAGGTTTGTTGGCAGTAGGAGTGACGCTGTTGCACATTTGGGCATGGGAGCACTTACCGATGACTCAACCAGTGAGTCTGAGATTTCAGGCAGTTGATCAACCCTATATGTTCGTGTACAGCGGCATGATGAGTCAGCCCCACTTGGGGAAGTTAGAGTGGTGGCAGCAGGCACTAGATGATCTTGATGCGGTGATCTAGAGACCTTATCTAGAGTGTGAGCCATGGGAGGATGATGCGGAGGCCTTTCCGTATGTATTCATGACCCGATTCCTAATTGGGCGGACATCCTACGATGTAGAGAGACAAGTGCTAGGTAGGGTTCTGAGGTAGTTTGGATGGTAGTAGGGACTGTCGAGGGGATCAAGAGAGTATGCCAGAGTGGACCGAGAGAGATATGCATGGGGGCCAGTACTTCCATATGATCAGGCATTGGCAGAGTTCTAGATGCTTTAGGCGAAGCCATGGGATATACGACCGAGGGTGGTGGATGCTGGGGTGTCAAATGAGTATACACAGTATATGGTAGCTCATTCGATTCTACGGATATCCGATCCAACAGAGCCGATTCCTTCTTTTGAGGATGAGAGGGGATGGAGACGAAGGAGAGGAGGAGTTCGAGGACTGATGATAGGTGGACGAGGGAGGGGGGATGGTGGTGACAGAGGAGGAGGAGATGGTGGAGGTGGTGGAGATGGTGGAGGTGGAGGAGGAGGAGGAGGAGATGGAGGAGATGGTGGAGGTGGTGGAGGTGGCAAATTAGGTGGCTTAGGTGGTCGGGTCCAGCAGAGAGGGGGAGGCGGATTGCCACTGCAGATATCATAGGGACCGTTGGTGCCAGGCGGAGTCAGATTAGGTGGTTGAGGTATGGAGAGGGAGATCCCGATGGACAGAGGGGAGGGAGCAATGCAATAGTGTCCTTTTGTTATGCATTTCCTTGATGGTATTGATGTTGATGGTAGTAGTCTGAACATATATAAGTTTACCTTAGAATATTGCACTAGCTTTGTGTAGTTGTTCATTGATGTCAGAGAAAAGTCTAGTAGAGTCTCACCAAGTCATCCATTACATCCTGCATTCCTAGGATTAGATTAGACTCTCTAAACCCTTTCTTTTTTATCTTTCTTTGTTAGATGAGTTAGTCCCAAGTTTCAACAACATCCAAGTATTCAAACATTCATGTACAACAAAAGTCCCCTTGTGATTCTAGCATTATCACATGAAACCATTGAGCTTATCCACACATCAAGACCTAACATTTCATAACCTTAGAGTTGTCTCATTTGATCGCAAAGCATAGCATTTGAGAGACTTTGTTCAAGAGAGGATAAGATACCTTGGTATTTAATTTTGTGTTCATATGTGCATTAAAAACACATCAATGAGTATGTTGACTATAACATTGATTGTTATATCTAAACTGTCATCTCATACTTCATCTTCTACAAACTATGCATCTATACTAATTATAACCCTTTTGGCGATTGGATTGTATAAGTTGTCAGCCTTGGATTCATCACTATATCCCACAAATATGCATTTTTCTCCTTTGTTGTCCAACTTTTTTCTCAATTCATTCAACACATGTGCATTTGCCACACATCCAAATACTCTCATGAGAGACATTATATTTTCTTCCACTCCATACTTCTTCTAGAATCATATTGATGACACTTTTAGCGAGGAATCTATTTATTATATCATAGTTTCACATGCTACTAATTCAACTCAATACTTATGTTTGATAAATATTTTTCCTTCAACATGCTCCTTGTCATTTTTATTATTGTTCTATTTCTCCTTTCAGCTACACCATTTCATTAAGAGGTGTACCTAGTGGGAAATTGCTTGTGGATTCTATCCTCTTTGCAAAACTTTATGAAGTCATTTGAAATGTATACACCACCCCTATTTGTTCTCAATGCTTTGATGTGATGCCCACTTTGCTTCTCAACAAGAGCCTTGAATTGACAAAAATAATCAAACACTTGTGAAATCATCAATGAATATCAAGAAGTAGTAGGTTCCACCAAAAGAAGGTGTTTGCATTGGTCCACACAAATTTGAATGAATAATCTCTGATAATTTATTTTTACGGATTGGATTTCATGTTGGAAATGATTCTCTATCTTGCTTACCCAAGATGCATGCTTCACATATTGTCTCCAGTTTTTCTATTAGTTGCAACTACTTCGCTATTCTTTTCTTGTGCAATAATTTTAAGCTTCCAAAGTTTATATGGCCAAATCTTAGATGCAATAACAAAATTACCTGAAAATTTAACTAGGATTGTGCATTCTCTATTTTTTGCAAAAGACCCTATACCCCTTTTGAACAAGTTGTCCAATACTCATTAGATTATGTTTTAAACCTAGAACACAATACACATTTGAAATATACTTTTTTCTTCCCCTTTTTTGGTTAGAATGTTAACACTTCCAACTCCCATAATTGAAACTTTGTTATCATTTCCCAATGTGACATTTGATTTTACACTTTCATCCAAACTAGAAAAAAATTCTAAATTTTCAATTATATGATTTCTATAGCCTGAGTCTAAAAACTATATATACTTTTGACTTTCTTCTGCAACATTTCAAGCTATAAACATACAATCCTGATTTTTATTTTCTTTAGTGAAATTTGTACTTTTCTGCTTAGAATCATATTGTTTCTTTTTACATTCATTTAAATAATGCCCATACTTCTTGCAATAGTGACATTGAACCTGAAACTTCTCATTCCTTTGACTTTGTGGTCGATTTTGGCCTAGATTATGACTTGGGTTTTGGCTGCTATCTCTTCCACTCGAGCTTGATGGACTGTTTCTTCCACCTCTATATGAGTTTCTTCGTCTACCTCAGAAATTTGATCTTCCCCTACCTCTACCACAACTAATTGAGACTTGTGTCTTGAAAGCATGCTCCAAACTTATGTTTCCTAGCCTACTTAGCCTATGCTCATGAGAAATAAGAGATGCATGTAATTCATCAATTGAAAATTGTGAGAGATTTTTGTTGTGTTTTATGGCCACCACAATATATTCTAACCTTGTAGGAAAACTTTTAAAAGTTCTTTTCAACCACTCTCCTCTCTTCAAGGGTTTTACTATGAGACCTGATTTGATTTACCAATCCAATGATTTGAGTGAAGAATGAATCTACTAATTTAGATTCCATGTAAATTGTTTCAAAATCTCTTCTTAGCATTTACAACTTAGCTATTTTGACCTTTTCCGTTCCTTGATAGGCTGTCTGAAGAATATACCATGCTTCCGTGAACTTTGTTGCTTCTGCAATCCTTGGAAATATGCTCTCATGCACCCTTCGAAAGATATAGAAAAGAGAGTTTTATAATCTTTTTTCCATTATCCTTCAATAAGTCTTTCTCTGCTTGAGACAGTGCATTATGTGTTGCTGCATCAGCTAGTTCAAGATAGCCATTCTCAACAAACTTCCATAAATCTTCTAACCTAAATAAAGCCCTCATTGTGATTGCCAAGTAGTCATAGTTTTTGTGGATTTGTGAGACTTGTTCATAGAGCTGCCATTGCTGACAGCAAATATCTTGTTAGAACCCTCTTAACTCCTTGCGAAACTTTTGAAAATATTTAGCACCACTAACTTGCTGCCCTAATACCAGATGGAGGAGAGAGGCAAAGGGCAAGAACAAATAGAAAAAACAATGCAATAACAAAGACAACATAATGATCCATTCACAATGCTATGTATTCATATATATTTCAACATAAATACAATGTTTGATTCCATGAAAGAAACTGCTGCTCACTAATTACCAATACAGAAAATATAAAACTTAAACTCTCTTCTTAACTTGAAACGCTGTTGCTACTTTGCTATTGTAACAGCAACACTTCTGCTCTATTTTTCACACATTAGATTAAAATATCTCTCCCTTACCATCCGTATATGCCCAGAAAACATAGGACAGCAGCAAAACTAAAAACACTAAATGATTGTATAAGATATCTTTGAAGTAGATTATGAAGCAAGTCTGTACGTTTCAAAATTGTTCTGTGTGGATTGAATAGGAAGGCACTGTAAGGTTCAGAAGACAAAATGAGAGGACTGGAGAAGAAGAAAGTGCAAAGGACAACTGATGGTGGTAGAGTAAGAAAGAAGTAATATTAAATTTAATGTTGGTAGTTGGGATTATACCGCAACACGTAGCTTACAGTTGAAGATTGTTTTTCATTTAATATTCATTTGCATATGTGGCTTGCTGCTCTAATACCAGATGGAGTAGAGAGGCAAAGGGCAAGAACAAATAGAAAAAACAAAGCAATAACAAAGACAACGTAATGATCCATTCACAATGCTATGTATTCATATATATTTCAACATAAATACAATGCTTGATTCCATGAAAGAAACTGCTGCTCACTAATTACCCACACAGAAAATATAAAACTTAAACTCTCTTCTTAACTTGAAACGCTGTTGCTACTTTGCTATTGTAACAGCAACACTTCTGCTCTATTTTTCACACATTAGATTAAAAATGCTCTCTCTTACCATCCGTATATGCCCAGAAAACATAGGACAGCAGCAAAATTAAAAACACTAAATGATTGTATAAGATATCTTTGAAGTAGATTATGAAGCAAGTTTGTATGTTTCAAAATTGTTCTGTGTGGATTGAATAGGAAGGCACTGTAAGGTTCAGAAGACAGAATGAGAGGACTGGAGAAGAAGAAAGTGCAAAGGACAACTGATGGTGGGAGGGTAAGAAAGAAGTAATAATAAATTTAATGTTGGTAGTTGGGATTATACCGCAACACGTAGCTTAAAGTTGAAGATTGTTTTTCATTTGATATTCATTTGCATATGTGACTTTTCATATGAAGATTGAAACAGTTATGCTGTAAAGAATCTCTATTATCTTATGTATTGATGTTTTGAATGAATCAATAGATTTATCATCGCTCTAGTAGTAGGGTATTATGTTCTAGTGATTTCTGAATGTTTTTATTGGTTTGGAATTCAGTAACCTGGCAAACAATTTCTTATTATTTTTGGTGATCCATATTTTTAGTTTGTATTTGTCGCTTCTTAGTTTTGTTATATCTGTAAAATTTTGTAATGATGAAATGGATGATACCAACCAGTTTCTCAATTCTACAAGGTTTGTTGGTTTTTGTTTTTTCTCAAATCTATTAGAACTGGGCGGAGGCCTTATTTGGATCAAGCAGGAATATAGAATTTGCAGTAAAGTAAACTACATTAGAATATCAACTTACCCGCGCACGATACTTAGCGTTGTTGATGCAAATCTGGTTCAAATCTCGAAATTTGTGTAAGCAGCTCACATCGCTCTGATAAATCCCACTTAAAATTGTCATTTTCCTGAATGATTTCAGGGTTGTAAACGGGTCAAGTTGTGCAACGGTGGTCGACAAATGTAAACATGTTGGCAACTCGAATTTCATCTTTTCCACATGATACGGGACTTTCATTGCAAGACTCACCAATCGCGGGCAACTTGTTGTGATTGCCCTGATTCCATTAGATGAGGATGGAAAATCAAGATGGAGAAAAATAAAACTTCCAGAGCATACTTTTACTCTTTGAACCCCATGACAATTACCGACGACTAAAACTTTCAGAACTGGACATAATTGCAGCATTAGATCGAGGGTCTTGTCATTCAGCTTAATGTAGAGCAAATAGAGGGTTTCGAGGCAGGCGAAGCCACCACAGGAGCCAGGCATGTCTTCGAGACGAAAATTCCTGAGAGACAGATATCTGAGCTTGGTGCAAAAAAACACAGAATTCGGAACCTCAACCTCTGTATGAAACTGGAGACTTATCTTTCTCGCATCTTTTAGAGCGGCATGGTGAATCCACTCATTTATCTTTGCATTTGAAACGACGAAGCTGATTAATCCGTGAAATTGGAAAAGTTCAAGGGGTACAGAATGCCACTTAAGAATACCATCAATTATGTTTTGGATTTCAAGTAGGCGGGCTGATGAATAAAATATTTCCTCTGAAAACCTTAGGTTGGGTAAGTACCTCCAAAGAAATCTCCATCTCTTAGAAATCACAGAACAACGAATTGCCTGATCCAAAGGAACTCTACTCAGTATCAGGCACAGTAAAGAATCCGGTAAATCATACATTCCCGTCCTAATTCGAGCCATTACCTCGAGGAAGAGGGGTATTTGAGACAATAATTTAAGACATAATATTACTTGTGTCTCAAATATTTTTTTTTTGTTTAACTACTATTTTTTATTATTTAATTGTCTAAAATTAAGACAATAGGGAAAACACGTTTCTAAAACTATATTTTTTCCCTCCAGTCTTTTATTTTCTTCTATCACTAAGCTCAACATGTTTCTGCTTGACCGACGGCAGCGGCTTCATGCGAGGCGTTCACGGTGTTCATGATCAATGGCTGGATCGCGGGAAGAAATGGAGGGGTTTTATTTAACCTACAAAATCCTCCCATATTTTACCATCCGACTAGCAGAGGCAGGAGCTACAGGGGAAGCAGGAGCACCGGAAGCAGAGGCAACAAAGCAAGCGTTTATTCAGAACCTCCAGATCCTGAAGCATCTATTGATTTGGAACCTCCAGATCCATCTGATGTCATTTCATGTACTGGTTTTCTAGCTCCAGATCGAGGGGTTTAGAGATCTTCAACAGTTTTCGATGCCATAGCCAGTCCAAGGGTCGAATCAGGTAAGTTCTTGCTTGAAATTTCCTAAAACCTTTTCAACATATCCATTTTGTGCAGTCCCTGCAATCATTTCATTTTTTCCCTTAACATCGCTTTGAGGTATTCTATCAAACGGTTCAAGTGCGTTTCTTATGATTCCACATTTGCATGCGCATCTGCTAGAGCATTTTCAACTTTAATATCTGCAAACAACCCATTTTCTGCAACTCTTTCTATCATAAGCTTCAGCCATGGAGCATGGATTCATCCTCCACTACCATTGCCCTGTCCGAGCCCAAACTCTGTGGGTTAGTATATTCAAATACATTACATTTTAGGGGAACCCAAATACGCATCCTTAATTTGTAATTTATTACCTTTTAAGATCATTGGACAAGCTCTCTTCGTCAAATCTCTGGTTTTTGTAAACACTCTACTTTCAATTAATCCTCCCGCATTTATGAGAATATGGTGACACATAGCATTGGTGGTCATTGTATCATGAAAATGAGGGGCTTGGAAACTTATTAGGGGATGCAGGGCACTCAGATTTCTATTTTTGGCGATTACAAATGATTCTATGACTGCGTGTGTCCTCAGCCTGAATACCCAAAACAAGAGCCAAGTCATGTTTGAATAGCATTCTTACTTCAGGCAAGACCGACCCAATAGCTGGAAGTTCTCTGGCTGAGTCCAACAGATCCCTATGGGGTGGGTGGGAGGAAGAGGGGGTGTAATGTCCCCTTCTCTAATGACTTATGAAAATAGGGGATAATTAGTTTCTTTCCTCAAAGTCTCAAATAATGCTTAAATAATGATTATAAAGGTTTACTTGTTTGCAAAATTTATAAGTGATCGTCCTTATAAAAAATAAATAATACCACTTGCATTCATATATTATATGACATATAGGTATATATGTATAATTTTCGTTTCTATCTCTGATAGGGTAATTAAATGTACGTAAGGTGCTCTTGATAGATATATAATCCTTTTCTGCAACTTATAATCTGCTTGGATGCTGCTGACCCTGATCTAACTTGAAAGAATATGCTATGAGAGATCCAATCTATAGAACTAAGAGAGAATGCTGCTATTTCTGAAGCATTACTGTATAATGTGCGCTTCTAATCTTGTTCCTTAGACTACTGCAATAATGCTAGTCGAGACGTGTCTGTTTTGACAATGGAATAATGCTGATAAACTTTCCCTTTCACTTATGAATTGTTGCCTCTGATTTATACTTGAGAAATTTGCAATGTCATGGTGCTATCTCAGATGTTGACTTTAAATATGAAACCACGATATCAAAGACAATAGTATTCGGGTGAGCAGATCGAAAGAAGATACTGTAATAAACAGAACCATTTCCTCGATGATGAATTGAATGAGGTAGAAGGCCTTCTTATATCTTTTTGTTGAGTTGATAAGTCACATTGGAAAGGACCTATCTCATGCTTCTTCATACATAGCACCCTTAATAGCAAATACTAATCGCACCTCTTGAGTTATTGATGAAGCTTGTACTCTCAACCGATCTTGTCTAATGATGATCACATTCATTCATAATGATTACCAATCCATTCCTAACCCTCATCATTTAGTTCTCCTTGTATATCGTTGTTACTTAAGATAGTAAACTGTTGTCTAAATGTACCTTGTCAGATATTATAACATTCACCTTAATTGATGTCGATAGTAATATTCTCAAAAAATCAAACATGCATTGATTAGTATGACGGTATTATCACTCTTTGGTTTGCTAGATATCTTACTTAATCATCTTCTCCCATGACTTAGTCATTATTATATCATAATCGTTGTTCCTTCATATCCATATCAGTTATGATCATTGCATTATCTAATATCATTTGCTGTCAATATCGATCATTCTTATCATTAACTTTGATCATATATCTTCTTAATAATAAGTTTATAATCTCTAATTAAATCTTATATCTAAATGTCTTAAATTGGGGACATTACAGGGGGCTGGGGTACTGCTGCTCTATGGTAAATTCCCCTGGTTGCATGAGTATGGGGCTTCTTCGGATAAACTATAGTATGCCTTCTACAGGGTGTGGGTGAAATCAATAGCAGTTGGTTTATTCCCCTCACTTCAGGTCAATGCCCACCATTCAACTACTGCAAACCCTCTCGGGTCTTCAACGGGATAAAAGAGAGAAAATGTCAGGTGCACTGGAGAGAAAAGAGACACTCAAAACCAAATCTCTCTAATGGCCTGGGTGAAGCTAACCAGCAGTTTAGTTTTTTGCTGCCATGCGTTCGATCCCGGTCAGTGGCTCATCAATTTATGGTATCCAGAATCGTTAACTATGCCGTGTGCTTTAGTGAACTACCAGAGTGCTCCAGATACCTCTTCCTCTATAGGAGTAAACACCCTTCTCAACCCTGATGGCAGGCTTAGTTCTATGGCAATTGGCTCCAATGTATCATTCTTGCAGAGGAATAAAATTGTGCAGGAAGCATAGACCTTTGAGGACAAAGCAGAGAATTTAAATATTCAACTGCATAGGAAAATGGGCTATTTCCCTGCAGCGTAAGACTTACACTACTCTTTCTTTGAAAGTAAACACTAGAACACTAATAGTACGCTTGCTCAAACCTACTATAATCTTTTAATCAAATTTTGTCCAACTTGGACAAGATATTAGGAATAGTATTGCATCTTACATATGAGGAAATTTGTATTGAGAGAAACCTTTTCTGTCCCTTGATTGTAGGTATCTATTTTGAAGTATTTAAAATTATTTCCAAGTAATTACATTGAATAAATCATTGCATGATAGTGAAAGACTAGAACATTTAACATATCTGAGAAAGATACTCAACACGAAAGATGAACAGATACAGAATTAAAACTCTAAATCGGCACACATGTATGCAGGGTGTCAAGATGAATGTATTGTGTCAAAAAACTCTGAATCCAGTTATCCAAATAGGGAAGAAGGAGAAGATAATTAAAAATTACACTAATAAGTTTCTTTAGTACCATGTTTACAGCATGCTTTTTCTTCATGCAGTCATAGAAATACTCGTGGGTTCCATTTCCATCTACGCATCTTTGTCGATTCCATTCCTTCTATCTATTGGTTCACACTTTTCCAACTTCTCTCACTGAAAATGTTATTTAATAATTTTAGGATCTTTTTTGCTATCAAAGGGCTAGGTGGATACAATATCTAACCTCTCCTACACATGTTTACATAAGTTGCTATTTCATAATTCACCTATAGAGTTGTTAAGCCAAGAGACAAACCTGTATTAATTGTTAACGTGTCTTGCAAATTGCTTATTTTGATTCAAAATAAAAGCATGAGGAAAATTATGGAGATTTTCATAGTCGAATATAAATGATTTTACTCCACCCTTTGCCAAACTAAACAGGTTTTATGGAGCTCGTATCTCTTTTGTTGTTTCAGCTCCATAAACACCAGCATGGTGTTCTTTGTTCAGTTGCAATGTTTCTATGTCATCCAACCTCAATTTGTGCCAGATAATAAGAATGAGGAGTTAAATTCCATGCCTATTTAATTTAAGAAAGCAAATATCAAGCCATAAAAAAAAAGGCCAAAATGATGACCACAAAAAGGAGCATAAAATGGGACTGATAAACATAAAAATTGAGCACAAAAAGGAGCTTTGAAATAAGAATCGGTCACAGACCTATGGTGGCTTTTATTTCTAACAGTTATGATCTATAATTTGGCTCTGTTATGATACTCATTCATTGATTAGTGCAAAATCATTATGCTTGATGAATAATGCTTTCACTGTTCTTCTTTTGAACTTGTAGGAGGATCTTCTTTTTACTATAGTTGTGATTGTCTCACTGCATGTTGGGATCAAACCCTTGCTGTGAAGGGTTTCAAGTCTCTTTTAAAAAACATTGTATTATCAGATATGTCCTATCTTTCCTTTGTTGTTGATACATAGCTCTGTCTTCACTTTATTTTTTGTAATAGATCTATTGGGACAATAAATATTGTTGTGTTTACTATTCTTTGACCACTGTGTTATAATGATAATACTGCAACTTTATTGAATATCACAGTCCTTACTGAAAGGGAAGTATAAAGAGGAAACACCAGTGAAAACAATGGGTTTAACACAAGCTCCATGCAGCTCCATTTTTTTTCCATTTTTTTTAAAGCGAGATATCATATGCATGAATAAGCTCTTCAAGGAAGGGAAAGATAAGAAACAAACCTTTCTTATGTATGAAGCTCAAATCTGATATATCTTTGAATTTTTATCAACATGTGGGCTCATCTTGTTAACATCTTCTCAACACTCCTCTTTCGCATGCAATCATGCCCAACTATTCTCTCTATACGGCTGCAACAAGCTGTTATTGTATAAGTAGTAGGTAATTAAAGAAGTCTATTCTAGGAGCACTATCATTTGGCATTGATGAATACAAGGATGCATCAAAAACATCAAGCAATAAGTAAGAAAGTATAAAAGCCTTAACTAAATGCACACATAATAAGAAACCTAAAAAATAATCTAGCAAAATATATTTTTAGATTTAAATTTTATTCAAGCACACTTTCAAATTGAAATTTACAAGTTTGATACAAATTACTGGGCACATCCAACATGAAAATATGAACACCTTTGATCCTGATTACATTCTAAAACTTAGTTTGTTGCTTGAGGGTTCCCATTTGGAAGGTAGTCTAACTATTATGCTTGATAGTTTCCATTTAATAATGAAATTGATTTTTGTGTTTTTAATTTTTAGAAGCACCTTCTCTTTTCCTCTCAATGCATCCTATATTTCATGTGCCCATTTTTTCCTATGTTCCTCAGTCGTAGTCAATCCCAGTTAACTGACATGTCCATTCCTTACGATGGTAGATAACTAATAGTTTGGAGACCAATACATCTACCTTATTTCAGCAGTTAACTAACCCTCACTAAAAGAACCTACAATCCTATCTATCTAATACTTATTTCTGATAATCCACTCGCTCATTGTTATATGTTTGTTCTCACTCCAATCTAAGCAATTAAAAATTACTCTACTCTTTCAAGCCACCGTGTCTATATTTTAGAATTCCAATTAATAAATTTGTTCAGTATTTTCTTGTACCACTTTCTTGCTTTCCAAATTCACAGTAAAACAAAGGTAAGTAGATAAAATAATATGTTGGATTTTCCTTTTTTTCAATTCTATGTTAGTACATACCATTGTAGATTTCGCTTCATTAACCTGATGTCTCAAAGCTTCTTTCTAAATGTGCAGGTTTTACTTGATATTTCAGATTTCTATGAGGATTAGAAAAGAGATTCAGTATTGTCAATTGCAAAGACATATTCAACTATGTCATTGTCCTCCTTCAATAGCAATGACTTCATGTACCAAATCTAAGATTATTGTAGATCAGCCAGAGGCCAAGCTTTTTGACACTACTACTCCAATGGTAATTTTTTATGATTGAATGGGTTTTTAATTAATTGCCGTGTCTTTTTCATGGCTATGTGATGATTTAAATTTTTTCCATTCTCTCTGATAACAAGTCAATTACTCCTCTTCAAGTAATTTACTTTGAATCCATGTATTTTAGGTTATTCTACGTCAACAATTCTATTAGGCTATATTCTTGGTGTCAATAAGAAATGGCAGACCAGGTATCTATGTTGTTGTTTTTGGTACTTTTAGTATCGTTGTAATGAAATGAAAACACTACCTAGGATTTATTAGGTAGCACAGAGAGAAATACTTCATATCATTTTTATGATGGAAAGATTGAACTAGTTATTGTTGAAAAAACACATGTTTTAGAGTATTGTTGCGTTCTTCTCACTGTTCTTCTTTGATCATTCAATACTGTATTGTTGCGTTTTTCTCACTGTTCTTTGAGGACCCTTATGGGACTATTAATAACTGCATACTATGGCATTTTCTTTGTGTATTTGGATTTTGATTTACTATGTCCACTGTGATGTCAGAACACTTTTAACCCCTTGCAATGATACTGTTCTTTAGAACTTTTTTGAGTGTTGTAATGGGATCCTGCAAACACTACAATTTTCAAATCACTAATCTTAGGCCTATGAATATGAAGCTCCAAAACATTTCTTATATCTCTTTTAGGTTATAGTGTGATTGCCTACTTTTGATAGGTATTTTCTGATTATAGTGTTGTGGTTGTCCTTAAGCTGAGCTTGAGCTTTACTGCACATGATTGTCCTTTTTGTGTCATGACATGGAATCTAAATGAATGTACTAATATATTTCTTGCATCATTACATGACTCGTCACAATAATCCCCTTATCACTGCTATTTGGATTTGAATTACTTCATTGGCTGCTATTGAGTTGCTATTGTGACAGTGACCTTAACCTCTGCCTTCAAACTGAAATTTCTCAATGTCTTTATACTACTTTCACTGGATTTCTGAAACTCTCTTTGGATCACTGTTCCTGAGTCTTTAATTATGAGTGCTACAAATCACAGTCAGTCTTTGGTTCATATTGTAGGGTTCTACTGTATTGCCATTTAATGATGCATTGACTGTTAAAACCTTTGCACTTGCTATCATATTGTGGTGTACAAGCACTGAAGAAAGATTGTCATGTGTTCCTTGAAAGGTCTTCTTTACAGTGTTCATTATGCTCTTACTGTCCTTTGACCTCTATGATTCTTGATGAGGGATATTCTGAGTTTGGTATGTTGAATATTGCATTCATAAGCTGCTACCTTCCTTCAATGGACTATGGCTCTGACAACCTTTGAAACCTTCTCATTGATCTTTTTAACTGTTAAATAGAAGCTTCTTAACCATTGCACTTAGAAGCTTCTTAACCACTGCACTTATGTTGCTCATGGTCCGAGACTCCTTTGGATTGTCTCCTCTAAAAGAGTATTGCTCTGTATATGCCTATAACTATTTTTGCCTTATGATTCCTCACATGCTATTACTACATAACTGATCATTGCATGACTGAGACCTACAACATTTTCCTTTATGCCCCCATGATGACAATTACATCAATGATCTGCAACTACTTTATTCACTACTCTTAAACCCTTTGCGACTGCACCTGCAATTTTATATTGCTCTATTCTTTATTGTGCGTTAAAGGAAAAATGATCTTCAATTCCTTTGCAACTCTGATATTAAAAACTGAGAATGATTGCATCTCTAGATCAATGGCCGCTCTTTGTACACTGAACTTTATCTCTGTGGTTGTCCATTGAAGTTTGACCCGTAGGCATAGTGTTGATGACAGCTATGTAGACCATTGCCTTCATGTTGGGATGTGAAGTCCCGTGAAGTCTATTATTGTCTCACATGTAACCAGTTCCAAATGAAAACATAACCAGTTTGAATGTAAAAAAATCTTTTCCAGGGTAAACTAAATTATGTCGATGCAAGCCTGGAAATTCATTGGAATAACCTTCTAGTGTAGACCCCAACTCTTTATGTGCTCTAGCTAATCACTCGGTTTGTTAGAGCTGTAGATTATAGATTGGAATATTTGTAATACAAAGTATGTAGTAGTGTTGTGTGATTAATAAATATTTCTCCTGCTTTCAGTGGACGTAGGCATATTGTCAAACCGCGTTAAATATTTTGTATTATTTTTCATTTGTGATTTTATGTGTCTTTAATTTCTTGTAGTATTTGTTATGTCATGATTTGTTTATGCTCTCTATAAATTTAACAACTGGTATCAGATCCAGATAAGGAGGCTGTTGATCATCGATCATGGATGCATGAACCCTTTTGATTATAGTGTTTCACTTTTGTGTGACATTTATGACATGTTTAAAGTGTGTTGATTAAACTGGCCCATATATTACAGAAATTTAAATAGTTTTTGATTGTTTTTCTGCAATTTTAAATGTTTTTTTGTAAATCCAAAATTTTCCCTATTTTTTCAAAAAATCTTATACTTTTGTTTTGCTGATTAATTCCCCAAATGATTAATGCTTCCTTGAAATTTTGATTTACTCATTAAAAATTGCGGACTTGTCTCTAATAGTGGATACCTTCTCTTCAGCTTTTTGGCTATGGACAAGTTTAAAATTGCTGGTAATTCCTTTCCTTTGCTCTGCCCCTGGATGAGAATCTTGCATGTGCTTTTGGTTCTCTGTATGGCATGACTGCAATATGAGATTCTGCTCATTGTTTAGGCTTTGCTTCGTCCTCTAAGCATTCATTAGGTGGATCCAGTACTTCCATGACTCTCAATGGAAAAATGATGGATCTCATTGGAATGGTGAGCCACGTCAATCAATGACCTGCATGTAAAATTGCCATTACAGGTTAGTCTTGTAAACTCCTGTTCTGTTGTAATAGGTTCCTCCATCCTTGGGGTTGCTGGTGTTACCTCTATCTTGTCACCCTCTAACCCTGTTATTGTGTCTCTTTCAATATGATTGTCAGAAATCAATCTTGTGCAACCAATTGCACAGTAAGGGTTTCTTTTAGTGCCAATGTGTGTGTGACTACTTCAGCAATCTTCCAACCTTTTGCTGGAACTCCAGAATTAAATTGGATGATGAGGTAGTTCATCGTGAAGTACACCTACTTCATTGTTTAGAAACTTCCCATTGTTAGAAAAATTATGCCCCCAGATTCCACAGGCTCACCATGCGCCTTGAGAAATTACGTTCCATTGATGTTTTTATCTTAAATTATAATGAATGTTAGTTATCGTGATGGAGGGAGTTGATAGTATTGGCCTCTAGAGGTAACTATTTGTTGCAGGAGTTCTCTATAAATTTGTACTTTTATGTGATCTTTCTCTTTGAGCTCTTAAGGGAGTTGCCATCTTGATTATGGACTTTAAATAAGATAATAGGATAGAAAGCATTTTTTCTTTCTAATGAACAAATATTTATATTATCATTGTTATACATTTTTAAAGAAACATTATGACAATTATTGAAGCAATTTTATTTTGATTTTTGTGTTGACAGGGCATAGGCCTTGAGAATATAAGCAAGGGAGAATAAATCTATGATTCTTTGATAGCGATAGACTGGGCTAATCCTCAGGCCATAGATAGCACATACCAATCCCTTATAAGAGAAAGTAGCTAGATGCAAGAGGGGATATGTATGCATATCTTGAGATTGGTCAACTGAGCAAGAAGAATATTATTTTGAAAGGTTGAATTTCTATGATATATGTAATCCCAGCATTCATCCTTTGGTACACTATTAAACTCCAGAGGTTAACAATAGAGAGAAACCAGTTATAATTTCTCCTCATTAGAAATATTATGTCCTATATAATATAATAACTTAATAGATGATTGAGGTCCAAATTTTGCTTTGTTAGTCTATGTAGAAATGCCATTCTATTGTTTTATTTTTCATCATCTTGTAGACCAAATGTGTGGTGGCTGGAAGAGGTATCAGGGATATACATACATATAAATAAAGGATACCTCAAGTTGAGACAATTTCCTCAAAAAATGTCTGTGTTATTTATATGTATGTATATCCCTGATTCCTCTTCCAACCACCACACATTTCAGGGCACCGCTACATTCCACTTTATATAGTTTTCCACTTTTCAGGGCACCACTACATTCCCGAAGCTACAGCAAGGTTGGTTAGTCTTTGTTATGTACTATATCTTTGTAGTTTGGAAAAGAATGCTCAACTTGTAGTAACGACTATCTAAAGATTGTAATTTCTGTTTTTTTAAGTAATAAGAATATTAATACTTTTGTTTGAAAGATATTTTTAAATATATTGTTAAGATTTTGTCATGTTTGTTGAATGTGATTCTATTGTTCTGTGATATTCATGTTTTTTATTAGTTCTTTTTGAATGTGTATGTAATAGTATTTTTAATCAGTAGTTATGCCTTTCTTATGATTCTACTTTAACAGTTTTTGCATTCTATTGATGATCTCTGGCTCTCTATTTCTATCTTCGTGGCGCATGGTAATCGTTCATGCTATGTTTATCACCATTAGGACTATCATACAACTTAAGGTTGCTATGAGATATTCAGAGACTGCAAATGGATGTTTTAAGCTCATGGCTTCTCTGTCTTGTCACTTGTCATTATTCACTGGTTTTTCCTTTTTTGAGCTCTTTTGACTGTCATAAACTTTTGACAATTCTATTGTTTATTTTGTTAATACATTTTTATTGAAAACTACACAAAAATATTTAAAATAAACAATTTATTTTTTTAATACCTTTTTTAATATTGTCTCTAGAGAGACAAGAGTTGAGATCTAAAGAAATATCGTTTCTCGAGAGACAATATGATTTTAATCCTAACTATTGTCTCTAGAGAGACAATATGTCTTTAAATCCCAAATTATCTCTACAAAGACAAAAAAAAATTATGTTTTATATCGTCTCTAAAGAGACAATTTTAAAGACGATAATTTAAGACACCCGGTTAAAGACATTTTTTAAGACAATACCAAACTTTTTTTTTGTCTCAAGTTGAGACAATTTCCTCAAAAATTGTCTTAAAAATTGTCTTAAAACACCCCTCTCTGTAGTAGTGGCAGGGGTATCTTCCTGGGCTCCCTTAATGCACAAATGAATTCTGCCATTCATTAGTGTCCTATTTATGCTAATCTTGTAAAGTTTGAAAAGTTAACTCAGGTTAGATGTGCAACGATTAAGAAATAAGTTACTACTTGGTTTGAACTACGGCAGGTCGCATGAAACGATTTAAAATGACAATTAGGGCGTCTATTCATGAAACCATCATATCCTAAAGATGTGGGTAGCAGTGCTGAATCCTTGATAATTCTTAATTTTAAGTCGAGATTAACTAATTAAACGGTATGAGTTAAGTAAGCAATGGCCTGATTTAGTCGTGACAATTGGTGTGCGCAGGGCTCCGTGGGCTTTTCTTCAACAAAGGAATGAACTACGCCATTAAAACGATGTAGGAATGAATTACTCCATTTAGTACTGTTCATAAATGCTGATCTGCGCAAAGTTCGAAAAGTTTAACTGAGGTATTGGAACTGAAGTTACAACCTGGTTTGAATTGACGGCAGGTCGCATCAGAATTTTAAAAATGGCAAATTATCTCATTCTCTGCCTTTTGGCGTACTGGACGATCAACTTGTGTTCTTGTTTTAAGAAAGAAAGATTCTTTTGATGGACAGAAGTCTGGTGACTTGTGAGTTTAATGTTTAACACGGCACGCACACCAGCTGGCAACAACTCAGCCGTCTAATAACTGGATTTGCCAAAAGAATTGCTTTGAAGTTGCTCAAATAAATGTTATACGGAACACACTCCAAGATGTCAAAAGTTTACCTCTATCTTACACACTATCGGCTTATTTTAGTTCGTTTACTTCACTCCCATTAACAAAAATCTAGCCAACTGATCTCACAAATGAAAATGAGTTGGTTGTGGACACAATTTTTAACTAGCATATGAAGGCCATGGTTAAATTGGCTTCAAAAAGTTTCTGATTACATTGTCGTACATGGGGAATAACTTTTGTGTTATACAAAAGGGGAAAGCGGTCACAGCATTTTGTCGAGCCCACTGTCATTCGAAGTCTATTCTGCAATTTTTCTATGCACATAACATGAAGGTTTTGCATCATACAATATCGTGGTTTTGGAGCCAGTTTAGCCGCATAGTTTATTAATAAGTTTCACATGTATCAACGCTAGCTCATTTTTTAGTATTTTTGAATCATAATTGACTTATGTGTGCATATTTATTGGTACTTATAGTGCATGACTATTGGGGCATTTGGGCATAAGTATTGGCAATTTTAAGTGCACGCTTATTGGGACATCTTGCAACACTTTGAAATGTGTATTTTTTTACCCTTGTGTGCATAACAGATCCTACAACAAGCATCGTTACTACCCAAAAGCCAAAACAATAGCTAGGGGAGAAGACCCAGTAGTTGTGGGCCCTAAATTTGCACTTCTCAAAATCCTACATGGAAATTTCAAATCACTCCCAAATTTTTACAGCAACTTACTTAGCAAGTCCCTTGCTTGTAACTAAGGTTTCAAGACCACATCATCAAGTATGGTGCTACACCAACATGCTTTTTGTCAAGTGTCCAAAATAGCCCAAAAAAAATGTGAGACCAATAGGCGTGTGAAAGAGGGCCCTATACTTGTGTAGCTGATGTGACATCATATGATTGGTTGTTTTATACAACTAATGGTACTGTAGTCACATAAATCTGTCCATTTTAATTAAATGAATATTCCCTATTTATTTGATTAAAAATCCACTAGCCATCAGTGAATTAAATTAATATTTAATTAATTCATCTTTAAACATTCTCTTATTAATTAAATAAATTATTCAATTTATTTTAATTAATTCATTAAACCAAATTCAAATCAATTAAATGAATAAATCATATTTATTTCATTAAAATTTCCTATTCCTTTTTTAAATAAATTAAATAAAATATCTATTTAAATCATTTATTCCCACCGCCCCCCCCCCCTCCCCACCCTCGCCCCCGCTCCCTCCTCCGCCCACTTGCATTTTCCTACAAATGCAACTTGCACCTATTTATTTAAATAAATGAATTTTATTTTAATTAAAAATCATATTTTCCCTCACACACCAAACCCACTTGCAATCTTAACCCCCTTTGAGATTCTTCTAGGCCCTTCTTAATTAGCCTAATCTACCCCCTAATTATTGTCACATTCCTAAGCAACTTGGAGTCACTTTTCAAAGACTTCAAAGTCTTTAAAAAGCATTTAATGCTTTGTGTGTTCAACAATTTAACATCCAAAGTCTTCCAAAACCATTAATGGCTCTTGCATAACCATTTATGGTTATTTCAATTTGCACTCATGTGTCTCCTCAAGCATTTATTGTTTTGACCATGGTTATCCCTTTTGCCTTTGCACAAGAGTTTATCCATTGGATAAAAGCTTTATTCTTTGAATAAAGAATTTATCCATTCAACTAACCTTGACCTTAACTTCCAAGTTAACCTTCACTCTTCTCCTCTCAACATATCTCACATGGACACTTGTCATCCTTGGATTGGGTTGAAAGCCTTCACATGGATCTCAAATCATTCAATCCTGACCCTTGTTGAGATTACTCAATCTCAACCATCCATTGCTCCATTTTTTCTATAAATAGAGCTCATTTCTTCATAATCCAGATCCTGAAAACTTGTATGCATTTAACCTATAGTGAATTTTAGAGAGCATTTAGCATAAATAACTCATATAATTGTCATTTTAGTTTAAAATAAATCATTTTAGTATCTATAGCATTTAGTATTAGCTTTTCATTCATATTTAGAGCAAAGACTTTAATCTTGAATCTCCATAAGCATCCATAGTGCAAAAAGTTGTTGAGAGCTAAACACTATTTTGGAACTTGGAGAGGAGAGGAACAAGGAAGGAGAAACTACCAGCATGGTAGAGAGCATTTGGAGGAGATTAGTTGTTTTTTGTAGATTCCTTAAGCTTTCTTTTTGCTTAGTAGTGTCTTTCTTGATATGCTTGCTTAGGATAGTTTTTAATTTATGATTTTCTAACATCTAACAATCGACTATTGTTGTTTCTTGTTCAGGTGTTTGTTTATCCTAACTTTGTCCTTTTTGCAGAGCATCAGGTATATTTCATAGAAATAACAACTTTAGAGTCACCACTATTGGTGCAATGTACTGTAATTATTAATATATAAACACACAATAATTGATATTTTATGTTTCGAACAATAGTTGGTATTTGTACTACTATTGGAGAAAAAAGTATCAACAACCCTCACAACAATTCATGCATGTTCAACTACTAGTACTCTTCCCTTATAAGTATTAAGTTGCATGTGGAGACAACAAAAAAAATCGTCAAAATTCGATGTGTTATTTAGAATCTGTGAATGCGTGAAGTTAGCTATAATGGCTATTCATATGCTTCACCTATATTTTAGAAAATTCCATATAAAATATATCAAGAGATAGCAAATTTTTTTTTAAAATTAATATTTATATAAATAAGAAAAAATTATCGAATTCATTATTAAAAATAGTTAAGAAGAATTTAAATAAATAAAAAATAAGATTAATAAAATATATTTTTTTAAAGCACACAAAATTAAGAACACCAAAGTATTATAACTTCACAAGTTTATCTATATTTGTACATTATACATAAACACTTTTGATGCTAACTATATCCTAAATTGAATGTTAAACCTCCCTTGATTAAATTATAATCATAATTTTAATTAGACCATAACCTTAATTTAAAGCTAAACCTATACTTATTTGAACCCTTGAATATTAATCATAATTGAGACATAATCATAACCCTAAACCTTAATTGATCCATAATACAATACATACACATCATTATCAATCTAATAATCTAATAGATCAAATAATAAAATGTTTGACATTCAACTCAAAAGTTATCTTAAAACAATAAGACTACTAGAAAACAAAATAATAATCAACTTTAATTCTTTTACTTGAATTAGAAGAAAAAGTCATTCTACTAGACTATTTAAGGCACTTCTAAAGCAACCCATAATTTGTTTTAAGAATAGTTCAAATCTATTCCTCCCAATGCAACAAAAATTGAGAATTATGCCTCACTCTTCAATTGCATTCTTCTTTGAGATCTTGCTTTAAATAAAGGAGGCCTCACAAATTGCATATCATTCAAGTCAAATAATCATGAGTATATTATTTATTCCAGTGCATCTTGGCTAGTAACTGTAGCAACTAGGTCAAGAGATTTAATTATGCTTTTATGAAAAGTCATAATGACACAAATTTACAAAGAGAATCTTGTGTACCCTTAAAGTCACATTTAAGAAAATATATAATATGGTCCACTACAAAAAAAAATATTACACACTCAAGTTTGAAAGATCATCTATTTAAAAAGGAATCATGCATGAATAATTTGACTATCATTAAGGTGAAACATAGCTTTCTCATTTTTTGGCGTGGAAGAATACCTCTCCTTCTTCTTAGGATAATTGCACCAAGATGGTGTACAAAAAGGGGGTATAAGTGGACACATTTTTTCTAAAATCAGGTAAACCTGAACTTGGAAGAGTAATTTGAGAGTCATGCACTCAAAATTAGAAGATACAAAAAGAACAAGAATTGTACTGATCTGAATCTAGTTTTTAAACTACTAAAGTTTTTTCAAAATGGATAAGATTAAGAGCGTCAAATCCTTCGCGCACCAAAAATTGTCCCTGGTTTTTTTTTAAAGCATAACATAGTGTTTGGCGTGCACATCAACAAAGTCATGGGGATAAGTGCACCAAGATGGTGAACAAAAAGGGGGGTATAAGTGGCCACTTTTTTTTTCTTCTGAAAAACAGGTAAACCTGAACTTCAAAGAGATATTTGAAGGTCATACACTAGAAACTAGGAGTTGAGAAAAGAATAAGAATTGTACTCTAAATCTAGTTTCTAAACTAAATTTTTTTAAAAAAATTGGATAACATTAAGAGGGTCAAACATCTAGTGCACGAAAAATTGTTCCTGATTTTTTCAGAAAAATATGACATAATTGTTTTCGTGCACTGGACAAAATATGTACTTAGATTTACTAGTTTGCAAAACCCTTTGGTAGGATGATAGGTAAGAGTGAGATCTAGAATAAGTGTGTTTTTTTGTAATTTTTTGTTTAGTATTTTTTTTTATGATTTTTTGAAGTGATCGCATCCTGAAAATTTGGTACATGTTCATGCGTTGGGCATAACTTGCATCAAAATAATAAAAAATGCATTTTTTTAAAAGTGTATAGAATCTAGTGTAGAACAATAATATGTAATTTATTTTGAATTTGGTCAAGTATATCAAAATTTATTAAAAAAAATGGTAGACATATGTCTATGAGGACTATCAAGGCACTGGTAAAGAAAATTAAAGTTTATGATGCTAATGTTGTCCAAAAATAGAAAAATTTATATGGTCAGAAAACTGAGAAGACATGTGAGATTATGGTGGTAATTTTAGAGATACCCACTTGATCATTTGTAAACCAAATGACGACAAAGTCGAGAAATCATGTTAAATGATGAAAAAATGTGTAAAGGGACAAAAATGGGGGAAAAATGGACTTGCAAGCCTTAGGGTTGTTTTCCAACCCTCTTACCAAGCCAAAACCTAGATGGGTTTTGAAAAACAAAAATTACTATTCATAGTTCTACATAACCCACATGGGTTTTGAAAAACAAAAAGTAATATTGACAATTCTACATAACCCGTACGGGTCATGTAGAACTAAAACCATTAGTTTGTGTTTCACAAAACCCATACGAGTTATGAACACATAATAATGTATATGCTTGTAAACTTAGCATTTTATTTTGGGAATATTGAGTCATTCCTCCTCTCAGTATACTAGGCATTAGTTTGTGTTTCACAAAACCCATACAAGTTATGAACACATAATAATGTATATGCTTGTAAACTTAGCATTTTATTTTGGGAATATTGAGTCATTCCTCCTCTCAGTATACTAGTCTATTCAACATGCAACATAATGCTTGGATTAGTGACATGGATTAATCACCTCTCATGGACTCATTAAATCTCATATTTGTATCAGGAACTAACAATTTGATCTTTTTGTGCAATGGAAACTATGTCTCTAATGATTCACATTAGTATTTTTAGGGTAATTGATAGGAAAAATAAGGCTCTATAAAATCTTAATGAAATGTAATGAGAGATAATCCAAAAAAACTAAACATGTATTCTTATTTTATGTGCAATAATGGTTTACATTTCAAGAAGTTTTTCACTCTTCAATTGGTATCAAAGTTTTTCATGTGAATCCAATTGTAGACAAGATAAGTTATAGTCTATGTTGTCATATTTGCATTAAAATTTAGATTGATATCCCTCACATTGTACTTAAATTATGTTATAGTTAAGCATATCATTCATTTTAACATTGCATCACAACGCAGGAATAATAATATAATTCATATTATATTTTTAGTAAGAAAATAATAATAATATTTTGTTGTTTCAGAATTTGAATGAAAAGGCATAGATTTGGCTAACATCTCAATCATAACTATATTCATATGAAATAGACACCTCAAATTTTGAAATGAGTGGAAGCGGGAGAGGCGGGAGTGTTGGTTATAGGGTTTCTTCAAGGGAGGAGGATGGCAACTCTAAAGGCGATGGAGATGGGAAGGTTTGGATCATTGCAAGGATGGCTTTCTTGATGATTCATTTTCTGATACCTATGTTCTATTGGAGTTTGACTGGATGCCTCTTCTCTTTGCCAGGTCGGTGGCTTTGGTTAGTGTTCCTCTCATTTTTACGGTGAATGTGGATGGACAGGTCTTTGTTATTATTATGCAGTGCTGGGAGGATGGTGGGGGTTCCTGTGCTTTGTGTGTTGTTCTAAGAATAGCCTTCATTCCTATATTGGACTCTCTATTTTATGTAGTTGATGGTGTGGGTGCATCCTAGGCCGAGTGTGGAGGGGTGGCCAGTTCCCAGATCGAGTGTGATGGTGTTGTTGTGTGAGGCATTGGTGGATTTTTCCCTTCCTTCCCTCTCTCCATGATCTCCCCTACTATCCTTGGCAGACGTAGGATGCTTTCTATCATCTTTGGGTGCTTAGAGAAGGTTTTGGCGCAGGATCAAGTTTTTGCGTCTGTTTTGGTGGATATCTTCGGCTCAAGGTGTGAGAAGACCCTCAGTTCTCTTCTTGCTTCATCCTTGGTGAGGTTTGTTTTTTTACCCTAGTTTCTTAGTGCTCTTGCTAAGATGGGTTGCCCTGCTTTAGAGATGGAGAGGTTGATTCTATGTTGGGTTGTGAGAGTTATCTTTGGGAAAATGGTCTACTCTCCTCCTTGTCCTACTGAGGTGACCCTTTCTCCTATTGAGGTGGATACTATGTGTGAGTGAGTGGTTTGACTTCTGCTAATTGTAAGAGGACTATTTAGGTTGTTGGTCTACTTTCTTCTTTGTCCTATTGAGGTGAATCAATCTCCTATTGAGGTAGAGAGAAGGGGTGAAGGATAATTTTGGCTACTACTATTCATGTTGCTGGTTAAGGTTGTTTGTCTTTACTCTCATGGGGTTCTTCATAGAAGGGTTTAGGCTCCCTATCATAACCTAATATCCATGATTACTTTGTGGGTTGAGGGAGCTTGTAAAAATCCTCTTGGTTTCTTATGTGAAAGGTTTCAGGCGCCTTTTCAAAACCCTATTTCCCATATTGTTCTTTTAGGATATATCATTGTGGTCTGGGATTTGTTTAGTTGTGAGAACCTTGTAAAATCTACATTCATGGATGAGGGTGCTTTGAATGATCCTAATGTCTTTGTTCGCACTAGGGGTTGGCTGTTGACAGCTCCATGATGAACGTATAGTACCAAACTGGTACTGAGAGGTGGGGGTGAATTAGTATAGATAAAAACACAACCTTAAACCGGTTTGTCAGCAGACACTGTGCATTGATAGATAGATAGTAACAGCGGTCCTTAAAAAGAGTACAACCAACAAAACCCAGAATAACTGAGACAAGCATAGACCGGTTGTCACTTATCTACTTATATAATCTAACACTTCATTTCCATTTCACTCTACTGTATGAACAGGTAATCTACCATCAAAGATGTACATATTACTGCTAGATCAACATGAATCACCACTTAACAGAAAACAATCATAGCATCACATGAAGGATACATCACACTTGACACACATATTTTTTCACGTGGAAACCCAATTGGGAAAAACCATGGTGGCGATGAATACCCACAAGCTTGTTTTTGAACTCTTTAGAAGTCCGCTCTATTAGGAGCCTTGTCCGATTAAAAACAGATACAATAGGTCTTGTTAGGAACCGATCCTATTAGGGATCACCCGGTTAAGGGATGGCTACAATACTCGGTTAAGGGTTAAACCCTGTTAAAGGTTACCTTGTTAGAGGATTTCAAGAACTCAATAGCTAAAGGATATCAATGACTCAGTAGCTTCGAGTTACCCTATTAAAGGATTTACAGCAAGTCAGTTAAGGCTAACCTGTTAAGGGATTTCACAACTATTGAAGTGGTTAAAGATCAACAGGTATATCAATGACCTGATAATAGTACTCAATGCCTATGCAGATCCGCTTAAGCTCCTCTTCACCTTTTGCACTTACACTCTACAGGTATCACTTCTCTCCTCTGGTCTGGCAAGAATCACATATCTCTTCTCTTGGATACACACACACAATTTTTTCCAAAAACCTCTGAAAGAATCACAACATCGACCTTACAAAAAAATAGATAGGTTGGTAGTATAAACCCTAAACCCTAAACCTATTAGGTTAAGGAAATCAAACAGTTCAATCCTGATTGTTGAGCACACTGCATTAAATGCAACAGTCTTGATCCAATCTCAAGACATTCTCCATCATTCGTTTTCCACCGATTTCATGGTTGCTGATAACCCATCACACGTTATCACCGTTTACAGACTTCGCACATTCCCGAGGCAGATAGGAACAATCTCCTTCATGCAAGATCCTTCACGCGTACAAGGCTTACGTGGCAACACTATCTATTCTTCGTTACCATGCTAACTCATCACACAATGTCACTGGTTGAGCCACACAGGCTTGAAGCACTCCAACCGGAAACCCTGAAGTTGAGACCACCAACCGGCAGTCATACACCGCTTCCATGTGTCGGTTCCCATAACCATATGCTAGTTCATCTTAAACAAACACACCGCTTCACTTTGGCATAAATGTTGGTTCATAGTGTTATACTGGTTCTCGCATATGCCAGGTCTCACCTCTTGAGCATATTGTCATCAATGACAACATACAATATCATTATATCCTCATACCGGTTCTTATACCGGTTCACATAATGCCAACAATCTCCCCCTTTGGAATTTTTGGCAATATACAAAGATATCTCTCCGTTTCACATCTTCTCCCCAAATTTCTGCAGATATCTTTCCCACTTCACATCTTCTCCCGCTTTGACAACAATGCCAAAGTGGAGGCACAAGCTTCCCTGTTCCAAAATGCTGCTCCCCCTGAGAAGTAGCATCTTTCAACACATCAGTCCAAAAAGAAATGACTATGCAATACCTGACTGATGTGGAGCAAATACTTTTAGTTCACCTCCTGAAGGGGCAGTACCCCTAATTCACCTCTTAAGTACATAAATGTAGTCTTTGGGAGAGGCTTGGTGAATATGTCTGCTAACTGCTCCTTACTGGAAACATGTTCCAGTGCAATCTCTTTGTTCTAAACCTTTTCCCTCAAGAAATGATATTTAAGCTCAAAGTGCTTGGTCCTAGAATGTAAAACTAGATTCTTTGAAATATTGATAGCACTTGTGTTATCACAGAATATGCTTACCGATTCAGATACAGGAACTTTGAAGCCATTTAATACATGCTTCATCTAGATTGTCTGAGTGTAGTTCATGAAAGCTACAACATACTCCGCTCCCACTGTAGACTGAGAGATACAACTCTGCTTCTTACTCATCCATGAGACCAGTCTACTACCGAGAAAGAATGCACCATCGGTTGTGCTCTTCCGGTCGTCCACATTACCTGCCCATTCAACATCTGTGAATACTTTCAGGTTGAAATCATTGCTATACGGGTACCACAATCCATAGTCAACTATTCCCTTTAGATACCTAAGAATCTGCTTAACTGCAACCAAGTGGGATTCTCTTGGACTTTTCTAGAACCTTGCAGTAATGCCAACTGCATGTGCAATATCCGGTCTGCTATGCACTACATAATGCAACCTACCAATCATTGACCGGTATTCCTTCTCATCAACCAATGTTGAGTCATCCTCTTTGGATAGTTTACAACTGGTCACCATCGGTGTACCAACCAGTTTGCTATCTTCCATGCCAAATGTTTTCAACACCTCTTTGACATACTTGGACCGAGTGATAAAGATTCCATCTTTCATTTGCTGAATCTGCAGTCCAATGAAGAACTTAATCTCCCCTATGAGTGACATCTCAAACTCCTTCTTCATCTCATCTGCAAACTCATGACTCATCTTGTCATCTCCACCAAAGATAATGTCATCAACAAATACCTCACAGATCAGAATCTGATCTCCTTCAGTTTTCAAGTAGATATTGCTATCTTCACTTGTTCTCTCAAATTCAATTTTCACAAGATGGGAGTGCAGATGTTCATACCATGCTCTAGGTGCCTGCTTTAGACCATATAAGGCTTTATGTAGCCTACACACCATGTCACTGTCTTCAGATAGGGCAAACCCATCTGGTTGCTCTATATACACCTCCTCTTCAAGTACACCATTTAGGAATGCAGATTTTACATCCATTTGATAAACTTTGAATCCTTTAAAAGTTGCATATGCAAGAAGCATACGAACTCCTTCCAATTTGGATACAGGTGCAAAAGTATCTTCATAGTGTTCTCCTTCTTCTTGGGCATATCCTTTACACACCAGTCTGGCTTTGTTTCTAATCACTGTGCCATCCTCATTCAGCTTATTTCTGAAAACCCATTTGGTACCAATGACATTTTTATGCTCCAGTCTGGGTACCAAAGACCATGTACCATTTTTCTCTATCTGGTCAAGTTCCTCTTCCATTGCCTTGATCCAGTCCTCATCTTTATGTGCCTCTTTGAATGACTTAGGCTCAAATTCAGAGATCAAACATGAGCTTTCTCTGACCTTGCTTCTTGTAAGGATTCCAGCATCCTTGTCTCCTATGATTTGCTTAGGATCATGATTCAGCTTGACATACCGAGGAATAGTCTTAACAGATTCCTCTTGCTTTTCTTCTTCATCCTCATCTCCATCAGTATTAGCATCTACATTTGTCGGTGTAGGAACACTGTTACTAGTACTGGGTTGACTAACAACCGGTTCCCAGAAGGTTACAACTTGTTCATTTACCGCTTGCTCACTGTCGGTTTCCTCAGTTTTCTCAGAGGTTTCATCAACTCTTACATTGATGCTTCCCATAATTTTCTAAGTCATATTATTGAAACACTTGAGAGCTTTGCTCTTGGTAGAATACCCTAGGAATATTCCCTCATCACATTTCGCATCAAATTTTCTCTGGTGTTCACTCCTCTTGATGTAACATTTGCTACCAAAAACCCTAAAGTAGCTAACAACAAGTGTCTTACCGGTCCAATACTCATAAGGAGTTTTATCCTTACCTTTCTTGATGAGAACCCGGTTCATTGTGTAGACTGCAATGCTCACCACTTCTCTCCAAAAGGTGTGAGCTACCTTTCCTTGAATCAACATGGTTCTAGCTACTTCAACCATAGCTCGGTTATTCCTCTCTGCTAGGCCATTCTGCTGTGGAGTCTAGGGGGCAGACAGTTGCCTCTTGATGCCATGTTCTTCACAGTATTTGTTGAATTCACCGGAAGGGAATTCCCCTTCTTGATCAGTTCTCAGGCACTCGATCCTTTTACCACTTTCCTTCTCCACTAATGCTCTGAAGGCTTTGAACTTCCCAAAAGCTTCAGACTAATCTTTCAAGAATGTGACCCACATCATTCTTGAGCAGTCATCAGTGAGAATCATGAAGTACCTATCACCCTGCACACTTCTAGTTTTCATAGGACCACACAAATCAGTATGCACAAGATCAAGAAAATTGTCAGCAGTGGAAGGTTTACCTTTAAAGGTTGAGGAAGACATTTTCCCCAATTGACACTCTCTGCACAAGGTATTGTCCGATTTGCTTAGCACTGGCAACCCTCTAATTGCCTTGATCTTACTAGCCTTCACAATGTTATCAAAGTTTACATGGCAGAGTCTCCTATGCCATATGTAGCTATCATCAAATTTAGCCATAAGACATGTACTTATATTTGCACTCAGCTGAAATAGGTTACCTTTGGTATGACCAAAGGTGGCCACCAGTTCACCATTCTTTCCTTTGATTCTGCACACTCCATTCTTGAATTCCAAAGTGAGACCACTGTCATTCAGCTAGGCAACACTTAGAAGGTTGTGTCTGAGACCATCAATCCAATACACATTGTCTGCACTACTCTTTCCATTCAAAGAGATGGACCCTCTGCCTTTGACCATGCATGGTGTATCATTTCCAAAGCGAATCACACCACCATCATACTCTTTCAAGGAAAGAAACTTGCTTTGGTCACTAGTCATATGGTGAGAACAACCACTGTCAATGATCCACTCATTGGAATTATCAAACTGGGAGACGAGCTTTCTTGTCTGACACATCTTCTTTGACAGCAACAAACATAATATCTTCATTTTCTTCATCCTTTGATTCCTCATCAGTGACACCTTCATCAACTGCCACAAAATAGTTTCTCTAGTTTCCTCCTTTGAATTTCTTGAACCTTTCTAGTTTGTCCTTGTTGTCACCATTAGGATAGTTTACAGCAATATGTCCTATCTGATTGCAAGAAAAACATTTCAAAGGAAGCTTACCTCTGTATTTACCGGTTCCTTTAGGAAGTTTCCTTGCAAGAAGAGCTTCAAACTCCATTAGAAATTCCTCATCATCCATTACTCTGCCTTGTCTTGTTCCATCACTGGTGCTTGCTTCTTTTCCTTTTCTAGATGGTACAGCAAAAGCTTTAAAAGCTGATTCAGTCTTTTTAACACTACTATCAAAACTATTTAGCTCATAAGCTGTCAACTTTGCAATGATGGAGTCTAGGGATACCTTAGTCTTGTCTATTGGTCTCAGCTCCTAAATAGCAGCAACCCTTATTGCATAGACCGGCAATAGGGATCTCAGGACTTTGCTTACCATAGTGGTATCTTCCATTTTACCACCTGCACTCTTGATATCTCCAACAACAGTTTTGATTCTTATACCATACTGTTGAATGGTCTCACCTTCAACCATCTGCATGTCTTCAAACTTCCCTCTAAGGCTTTCTTTCTTAGCTTGTTTTACATGCTCATCACTGCCATAGATATTTTCAAGAGTATCCCATACCTCTTTGGGATTTACCTTATCTTGGACATCAATAAACTCAATGTCAGATAGACTACTAATTAGGGCTTCCATGACTTGCCCATTCTCTTGCATTTCTCTCTTTTGGTCATCGGTGAGAGTACCAGTAGGGGCAACATAGGCATTCTCAACATAGCTCTAGTATTGAGCACCCATGCTTCTGATGTATATCTTCATTCTGTCTTTCCATATACTGAAATTTTCTCTATTAAACTTTGGACCTTCCCTCTTCATCATTTGACTGGGATCTTTACCTCAAGCGGTTAAGCTTATAACACAAAGGACCTGGAGGATGCTCTGATACCAATTGATACCTCAATGATGAATGTATAGTACCAAACCGGTACTAAGAGGGGGGGGGTGAATCGGTACAGATAAAAACACAACCTTAAACCTGTTTGTCAGCAGACATTATGCATTGACAGATAGATAGTAACACCAGTCCTTAAACAAAGTACAACTGGCAAAACCCAGAATAACTGAGACAAGCATAGACTGCTTGTCACTTATCTACTTATATAATCTAACACTTCATTTCCATTTCACTCTATTGTATGAACTGGTAATCTACCATCAAAGATGTACATATTACTGCTAGATCAACATGAATCACCATTTAACAGAAAACAATCATAGCATCACATGAAGGATATATCACACTTGACACACATATTTTTTCACGTGGAAACCCAACTGGGAAAAACCACGGTGGGGATGAATATCCACAAGCTTGTTTTTGAACTCTTTAGAAGTCCACTCTATTAGGAGCCTTGTCCGGTTAAAGACAGATACAATAGGTCCTGTTAGGAACCGATCCTGTTAGGGATCACCCAGTTAAGGGATGGCTACAATACCCGGTTAAGGGTTAAACCCTGTTAAAGGTTACCTTGTTAGAGGATTTCAAGAACTCAATAGCTAATGGATATCAATGACTCAGTAGCTTCGAGTTACCCTGTTAAAGGATTTATAGCAAGTTGGTTAAGGCTACCCTGTTAAGGGATTTCATAGTTGTTGAAGTGGTTAAAGATCAACAAGTATATCAAAGACCTGATAATAGCACTCAATACCAGTGCAGATCCGCTTAAGATCCTCTTCACCTTCTACACGTACACTCTGCAGGTATCACTTCTCTCCTCTGGTCTGGCAAGAATCACGTATCTCTTCTCTTGGATACACACACACAATTTTTTCCAACAACCTCTGAAAGAATCACAACATCGACCTTACAAAAAAATAGATAGGTTGGTAGCATAAACCCTAAACCCTAAACCTATTAGGTTAAGGAATTCAAACGGTTCAATCCTGACCATTGAGCACACTGCATTAAATGCAATAGTCTTGATCCAATCTCAAAACATTCTCCATCATTTGTTTTCCACTGATTTCATGGCGGCTGATAACCCATCACACGTTATCACCATTTATAGACTTCGCACATTCTTGAGGTAGATAGGAACAATCTCCTTCATGCAAGATCCTTCATGCGCACAAGGCTTACGTGGCAACACTATCCGTTCTTCGTTACCATGCTAACTCATCACACAAAGTCACCAATTGAGCCACACAGGCTTGAAGCATTCCAACCAGAAACCCTGAAGTTGAGACCACCAACCGACAGTCATACACCACTTCCATGTGCCGGTTCCCATAACCATATGCCGGTTCATCTTAAACAAACACACCGCTTCACTTTGGCATAAATGTCAGTTCACAATGTTATATCGGTTCTCACATATGCCAGATCTCACCTCTTCAGCATATTGACATCAGTGACAACATACAATGTCATTATATCCTCATACCGGTTCTTATACTGGTTCACATAATCCCAACAACTGCATGCTATTAATTTTCAAGGGTCTAGGCTGGCCATTGTTTGTTTTTAGTTAGGTTTGGGTCCTGTGATGTTTTGTGGCCTGAATATTTTGTTACAGGTTATGGGAACCTGGTAAAACCCTTCTTGTTGGTCGAGGGAGCCTAGAAAAACCGTCATTCTCTATCTCTCTGAGGTCTATTGTTTGCTGACCTAGGTTCACTCCTTGTTCCAACCTATTTTGTAATGTTTTTTTATTGATGTTGAGCTAGTTTTTGGTTAGTTGTAGTTGCATTGATTGTCAGTTAATTTTATTGCAGCTTAGTTGGCTCTTGGGCTTTGGATGCCCATAATTCAAAAAGGTTTCAGATCTTTTTAGAAATCTATGTTTTGTTGCCAAATAGTCTTGTTCATTATTCGATAGTAGTTCTATGATTGTAAGGGTTTCAGGGCCCCTTCAAAACTTGTTTTACCCTAATGAAAAATTATATTCATATGATAAGAACAAGAAATCCTTTATGGACATATTTCAAGATGTCTGAGAAATTGGGAATATGGTTGATGCATATCTATGTTCTAATTCATTCACTTGTGCTTTCTTTGTGATTTCTTTATGCAATTTTTTTTTAAGTAGGGTTTGTCATTTTATTTGAATTTTTTAGAGATAATCTATGATTTTGTAGCTAAGACATTACGGATCTTGTATTCCCTTATGATCAAAAGGGAATTCCTTATAATTTTAATGTAAATGATGGATTTGGTGTAAATGGACAAGTATTGTCACACTCTTAATAAGGGAGCCACTCAAGATGGACGTAAATTTAATTTTCTTCCATGACTGCCTTCTTACCTATTTCATTTACTTTTTATTATATCTAACATGTTGATATCTTTATAGATCAATAAAATAATAATATAAGGAAATATTTTTCATGAATTAATCTTAGAGCCCAATAAAATAGCAATATATTTAAAAAATTTGTTAAATATAATAGAAGTTGTAGATAAAACATGTAAACTTGGGTTATATTGATTATTGTTCTGGTTAGATTGTTGAAATTTATTGAACAAGAGTATTCATTTCACCATCATGAGTGCAAACATCGGTTCTTCTATTTCAAATTCATCAAAAGAGGGCATAAATATGAAACATGTTATTTTAGGGGTTTCAAGGTTTTAAGAAAATCACATGAAATATCAAATGGCTATAACTTAAAAGAAGGTCAAATCAAATATTGGAGGAAATTGAGGTAGGATATCTTTTATCCTTTTGAGCTACCTTCTAACTTAAGGATCATGATCCATTATATGCAAAGCACCATTCTATTTTTGCCCCATTGAAAATGGGGGCTAGAATTTTCTTGTGGGTGTACTTAATGTATTTAAATTTGGTTGATACTCTTATGTGTAGAAAAGGAGAAGTTGGTCAATGTATATTTTTTACAATAAAGGAGGGATTATTTTCATAACACTAGAGGATGGATATTGACACACATGGAGGAGATGTGGACTTCCAAATTAGATTTTTTCACTCATGTGCAACACTAATGAGTGCCATTAAAAAAATAGAAGTATATGTACACTTTCAAAGGAAATTTATTCTCTCATCGTATAAGGACAATGAAGAGACTATATATTCTCTCATGTTGTGTGGAGTTCGCAAGTTCTATAGTTAGAAAATCTTCTCATGGAGTCAATTTGGTGTTTTATAGGTGAGCTAAGAGGATTGGTGAAGGTGTCCCATCAAACTCTCTAAAGAGTTATATTTAAATATTGTAATAGTCCACCTTTGTCTAGATTAATGTAATAAGGGGGGATTATTGGTTATTACTTCAATTTGATAGTTTAGAATTTATCCTATTAGATTTTTAAATAAAATAAACAAAAGATATTTTTAGGGATATTATTCTTATAAGTATATTTTGGATAGTTGATGTAGACATCTAAAAATGTCTCATTGATCATGTACTAATTATTCCTCATATTGATTAAATAATTCTTTAATTATTTAATTAATCTTATTCTTCTAATTTCGTTCTTTCTCATCATCTTACTAATTCTTCTATTTCTTATTCTTTCATCATTTAATCATTTTAACCATTTTCTAATAGTAATTAAATATTTATTATTTAATTAATTGTAATTTTTAATCCTCAATTTAAATAATTTTTATTATTTAAATAAATTAATTCTCAATTTCTATCTCTCTAATCAATTAATCATCAACCCTCTTCTAAATATTAATTAAATATTTATTATTTAATTAATTCCTTTAATTAAATAATCTTTATTATTTAATTAATTCCTTTAATTAAATAATCTTTATTATTTAATTAAATTCCATTTCTAAATAACTAAATAGTTTCTTTAAATTATTTAATTAACTAATTAATTCTTCAAATTCTAATTTCTTCTAATTTCATTAATTCTTCTAATTTCTTCTAATTTCAATTACATGTGCATGATTTCAAAAATCAAATTGAAAATCAAAGTCAAGTTCTAAATATATTCAAATACTAAAGTGAATTTAAAATAAATTCAATTATTGAATAAATCTCATGCAAAGATTAAATTGAAAATCTAAGTTAAAGTGCAAGCACATGCTAAATTAATTAATTCAATCAATTATCTCTCCAATCTCTATTTCTATCTTTTAGTTAGCTTTTTCTAAATAAAGCTCTCTTTGGCATCCTCTTTATTTCCTACAATCATTCTTTTTCTTCCCTCGGTTAGCTTTTTCTTAATCAGTTAACTCAATTAATCTATTCAATATATTTTGTTTCACTTCCAAATCAGGAGTTCAACTATCAATTAGCATGTGAGCTTGCACATGAGTTCCACATCTTGATCAATTTGTTCCACCTTTCAATCAATCTTCTCAAAAAATCTATAAATTGAGCATTCAATCTCCATTTTCAACAATCACGAACTTTGAATCTTTGTGCCATTTGCAGGTTACCAGCTCAATATCTGAGAGCCACCATACTACAAAGAAGAGAAGAGCAATTAAAGTTATGCACAGTCATGGAATAGGGAGTTTCATATTGTTTAATTTAATTCCATTTTGCATCTATTTCATTGGTTTTATGTCTCAATTGCTTAGATAGTTAAGGAATTCATGATTTTCCTTATTTTCTATTGAGCAATGATGAATTTGAGCATAGCACATTTTAGTGAACCCGACATGAACTACAGCTAATTAACCTCTCTATTTGTCTGTGTGATTTTTGTAGGTCGTATGGATTTATTCTTTTTTTTTTTCAAGTTGCATGGATTTCGAAAAAAAAGATCTTTTCATCACGCATTCGTGGTTACATCATCACGCAATCGCATAGACAGGACTACACAATCAACCTTTTGCAGTCATGCAATCAACCTTTCAGGGTCACCCAATCACCCTTACATCATTACACAATCAACCTTTTACCATTACGCAATCGCCCTATTTCTATCACACATTCGGAGAGAAAATTATTGTTCTATTGTTTCTATTCTCATATCCTTTCTGTCCTCTGGTCTATTTAATTATATATGAAATTGAGTAAATATAGAAATAAATTATTTGTATTGCATGATTTTATTATAATCGTTTATGGCACGTAAGGTACAATTTAGGATTTCAGGTGCCAGAAGGACAAAGGAACAAAGAAGACATGACAGATGCTATCAAAGGATTCTCAAAGTAGAAAAACAAATAAAAGATTGGGAAGACCAACTAGCCATCGATAGATACAACAACTTAGTGCTCTCATATCAGGTTAAATATGATTTAATTAACATTGAATGGATGATGAGAGATTTAGCTAGGGCCTCACAATTTGTTTTGCAGGTTTTTGATCAAGTTTAATTTCAATTTTTATTTTTTGTGTTATATACCTATGTCATGCAATCGTCCTATTATCATTACGCAATCGACCTGTTAAGGTCGTGCAATCACCCTGTCAGGATCACACATTTGATCTGGCAGAATTACGCAATCTCTTATCCAGAGTCACACAATCGAGCAGGTATCATCACGCATTCGCCTCAGCCAATTTTTGATTCTCTATTTTTTGTTGATTTGATTTTACTGCTAATCATCTAATTGCAGCCTGTGGCGAATTTATAAAAAGGATCGAATTAGTATTAGATCAATTGCACTCATAATCTCACACTTCATCTTTTGGTGCTTAAAATCAATAATAGTTAAAATGGGCATGCATGCATAATCTCACACTTCACCTTTTGGTGCTTAAAATCAACAATGGTTAAAATGGACATGCATGCATAATCTTAGACTTTATCTTTTGGTGCTTAAAATTAACATTTGTTAAAATTGGCATGCATGTATAACACTTCGATTCAGGCTTAAAATCAACAATGGTTAAAATGGACATGCATGCCTTCATATTTCAATTTGGTGTTTAAAATGGACATGCACATGCGTATTCAACACCTCAATTTAGGCTTTAAAATGAACGTGAATCAGGCTACGTTAGATTAAATCGCATTTGATTTTCTTAAGGGAAAGAACTTTTATTGTGTTTGGGGTGGACCTACTATTGCATTAACTAACTTTCTACCTACCTTCGGGGTCTTGGGAGAAAGGAAGGAGGTGACAATGACACCCAATTTTATTTTATTTCATGTAGTGAGGGGTATCTTTGATGGGGGATTTCATCACCCCACAGAGGTAATTCAAATTGGAATGCATTGGGGATATCATCTCTCCTAGTGTATTCTCAAGCGGGTTTTTCAAGCCGCTATATAAATATACTAGTCAGGCGGCTAGAGTGTTGAGTGAATTCAACGTATGTGGGGGCATTCCCTGTATCGATACTTGCTCAACTAAACTCTTAAGTGGCTTGCTCTGAGAATCTATCGTTGGATCGGGACCCCTCGAAACCTTACAATAAGAACCAACTTAGTAGCCCAAAATCCTACATTCAGTGATTCTAGGAGTGTGGATCGTACCCTATAGATACCCCTCATGTACCTTACATTATGAGACAAAAATCCCTCAGTGATAAGATCTTCATATCTTCGAGGTAAGAGAGACTGGCATGCCCGAGAAGTGTGTGTCGTGGAGTGGAGCTAGTGTTGCCAAAGTCTCTATCTATCTATCTTGTTTCGTTATTTTTTTGTGGGGGCCTTATTGAATGGTGTCCACTTTCCAACCTAAGATTGTATTTTGTGCTTTTTTATGCATCATTGTATCAAACCAGTATTGAGTCAGTCATTTGGGCTATTTCAGGCCCTATCCTGCATATCTCTGAATTCTCTGATATTGTTTGAAAAACCAGTTTAGCTATATTTACCTCCAAACAATTGTTCTCATTTGAAAAAACCATGAAACATGTCCTATACAAAGAATTATTGAAAACCAAGTCCATTTTTGAAACTCAAAACTCAAAGGTTTATACACTTGTGACCATAGAAAGTCCTTGCATAGTCCTCATTTATGTCCTTATTATCCTCCTTAGTCCTTGCATAGTCTCATTTACTTCCTTATTATCATCCTTAGTCCTTGCATAGTCCTCATTTACGTCCTTATTATTGTCCCAAGTCCTTGCATAGTCCTCATTTATGTCCTTATCATCGTCCATAGTCCTTACATAGTCCTCATTTACATCCTTACTATCATCCTAAGTCCTTGCATAATCTCTATTTGTGTCCTCATTATCGTCCTCATATACGTCCTTGTCTAAACTTCATATACATCTGTCTTAGTCCGTCGTCATTGCGTAATCATCCTAGAAAGTCATATCCCAAACATCCAAAACACAATCAGAGGACCAATCAAACTCAACCTCAACTCAAACAAGTTGGTCAAGTTCAATCAAACATTGTCACATTCAAAGAAATGGGGAAAATATCTTACATGTTGTGATCCTAGGTCGAAACCAAACAAGAAAACATCATGGATTGGAATTATACATTTTGCAAGGAAGGTGGAGGATTCATCCCTTCCATTCCTATTCCATTGACATCCATAGAAACCTTAGCTCAACAAATTAAAACTTTACAACAACAAGTGACAGACATGGCTAATCCTAACAACCATAGGGACTGGTTACAAAAATTAATGACAAAAGTAATAGCCACAAGGGAATCAATATCAAACCAACCTCCTTCTTCTTGTGAGACCATTCAAATATGCCAACCTTCATTCTTCAACAAAATCGTTCCTACCTCAGTTCAACCCACATTAGAGTCAGGTAAACCTTCTTTTTCTTTCAACCCACTATAACAATCATACCAATCATATCAACCCAACATTCAAACCTCTTTCAACCAAAATCAAACATCTTTCAACCAAAATCAAACCCCATTCAATCAAAGTCCAAATCAAAATTCACATCAACCCAACATTCAAACCTCTTTCAACCAAAATCAAACCCCTTTCAACCAAATTCCAAATTAAAATTCATTCAACCAAAATCAAACATCTTTCACCCAAAATCATACTCCTTTCAACCAAAATCAAACCTCTTTCAACCAAAATCAAATCCTTTTCAACCAAAATCAAATCCCTTTCAACCAAATCCCAAATCAAACATATCTATCCACCATTTCATCATCCCCTGAAGTCACGCAAGACCAATCCATGCCATCTCTATCTAATAGCATAGCCTCCCAAGGGCTATCCATTGTACAAATCCAATGTAATTCAAGTCATGATTCAAAGGATCTCATTCAAAATCCTTCTTTATCAGGCCAAAGTGTTGAAACATTCCAAAAATCTCCCATGCATTTCCAAACTCCTTCCCCGTGTTAAGAGGATGATCCAAAATCAAAAGAAATGAACCCTGAAATAAATAAAGATCAAGAACAACCACTTCCATCCTACCCAATTTTTGATCAAGATCCCATCGACCAAGAATCTTATGATGATCCCCTCACTCTTTTCTATTCCATTCATAATGATACCATTCCATCTCAAGAACAAAGAGTCCTTTCAAGTCCCATCTAGCATCCACCTCCTAAACAAGATTGAGACATCCCTTCCATCCTCCCTAATAATCCCATTCCAAACCAAGATCAAATCATACCTTTACCTTCATGTCCTAAACCAGATCCCATTATTTCTCCAAATCCTAATCAAGGTCCCTCCATCCCTCCATCTCCATGTCATAGTCCTCCATGTTCCTCACAAGATTCCCTCTCAAATGAATTTACCATTTCTCCTAATGATTCCAATCCCTCTACACAAGTTGTTCATGAACCCCTTACCAATTAAATGACCAATTCAGATCATACTACATAAAGAAACTTATCAACAATTGTATGTGAGTTATCATCAAATGCTAATGTAGTGACAAAAACAAGCATAACACCAACTAATAAGATCAATACCTGGTTTACTTCATAATACTCTTCAAGTGCAATAGGCATAGCACCCTCTCATATCACAACTTCAAAACCAAAATCTATTTGTCTCATATACCCACACTTGAAATACTGGGGGCAAGAGAGTCTACCCCAGTTGGATTTCTTTAAAAATGATAAGGCTATAGCTGATTTTAGGGGTTTCAAAGCTGGATTTCCCTTTGATGGTCCACAAAATCCAAAAACTAATAAAATCAACATTGGACATGTTGAATATGTACACTTAGCTGAGTCCTTATATAATATTGGAAAAGACATCATTATCCAACTCTTTAAACAGATACCAATGAACTACCTACACAAAACTCTCTACCCTATGAACAACATGCACCTTAAATGATATTATACCTAAGGGCTAGGTTAGTTTAGGTTTTACTTTCCGCATTGCATACCATTTTATTCAAAGCACTGCATCGCATATAGTTTCTATCTAAGTGTGTCATTTTATTCAAAAGTTGCATTCGCAACATTTCTGCATTTTCATATAGAAGCATCAATAAAACAAGGCAATTGTCGAAGTTGATCATCTATTTGCATTCAAGAGAAACAAGGGTCATCTCCTTTCTGAGATATTTAGTCATGAAGTCTTTGAGGTCCTAAGGTCATTCATTTTCAACATCACCCTATGACGACACTTTACTTATGGTTGGGTAGTGATTTCACTATTTGAGACTTGTTAACTCAAAATCTATCAATTGGTATATCTCAAACACAATAACAAAATCTTTAATTCATTTTAGACACCTTGTCGATCATATGACTAGTGAAAAATCTAAAAATTCTACTTCAGCATTGTTGTAATTGTCACACCCAAATAATTTTCATTACTTACAAGTCAAGGCAAGAAAATAAAAAGAAAAAGAGCTACGCCAAATTCATCTGAAGGAAAAAGAGAAATGATATATAACTAAAATATCACACATAAGCTTGACTATGGGAACATACAATTAAATCCCTCAGGACTATGAACACTTGCTGGCAATGGAGCAATATTTGAGAAATTATAGTCTATAACCTCGTCAAAGCTCTAAAAGCTTGCTCGTAGTGAGGCTCTATTCAAGATGCTTTTGAAGTTAGGATAATCCATGTAGCTAGTCATATAGGATGCTAAGGATCTTTAGTGAACACAAGAGTAGGAATTAACTCATTTGCACACACATGGGCAAAAGAAGATCAAAGTCTCAAGAACCAATGGGGAAGTTTTCCGCGTCTCCATTTGTAAATCCTAGTCACTAAGTGTGTTAATTTGGATGTTCCAAAGGACCTTAAGAATCAGTTGACTGATTGTCTATGAAATTTTTTGCACCTCCAATTCAATTGGTGTATTACAAATGCTACAACAAACATAGTCAACCTTGTTCGAATAAGAAATGCATCTTCATCATGCATATTGCATTAACATAGGTCATGTCAAAAATTCATTGTCTCCACATGCATTCTGTAGATCATCATGTCATACAGGTCTGCACACTGAGGGCATAACTAAAAAAATCCTAAAAAACGTATAAAGTCTTGAAAAAATCTTAAAAATCATATAAAGCCCTGAAAAAAATAAGCCAAAAACATTCAAATATCGATCCACATAATGCAAAAACATCAAAAAAGTTCTTGGAAAATAACTAAAAATTGAAAATCAATCAACCAAAAAAACTTGCAATAAAATGTCTTGTGAGAAACAAATACCCTAGCAGATATCCATCAAACACTTCGCACGAAGTTAACAAAGGATATGACTATCTAGTCAAACATCTGTAATCAACTGATCAAACTGTCTTATCAATCGTATCATATCCACATCAAGTGATCATTATCTTGTCTTAAACAAAAGAGGATACACTCAAAATCAGACAGGTCAGTCTTAAACAGGGTTTGCAACTTTCCGAGATTAGACATTATCAACCATCACATCAAGCAACTGATAACGAAGGCACAAGGTCAGTATAGCTGCTGAATTTTGTTCAGATCAGTCTTTATCTTTTATCATTTGGCAACAGATATTGTTCCTATGCTACTCAGGGACATCCATAAGTGACTAGAGGATCCATGATGGGCATTATCTTTTTCTTTTTTTTTTTGTTTGTGGTGTGAACCGATTAATTTATAGGGAAATTTCTCTAGTGGGTGTCTATGATAGGAGCATTCGGCTATTGAATGCCACACATACCTCGACCCCTAGTATATTTCCCAGAATGGAGTGGGTCATTCCTTGTCTGCTATGTGTTTGTTTCTATAATGAGATATCTTTATATCTTGGTTCCTTATACCCTGATGTGCTAAGCTTCATTGTTCAATAATAAGGCTCAATGATGAATATATATTGCGCAATAAAATAAATGACACAGGTTCATGATTTTTTCAATTTTATTCTCATCTCATATGTTTCTTGATAGTATGTTGATTTCCCATCTTCTCTCTAAATCATATTCTTTCTAATATTAATTCTTTCATCAATCTCTTCTCTCTTTAATCTTACTAACAATTCTTCAAGGTGCATCTGAGTTAAAAGTTTCTTCTCACATTATCATACAAGAAAAAATAATATGCATTCATATAGATACCATTGCATTCATAAAGCATCATTGATACATACATGTAGTAAACATTACATTCACGAATCATATAGAATCAAATAGATACACATCACATAACTCATAGCATCATATAAGCATACATGGAAAACAAAGCATAAATAGATCACTACCAAAAGCTGCATATCATATATATAACTCAAAAATGATAATGAGTATAAATACAATAAACAAGCCCGAAGGCTCAGATAACATGATCAAAATGTCTCAACTGACACTGCCTCTATGAGTAAGTGGATCCTATCCACTAGGTTCTATCCTAGGATGTCGAGGTGGTCCCATGACTCCTCCATTGCTAGTCTATCGAGAAATAGATCGACTCGATCTCCTCCCCATGAAGGCACTATAACTAGGCTCTCTCTGACCCTCAGGAATAGCTCTCTCATAAGCCTGTCGATAATAAATAGCCTCATGTGCAGTAACAAAATACCTATTTGCCTGGTTGCATGCCTCTTTCGCTGGTCCGAATAGCTGATCATATGCATCCATAGTGATCTGGGCTCTCCTAACTGCCTCATCTCTCTCCCTCTGGAGATGATCCCTCTCAGCCTCTAAAGCATTGTAGTCCCTGCAATAGGCCTCTCGCTCGACATCTCGTCCAGCGACCTCCTCCTCCAAACTCCAAATCCACGCTCTACGAATCTGCGGATTGTCATCATTCCTATCACCCACCTATCCTCCCCCACCCTCTACAACAAGAACGCCCTCTAGCTCCAACATCTCATCGTCGTTGTCACCACCCTCACTGCTCGATGACTCTGAAGAATCATCGCTATCCTCACTGTTGATAGACTCGGTGTCTCCACCAATGTCTACATCCTCGTCTCCACCCCCCTCATCAAATCCCTCATCTCCTCCCTCCACTCCACCCTCTACTCCTCCATCTCCCTCATCTCCTCCACCCCCTCTCCCCCTTTGACTCTCTCCCCCAACTTTAGCCTCAATCTCAGCCTAGGATGATGAATCTATTGTGTTGTAATAGGAACAATAGGATCGATCAGAGGAATAGGGCTATGTCTAGCAAACCATGCATCATACTTTGGCATAGTCCCTGGATCCGCTACACCTCTACCCCAACCCCAATGTAACAACTGAAGAGAATCAAAGTCAAAAGAAGAAACATGTGGTTATATACAAACCCCCCAATCAGATACCTCCTGAGATACACGAGCAAAGTAGGTAGTAACAGCCGGTGTAACCTGTACCTCTCCAAACTATCTAAGTACCCGACCTAGGAGATACATCTCTATAATCAACTGCATCTCGAATGTCCTACCAATCAGATACCTTTGTTGTCAGCAGAAAGGCAAGTGTACTACATCATCCGCCCATTTGGGGAAATCTAAGTAAGGTCTCCAAATAAAATGTTGAGGTATGTCCAACTAATGCTTCCAATACAAAGTGTTGCGTGAACCCCTGTGTCTGATACCCACTGTGTACCTAAAAGCATAAGGCTTACCAGGCTGCAAATCAACATCAATAATAGGTCTCGAAATAAAAATATGCTCCCATGCCCAAGTCTGGAGAAGTGTCACACCACAACTGATAGACCGATAACCAAGATATACAATCCCATGCATTTGATAGTACAACATGGCAATAAGACATGGACCCCATGCATATACTCGTCGATGAACAATCATATCATGGAGCATTGTACACCATCCGATTGGAAATCCATGACCTCATCTGTTAGGTATCAACAAACTACCAACAACACTACATAGTACAATAGTCATGTCATCATAATCTAAATGAGCCCAAGGGATGTCATACCAAACACTGATCTGTAAGTCCTGAATCTCACACTCGAAAAATGCACACAACCCAACAATTTCATCATGGTCATACAAAACTCTCTCACCATGAATCAGAATACGTAGAAAATGCCATACATCCTCTAAGGTAATGGATGCCTCACCAGTAGGTAGATGGAATGAACATGTCTCAGAATGCCACCGCTCTATCAAAGTTGTAATCCTGGCCCTATTGGTCGTAACCTCTGGTAAGTGTAACACATAGTACAAACCAAGCTGTCGGATATGCTCAATCTCCTCATCAAGTAAACTGACACGAAGATCAAGTCCACTGAGTCTACTCTATCAACAGTATAGCACTCCAATATTCTCATGCAAAGAGGAAAAGATCAAACTATCAGATATCAGATCAAGAGAAATTAAAAAATTATCAGACGCATGAAAAAAAAACATTCATATACAACGAATGTGTGACGTTTACTACTAATGTGGTACAATTATGGCTTATGCGTGACATTTACAATGCATGCATAATGATATGAGCACATGCATAACATTAAACACTATTGCCTGAAGAAATGAGCGAATGCGGTATGATATGAGCGAATATGTAGCATTATTAGCGAATGCATAGCATTATGAGCGAATGCGTAACATTATGGGTGTTTGCGTAATATTAAGCACAAATGCGTAAAGAACGACATGCTATTGCATGACAGAAAGGAAAAATTGAACACTAGATTTTTTTTTGGAAAAATAGCACAAAACAGGCAAAAAATCAGGAAAAAATTATAAAAATACCATGCCGCTAGTCCCAAGAGGTCTCTGACATGAACGTACTTGATCAGACAGGTGCAATTGAGCTCTATAACCAGCCATGACGATCAAATACTCACAATAAAGCACAAGATTAATAGAAAAAACAAAGAAGTTACCAAATAGCAAATGAGAAAACGAAAATCTAAACCTCCTATTTATAGCTCAAAATTAGGGTTTTTTGACACCTCAATGCCCGCGGTGCCCGCTAGCTTCAAACAACTTGTAGCCTACTCAAATGATATTGAAATCGCATGAAACTTCACATGATTGCTCATTATACTAATATAAAAAATATGGTCTCAATTTTTGAATTTTTTGACCGCCTTTTCCGAGGGGGCATATTTACACTATATAGCAGTACCAAGGCATACTGGGGCAAAAAAATTTCATTTTTTTTGAAACAATATCATTACAACATTGTCTCAAAGAGGGGCAAATGTAGACATCTAAAATGTCTCATTGATCATGTACTAATTATTCCTCTAATTGATTAAATATTTATTTAATTAATTTAATTAATCTTATTCTTTTAATTTCGTTCTTTCTCATCATCTTACTAATTTTTCTATTTCTTATTCTTTCATCATTTAATCATTTTAACCATTTTCTAATGTTAATTAAATATTTATTATTTGATTAATTGTACTTTTTAATCCTCAATTTAGATAATCTTTATTATTTAAATAAATTAATTCTCAATTTTTATCTCTCTAATCAATTAATCATCAACCCTCTTCTAAATACTAATTAAATATTTATTATTTAATTAATTATGATTTAATTCCTTTAATTAAATAATCTTTATTATTTAATTAAATTCTATTTCTAAATAATTAAATAGTTTCTTTAAATAATTTAATTAACTAATTAATTCTTCAAATTCTAATTTCTTCTAATTTCAATTACATGTGCATGATTTCAAAAATCAAAGTCAAGTTCTAAATATATTCAAATACTAAATTGAATTTAAAATAAATTCAATTATTTAAATAAATCTCATGCAAAGATTAAATTGAAAATATAAGTTAAAGTGCAAGCACATGCTAAATTATTTAATTCAATCAATTAATTAATTAAATCAATTATCTCTCCAATCTCTATTTCTATCTTTTAGTTAGCTTTTTCTAAATAAAGCTCTCTTTATCATCCTCTTTATTTCCTCCAAGCATTCTTTTTCTTCCTCTGTTAGCTTTTTCTCAAATAGTTAACTCAATTAATCTATTTAATATATTATGTCTCACCTCAAAATCAGTAGCTCAATTATCAATCAGCATGTGAGCTCACATGAGTTCCACCTCTTGATCAATTTGTTCCACCTTTCAATCAATCTTCTCCAAAAATCTATAAATTGAGCATTCAATCTCCATTTTCAACAAGCACGAACTTTGAATCTTTATGTCATTTGCAGGTTGTCAGCGCAATATCTGAGAGCCATCACAAAGAAGAGAAGAGCAATAGAAGTTATACGCAGTCACGGAATAGGGAATTTTTAATTGATTTGATTTATAAACCCTATTTTGATGTTATTATGTTATTTCATTGTATGTCTGTTAGAATTCTTTGATTAGATAGGGATTCATGATTTCCATTTTCTTCTAATTGAATTTAAAGATGAATTTGACATGCTACAGTTGATAGTAAAAATAAGGCCCTATTAAGACATAACTAAATGTAATGAGTGATATGAATCCAAAAATATTTAAAATATCTATTTATTTTTTATAGAATGATGGCTAATATTTTGGGAATTGTTTTCCTCTTCATTTTTCTCTTCGAAAGGTTGCTATGACTAAAACTAATCTATATTATAGAAAGTAGAATAATAAAACAAGAAACAAGATTAAAATTTGATATCGAAGGTATGGTTGCTAGAGAGATTCCCCTTGTCAGGATATATGGGGATGAATAAATGCATGTAAAATTGGAATAAATGCATATGGTCAATGAGAAGAAATGAAAAATGAAAAATGAAATTATGAATGTTGTGAATCTTTAAAATTAAGTATCTGAACAACCCAAATTATTATAGCAATTGATGATATGAACCAAGGTATAAGGATTCATATGATTATGTACCTAGTGTATAAAGAAAATACTCATAAAAAAGGTTGAAAGAAATCATATGTTGTACTGAAAAATAAATGAAAGGCCATAATGTTTTTGATTTAGAAAGAAATCATATGATATGGTGAAATGTTGGAAGGAATAACAAGAATCTTTAGTCCTATCCACTATTGGCTTATGATATTCAAATATTTTTATTTGAAGGTTCTAATTTTATTTTTTTAAGTAGGTTATGTATTCATAAGTAATTCTTATGTGATTGTATACACTTTTTAGGCTTATTTTCCCTTACGATTTCATGGCTGCTTTCCCATGTATCTAACAACATTCTCAATATTTTATGAAGTCATATATTTTTTCCCATGTGGGTGCTTCTTTCCTCCATACTATGTTGGTATCTTAAATATTGTTTAAAATCATTCACTTTTAAAGAATGGTTATTACTTCCTTTTTATCTATTTAACCTACATGTTTCTAAATTTGGTTGCACCCTAGATCAAAACACTATGCTGGTAGCCCTTTCCATTCAACACAAGAACTAAATTTGTTCAAGCTTATTTTTCCATGCTAACATTCTATGCCAACCTCTTCCTATTTTCCCATATCACTCGTTGAATTCTTATCATATGCACCACATCATATTTCTAAATTTTATCCTTTATCCGTATTTTCTCTTAGCCTAAGAAAGTGTCATCATTCTCTTACCCATGTAATTATACTTTTCTTTTGTTTTATTTCATGCATTTTTTGCACACTATTTGAAATATAGTCAATGTTATGATAAATTTCATACATCATCCTCTATTGAATAACAATCTTGTGCAACTTAGAAATCTCCACATGGGTTTATTCTTTAAACAATAATAAGAATAAGCACAAAAATAATATTCCTAGATACCAAACTAATGTAATGTCTTAGTTCAACGTTAAAATACTTGATATACAAAACATGATAAGGGAAGAAACATCAATCATATTGTAGCATGGGACTGGGTCAGTGTTGGGAGGGAATGACTATATTGTTGGAGACGAACATGCTTGGTTTTCCACAGTCTATTCCCTTGATGATGGTGCTGATGATAACGCCTTTTTTGATGAGAGAACAAGTTTGTTGGCATGTGTCTTGTGCCCTCCACTACATGTTGATAACTTTGGCCTCTCTATGGTTTTGCGGTCTTGGGGATCTTTTTGGTGGAGTGCCTTTGGAGGTATTTGGTGGGGGTTGTCTATTTTTTTCTGGGTTTATCTCTCGGCTTCTCCCTATCTTTGTATTGTGGTTTTCATTGTCTCCTCTCTTCTTGCTTCTATGGCTTTGTTTTTTGTGCTTCATGTTATGTGTCTTTGGGCTTCTTTGGTCTTTCCTATGGAAGCGGTCATGTCTTCTATTAAGGGGGAGATGGTCAAATTTATCCCTTCTCCTCTTGAGGTGGACATGGATGCTTTCAGATTGACCTGAATTAGGTCTTGGGGGTTCAATAAAGACCTTATTCTTGTTTTTATGGGAGTTGAGGCCAAATCTTGTGCTGTTTTTTTTCATGCTTCTCCTATTGAGGTGGAGATTCTCTGTGGTAAGTTGAAGCTCAGCTTCTTGGTAGTTTTTTTGGGCTCCATGTATCTTCCTTTTTTGTTGGTTAAGGGAATTCTTCTCTTCAAGGTAGAGACATTTTTTGGGAATGGTTCTCGAGTTCACCCTCCTATCAAGATGGAGTGGGGTATTGTTGTTGTTGTTGGGTTGGACCGATGGAGGGTTGTCGGTGCCATGTTTTTTATCTACAGAAGAACAAAGTATGGTCTTCTATTTTTTTTCCTTCTCTTTCCCCTTTTGAGGTGGGGATTTTGGAGGATATTATGTGGGTTTCTATTTTCATCCTTAGAAGGCTTTTTTTGGCTGTGAATGGTCTTTGTGGACTATTGGCTTGCTTTCCTCTTTTGCCTATAGAGGTGGCTCTTTCTCCTATTGAGGTGGATAGAAGGGTTGTGGGAGCTTTTCGGATGTTGATGATGCTCGTGTTACTGGTTGTGGATACCTATCAATCCTTTCATGGTGACCACCACAGTTGGGTCTAGGTTTCCTTTCTTAACCAAGCTTCCCAAGTTGCTTTGTGGGTTGAGGGAGCCTGTAAAACCCTCTTGGTTTTCCTTTAAAAGGTTTAGTGTGCCTTTTCAAAACCCTATTTCCTAGATTGTATTTTCAGGTTGTTTTTTGTGATCTACGTCTTGTTTGGTTGTGGGAGACATGTAAAACCTATTTTTAAGGTTGAGTGAGCCTGAAAAAACCCATTTGTTTTTCTTTCATTCAGAGGTTTGTTAGATGCTACTAGTATCCCATCAGGTTGTGGGAGCTTCATAAAATCCATTCTCAAGGTTGAGGGAGCCTGGAAAAACCCTTGGCATTTTGTTGTTATCATGGACAGACTGGATGCTCGCAATTTTCAAGGGCCAGTTTGGCCATTTTGTGTTTTTGGTTAGGATCAGGTTTTGTTGTTGGTGAGTTGGAGACTTTGTTACAGGTTAAGGGAGCTTAGGAAAACCTTGATTTTTGGTTGGGGGTGCCAATTAAATGCTCATTTTAAGTTTCTCAGATCTATAAGGTGGTTTAGATCTGTTGTTGTGGCAAGCCTAGTTCGCATTGTTGTTCTTTTGTGTTTGGCTGACGCTTGGTTCATTTTGGCTACTCTGTGTCTTGCAACCTATTGTGCCACAAGAGAAGTTATGTTTAATCCTTCCTAGATGTTTGTAGCTTTGTTGTTATTTAGTTGTAACCGTAAAAATTGAGGGTTACAGGTCCCTTCAAAACCTGTTGTGTGGGGTTTCTAGTCCCCTCAAAACCTGTTTATCCTAATCAAAAAAATGACATTGTAGAATGTACAAAAGTATACAAAATATCTTATATTTATAGATCAAAATCTTTAAATGGGTCTCATCTAGTATTCAAATTAGAATCCACTATTTTTCCACAAACAAGATGGCCCCTAATTTTATTCTCATTCTCCATATTTAGCAAGTACATAACAATTGTTCCCCAAAATATCAAACCATTAGAAAATACTTCTAAACATTGAAAATATGGTTTGACCTACGTCCTAATTTTAAGAAATATCCGTAAATTAGTTCTTGAGATGTATATGTCATTATCAACATTGAAGCCACGTTTTTTTTAGGGGTTCATGAAATATTTAATTTTTCATGTTGACTATTTTATTTTACTTTGACATGCATTCTAATGGTATTTCACATAAGTCAAAATTAAGAAAAATGTAATGGTGAAAATAACATCTTGATGCTTTTTTCCTTTATGGTTTGGGCTAACAATAAATAGTGTACAAACAATCATACTTTTTTATGCAGAAGTTAGAAAATGATCTTATTTAAGTGAAGTCTTGTCATCTCCACACATCTCTAAGAATTAGATTTAATTCTCTATTGTATAACCACCTTGGTTTATATATGCAAGTGTAGATATCACCAAGGTCATTCCTATGCACATGAATTTGAATTGTGATATCTTAAATATAAAATCATTAACACCTATTTTCTACTAGCCATTATGAATATGTTGAAGTGTAAATTATTTCAAATTGTAGGGTAGGGGGACACCTTGAATGATTTCCCCTAATTCATTTCAAGCATCTAGGATTGAACCAAAAAACTAAATTTTAATAATGATAATAATAACAATAACAATAACAATAACAATAACAATAACAATATAAATAATAATAATAATAATAATAATAGAAGTACGTAAAGCATTACATCAATATTATTTCTTTTGACATCATCCTATAATATGTTGTATGGTTATCTATTGTTCTAGTAAGGCAAACAACTTACAAACATAATATTTCGATTACATGTCCAGCTCAATTTGCATGCATTGAGACCAATTTGAAAGACACAAATCTAAACTACAGCAAGTAATAAGAAATTTTTAGATCAAAGATCTATTTATTAGTGTAAATTTTAAAATAATAACAAATTAATTTATAATTTTGTAATCTGTAATATTAACTCTCTTCTTCCATATATGTATATATTTAAATTGAACATTGATTTCAGTATTTGATTTCACCCTTTTTATCGAAGTTATATGAGGGAGTTATTATTTTTCCTCAAAAGTTAAAATGCTATAAAAAAAATATATATATATGAAAACTTTTAAAAATTAAGCCAATTTGAAAGCATTTTATTTTCAATCAGAAATCCATTTTGGAGGAATCGAGGACTAGATGTGGAAATAAGGCCCGTTCCAAAAATAACTTTTTAGTGGCTCAAGTATCTGTTCGACACCCAAAATTAAATCCATTTGGCTTCATTCAGTGAGAACCCAAGAATAAATCCATTTGTCCCACTATAGCATGAATTCGATCCAATGTAGTCGTACATCGTCGAATGATGTCTTGTGATTATTGAAATAATTCAGAGGCAAATAAAAAGATACGAGATGGAATGTAATCAATTCAGAGGCAAATGAAAAGATACGAGATAGAATGTAATCAGTGCCACTTTGGAAACTACTCTTTCCCTTTGATGTCGTAGCAATTATAGGTTATTAAGGCATGGGAATATGAGTACAGAGTAACCGGGGCGGCCATGATTATTAGATAATATAGTGTTCTTATTATTTGGTTAAGCGTCTCCGTCATGATATCCGAGTTTCCTTGCCTTTCGCATTTTGTTATAAATAAATCCTTACTGTCTCACAGTGTATCTTTCAGCTCTCCATATTTTTCCACTGCAATTTTAAGGTTTAGCCACAGAATGGGTAAAATAGATCTTATGAATTTTCCAGATGATCTATTTTGTTCTCAGATTTTAACAAGAATCCCTCTAAAAGAAGCCGTTCGTTTTTCTGCGGTTTCTCGAAAATGGTGGAGAGCCTGGACTCAATTACCCCATCTGAAGTTTTCTTATGAGTTTTGTTATTCTATTTGTTTTAATCCTCCAAAGAGTAAGGCTCTAACTAAATTTCCTCACCAAAATATGGTTGTAGATATAATTAACAAGATTATTCGGATGCAGTGTGTTGGCGTGGAGACCTTTGAGCTTTACAATTGTGAAATGTTTGAAAGTAGCATTCACAAGTGGCTTTTGTGGATTTCTCTGTGTGGTGTGAAGTGCATAGATTTGAATGGTAGAGGCACTATGGTGACTTCTAAGTCTAAGATGGAGGTTTCAGAGTATCTTTTCATGTGTGACCCTTACGTCTCTGTCTCTCAAACATTTCAAGGTGACAAAGGTGCCTCCACTATTTCAGGTTTTCTCTCGACTTGTAACATGTTATCTTCAATACGTTGAGCTAAGTGAGGAGGTACTTGAGGTGATTTTGAATTTATGTCACCTCCTTGAAAGTTTGACGGTATCCGAATGCGAATTGCCTTCAAATTTGAGAATTATATCCTCCAGTCTTAAGTTTCTCTCTCTTTTCAGAGTGTGGGATAAAACTTGTTCAATTGAAATAATTCAATGCACTGGCTTGGTAATAATGAACACATGTTTACCTGCATGTGTCTACTTGGAAACGGATTCCCCGTTTCTTAAGCATTTTACAACAGTAAAATCGTTGAAGAAGATTACCTGTTTCGACTATGTACATTCCACTGATCTCGAAATTCTGCAAAGTTTTCCACAGTTGGAAGAGTTGTCCATTGAGTCTGCATTATTTGTGTCCTATCAAATGGTAAGTGTTTTTAATTCTTTTCATCTGCATAAAAACATTCGCTTCTGATCATTTGAACTCAGAATTGAAACGTCATTTTGAAAAACTGTACTTCATAGTTTCGAATTTCTATTTAAAGCAAAATGTTAAAATGGTACTGATAATTTGCTGTATCTCTTTTAGCTGTCTGAAGTTTTGGTTTTTCACAATTACACACCATGACATTATTAAAACTTACAGCAATGCTTTCCATGCAGGATCTAGCAACTCTACAACTACCAAATTTGAAGACGTTTATTCTGAATATCGTGTCGTGTGATATAGTCTGTGAAGAACCTGATGAAAAATATGATGAGGCTTTTTGTTGAGAAACATGTGTCTCAACCTTGCAGTCTTTTTCTGGAAAATTCAAGAATTTGTTTGAGGTGGTTTTCCACATGTTTATGCATTGGAAAATGGTTAGTGAGTTGTTAAAAATGAGTCTTGTCCATAGTAGAATATAGGTGGGCCATTTTTAGAGCTTTAATGACTCATTTTGTGATTTTTAAGAGGGTCTAAGCTAGGGGACAAAATTATGGACGGGATTACTATTTTAACCTGGTTGTTTTTCCATTTTGGAAATGTAAATGTCAAAAATGGGCACCATGTGGCATGGTGGTTAAGCCCATGGTTTTGTAAAACCACAAGTGGTTTCCAGGTTGTAAAATCACTATAAAAGGAGGGCTTGGGGAGGAGTTTGATCATTAAGTTTTTTGCAAGACTGGATGCTAGAAGGAGTCTCTCTGAGTTCGAGTTGTGGTGATGCGCTCCTATAAGAACTTGCATTGCAAGTGTATTGTAATCAGCTTGATTTGATAATACATTGTGCGAGTTTTGGAGGGTGGGGTTTTTCTCCCAGAAGGGTTTCCCGACAGTAATCACTGTGTTATGTGTTCATTGCTATTTTGTTTATTCTTTATTGTGCATTTCTTGATATCTTAGTAATATTTAAGTTGAAAGTTGCATAACCGTCCTCTCAAGATTAGCATAGGAAGCGTTTCTGCACACTTTTGCTTCCTTACAAGTGGTATCAGAGCCTGGCCAGTTTTGGTTCTATTTGTTGGGTACAGGGTTTTTTGAGCTAATCAAGGTTTGAGTAGAAGCTTGTGCAGAGTTTTTCATTTCTGTATTGCAAGATCGTAAAGATGGCAAGTATATCAGGGAGGATTGATGTAGAGAAGTTTTCTGGCACAAACTTTGAAATGTGGAAGCTGAAGATGGAAGATATGTTGATTGATTGAGATCTATGGGATGCAGTCGATGAGAATAAGTCGAGGCCTACAGATCCGACTTTAGCTGCACAATATGATGTAATGGATAGAAAAGCTAAAGGTCTCATAAGATTGTGCCTTGCAGACTCAATTTTGATTAATGTCCATGAAGAATCTACTGCAAAGAAGCTTTGGAAGAAGCTAAGTGAGATCTACCAAGCAAAATCACTTGTGAATAAAATTTTCTTGAGGAAGAAATTGTATTCTTTGAGAATGGAAGAAGGTGGACGAATTTCCGAGCATCTGGAAAGCTTTAATATGTTGGTAACTCAGTTGACCTCTATTGGGGTGCCAATGGATGAAGAAGAAAGATGCCAAATCTTGCTATGTTCATTGCCAGACTCATGGGACAACCTTGTGATGGCCATAGGGAGCACTGCAGTCATCTTGAAGATGGAGGATGTTGTTGGTTCTCTACTTTCTGAGGAGATGAGAAGGAAGGTTTCTCTTAATGCCAAAGAGGCTCTGAGTGTTCGAGGAAGACCAAAAGAAAGAGGCAAGAATGAAAAGCAGAATGGCCATTCTAAGTCCAAGAATAAGGGGAGATCAAAATCTCCTGGTAAGTCCAAGGTAATTTGCTGGAATTGTGGAAAGCCCAGACATTTCCGAAAGGACTGTAAAGAAGAAAAGAAGAAAAAGAAGAAGAAGCAAGATTCTAATTCTGAGTCTGAGAAGGAAGAAGGAGATGCTTTCATCGCAGCCTTGGCCACTCATGCAGATGACAATGCATGGTTAATAGACTCAGATGCATCTTTCCACATGACTCCTAATAGAAACTGGTTTAGTAAGTATGAAAATTTTGATGGTGGTAAGGTGTATTTGGGTGATAACTCAATACTTGATATTGTTGGTCATGGAAGTATTCGTGTGAAATTTTCTGATGGTAGAATTAGAAGATTTCATGGTGTCTTACATATCCCAGGACTAGCAAGGAATTTGTTATCTGTTAGCAAGCTAATAGATGCGAGTGTGCATGTACAGTTTTCTGAAGCAGGTGTGAAAATGGTAAGAGGTGCTATGGTGATAGCAAGAGGAAGCATATTGGGTACACTGTACCAGCTTGATGCATGCATAGTTGAGTGCAATAGTACTTCTGATAAGATTGTGAAAAAGACTACTCAGTTGGAAAAGGAGAGGGTTTCTCTTTCAACAGATGGTCATGGTTTTTGGGTACCCAAGGGTGCTTTGTCTATCGAATCAAAGTTGCCTCTAGAGAAGACCATGTTATGGCACCAGAGACTTGGCCACATAGGTGAGAAGGGTCTACGGACCCTGAAAAATAAGAACCTTGTTACTGGGTTGAATGATTGCAATCTTGAATTTGATTTTTGTGAGCATTGTATCTATGGTAAACAAAACCGCATTCAATTTTACTTGAGTTCTCATAAGTCTTCATGTATTTTGGATCTAATCCATTTGGATGTATTTGGTCCAGTTAATATTCCTTCTATTGGTAAATCAATTTATTATGTTTCTTTCATTGATGATTTCAGTAGAAGAACATGGGTTTATTTTCTTAAGAGTAAAGCTGAAGTTTTCAGTCGTTTCAAAGAATTTAAAGCAATGGTTGAGTTGCAGACTGGAAAGAAAATAAAATGTTTAAGGACAGATAATGGTGGTGAATTTTGCTCCAATGATTTTGACACATTTTGTAAAGATTGTGGTATTAAAAGAGAGAAGACAACTCCGTATTCTCCACAACAGAATGGAGTTGCAGAAAGAATGAACAGGACCTTGATGGAGAAGGCTAGGAGTATGCTGAGTGGAGATGGACTAGAACAAAAGTTCTGGGCTGAAGCTGTAGCCACTGCCTACTACCTAATAAACAGGTCTCCTACATCAGCTCTTGTTGATAAGACGCCAATGGAAGCGTTGTCAGGCCACAAGCCTTCACTTAGACATCTGAGAGTGTTCGGTTGCGAAGCATATGCTCATGTGCCAAAGGAGAAGCGGACAAAATTGGATAACAAAGCTGTTAAATGTATTTTCATCGGATACAGTTATGGTGTAAAAGGATACAAGCTTTGGAATCCTGTTGAACAAAAGGTATTTTATTCAAGAAGTGTTATTTTTAGAGAAACTAAGCCTTCTTCTATTACAGTGCAGCCAGAACAAACAGAACAAAAGAAAGATGTGATTCAAGTACCTGCTACACCAAAGAAAGTTGAATCGAGGCCCTTAGAAAGACAAGAAGTCGAGGAGAGCTCTATGAGTTCTGAATCATCAGAGGAAGAAGAGGTACCTGAAGCTGAACCTGAACCAGATCTTGCTTGAAGGTCTACTAGACAAAGGAAACCACCTGAAAGGTATGGGTATTCTCCTGATGATTGGAGATGCATATTTGCATTGAATGCTAACATTGATGAACTGAGATCTATAGAAGAGGCTCTTGGTATGAATGATTCAGAGTCCTAAAAAATAGCCATGGATGAAGAAATGGCAGCTCTTAAGAGGAATGAAACATGGGACCTTGTACCATTGCCCGAAGGACGAAAGCCTGTTGGTTGTAAATGGGTGTTCAAGAAGAAGATGGGTTCAGATGGAAGCATTGAGAAGTATAAAGCATGTTAGGTTGCAAAAGGTTACTCTCAAGTTGAGGGAGTAGATTATGGTGAGATTTTTTCTCCTGTAGCCAAAATGACATCCATTCGTTTCTTGCTTTCTATTGCAGCAGCTTATGATCTAGAGGTCAAACAAATGGATGTAAAAACTGCTTTCCTTCATGGAGATTTGGAGGAAGAAATTTATATGACACAGCCAGACCACTATGTGGTAAAAGGTAAAAGTAATTTGGTATGTAAGTTGAAGAAATCCTTGTATGGTTTAAAACAAAGTCCTAGGATGTGGTACTAGAAGTTTGATACATATGTATTGAGTTTGGGGTTTGTGCGGTCTAAATCTGATCACTGTATATATTTCAAATCTGATGGTGATCGTTTCTTGGTTATTGCCTTGTATGTCGATGACATGTTGTTTATTGGCAAAAGAAAAGGTTTGATTGCAAAGTTAAAATCTCAGCTCTCAATAAAGTTTGAAATGAAAGATCTTGGTGCAGCTAGGCACATTCTGGGAATGGAGATTGTAAGAGATAGACAAAACAAAAAGCTTTGGCTAGGCCAGAGCAAGTATGTTGGTACTATTTTGAAAAGATTCAATATGCAGGATTCAAGACCATTGAGTTTTCCTATTACAATGGGAACAAAGCTTTCTAGTTCACAGTGTCCTACATCCCCATTGGAGATGGAAGAGATGAGTCAAGTACCATATCAGAGTGCTGTTGGAAGTTTGATGTATGCTATGGTCTGTACAAGACCAGACATTGCCCAAGCAGTGGGAGTTCTTTCTCGTTATATGTCTAATCCAGGAAGAGCACATTGGGATGCAGTAAAAAGAGTTTTCAGATACTTGAGGGGTACTTCAGAGTACTCGATATGTTTTCATGGAACAGGAAATGAGCATTCCTTAGATATTCGAGGCTATGTGGATTCAGACTGGGCCAGTGATGTTGATAGAAGAAGATCCACCAGTGCATATGTGTTTACATTATTCGGAGGTGCAATCAGTTAGATGAGCAAGCGACAGGTTGTGGTCACTTTGTCCACTATTGAGGCAGAATATATGGCAGCTACTCATGCCTATAAGGAAGCCATCTGGCTAAAGAGATTGTGTTCAGATATAGAGTTTAAACAGGGTGCAATGACAATTTACAGTGACAGTCAGAGTGCAATCTGCCTAGCGAAGAACCCTACTTTTCATGCCAGGACCAAGCACATTGATGTACAATATCATTTTGTGAGAGATATGATTGAGGATGGCAAGGTGAAGCTGGAAAAGGTAGAAACTTTGGTGAGTGTTGCTGATGCATTAACTAAGCCCGTGAGCACAGAGAAATTCAGATGGTGTTCAGAGTCTATGGGCCTCTCAGCCCCTAGCAATTAAGTCCATGATATTTTGGATCCCCTAACTCTTGCAAGGTGTTCGACAAGTGGGAGAGTGTTGAGAAACATGTGTCTCAACCTTGCAGTCTTTTTCTGGAAAATTCAAGAATTTGTTTGAGGTAGTTTTCCACATGTTTATGCATTGGAAAATGGTTAGTGAGTTGTTAAAAATGAGTCTTGTCCATAGTAGAATATAGGTGGGCCATTTTTAGAGCCTTAATGACTCATTTTGTGATTTTTAAGAGGGTCTAAGCTAGGGGACAAAATTATGGACGGGATTACTATTTTAACCTGGTTGTTTTTCCATTTTGGAAATGTAAATGTCAAAAATGGGCACCATGTGGCATGGTGGTTAAGCCCATGGTTTTGTCAAACCACAAGTGATTTCCAAGTTGTAAAATCACTATAAAAGGAGGGCTTGGGGAGGAGTTTGATCATTAAGTTTTTTGCAAGACTGGATGCTAGAAGGAGTCTCTCTGAGTTCAAGTTGTGGTGATGCGCTCCTGTAAGAACTTGCATTGCAAGTGTATTGTAATCAACTTGATTTGATAATACATTGTGCGAGTTTTGGAGGGTGGGTTTTTTCTCCCAGAAGGGTTTCCCCACGGTAATCACTGTGTTATGTGTTCATTGCTATTTTGTTTATGCTTTATTGTGCATTTCTTGATATCTTAGTAATATTTAAGTTGAAAGTTGCATAACCGTCCTCTCAAGATTAGCGTAGGAAGCATTTCCGCACACCTTTGCTTCCTTATACTTTTATGTTGTGATTGTGTATTTTGAAAGGCGCTCCTCTATTAACTATACTTTAGATGGGCAAAAAAGTTAACTATACTTCACATGCTCTCCAAGTTTTGATTTGGTAACACTAAAACAGTCGATATTTTGGTTTGGTAACAGTAAACAGTCGATGTTTTGATTTCATAGAAATGTACCTAGATTTATTTAGAAGTGTATGAAACTGTGAAATTTGGTGCATTTCTCAAGAATTTTGGTGCATTTCTCTGTATTGAAAGATTTGAAGTTGTGATGTAGGGTTAAATAATTTGCTGTCTATATAGAGAATTTTGTTTTCCTTGTAAAACTTAATTTCAATGAAAAAATTCAAAAAATTATCTTGTAGCATTAGGTAAATTATAAAAGAGGGTTTATTAACTTTTAATTGATTTATTTTAATTGTTTTTGGTATTTTTTCAATTAAGATTTACAAATTTCTGTTTGTAATAATCTCTTTTAATTTAATTTGTTATTTATTTAAGATGAATTCTTAATAGATTTTGAAAATATATATGAAAAATAGATTTTCTTAAAAGATAAAATCAATTTGAAAATAATATGCCATTATATACTCTGATTATTAAAGTGTAATCTTTTGGAAACTCAATTTCTAAACTTAAACAACAATATTAAAATAATTGGGGAGAATCGGTTGCTCCAACTGCAGTGTCAAACACTATACAAATATTTTCTCTCACACAAGAGTAGTGTACTCTACTCCATTTGATTCAAATTGTATGAAATTAAAGTTAATAATAATTTTTCAAACATATGTTTTTAACTTAATTTTTTTCCAAGTAAAATGTTCAAATGATAAACTGAAAGAATTGATAGATCCAAACACCTGTAAAATGTTCAATTGATAACTTAAATCATAACTTTTCTATTTGTAAGTTATTTTAAACAACTTAGGGACTTTTTACTTTCTAGGATCAGCAGAGGCGGACTTTACAACCAATTGATTTGAAGTTAATTATTCTGAATATTAATGCAATCCTTTTAATTAGAAACCCTTTCTTCATACAAGAAGATTAGAACCCCCTACAACTCTTGTTTTCCTTTGTATTAAGATATATTTGGTATGATCGACGGTTTAGTTTATTTTTCGAGCCATTATTAATATTTGTGTTATCATAGTTTGATTCATTAATAGAAAACATTCATGTTATTGTTTGTAATAAATATTATTGTTTGTTTGTTAAAAATTATTATTTAATTAATTCATTTAAATTTGCATTATATATATAATTGATATGTCGATTAGATAGTATCAAAGAAATCTATATTAATGAATTATTTTATATTTCATATGAAATATAATCTATTTTGATTTATTACAATAAAGTTTATTTATGAAAATATAACAAAACTATAATAAAATATTATGTTGAATTTTATACAATCTCATAAGTAATTTATCCAAACACATAGACCAAGTTGTCAACATCCATTAGATGCTTTCTATTTTATATTAAAGATACAAGTGTACAACTTTTAGTCAGTCAGAAAATAAAACTAGCATTGTCATGAAAACAAATGTATCCAACTTGATATAATTACTAACTCTTATTTCTCAAAGTCATTCTATCTCTCATAATTATTATGATATAAATGTTCATACTAGAGACTCTTACTAGATATTTAGTACTTATAAACTAAATATGTACCTATAAGAATTAACATTTAAGAATCAAATTAAATTATAAATATAAACTAAAATTTAAAATCAACTCTCTATCAATCCATATCATTGCCTATCATATAATTAAATTTAAGATTTTAAGCTATGCATCACAACTACAAACAATATCAAAACAATATTAAAAAAAAGGCTCAGACATGATTATGATTAGGCTGAACAATTAGAGACAAACTTCAAACAATATTATGATGTAACCCATACCTTATGCAAAAGTTAATCTAGAGACTCTATCTAAGCATTATCATAGTGAAATGACATCCTCAAAATCCATCATAAGTCAAGATAATGAGTATAATCCTATATAATAGTAAAGAAAAATACCAAAATCCTACCTATATAAAGAATTTTCCATTTTAGGAATTTTCAAAAATCCTCAAGAATCCAAAGTAGTATGCAAAATTTAAAATAATAAAGTATTCCTTTAATAGACTAAAGTTATTATTATTATTGATTTGGATAAACTACATAAATTATGTAGTGATCATCGAATTTACAATAAATTTTTTTTAGTCATCAAATTATAAATCGAATGTCATTGCTTCGATGTTTAGATATGATCTCATCTCTATTGTTTTCCCTCTTATAGTAACAATGACACAACTATAGTTGAACCTACTTGTGAACTATTTTTGTTCTAAAACAAATGTGATTTTCATCCTTTTATATTTATATATGTTGTAGAACCAATATGACTTTATGTATCTATAAAATATGAATCTAAACCATCCCTTCCTATACTTTTATAAAAATGTGTAAATTATACATGACTTACTTTCTCTTTGTTGTGGGGATGACCCCACAACGTGACGGTTAAGTCACGAGCCTCCCATTAGGGAGGTCATGAGTTTGACTCTTGCTACCTTTCTACTCTAGCACATTGGGTGCTTGGAGTGCCATCTACGATGAACGAAGGACCATGACTAGTGCTCCAACCACTGCATAGATTTTCCAGTGGTAGCGGTAAAGTCCCAACAGGAAAAACAGTGAGCAAAGGTTTCATGGGTGATGCCCCTACACAAGTGTGTCCACGTTCCAAACACAACGGAATGATAACTACAATAAAAATGCACCAATGGAGAGATAAGGAGTGTGTTTCAATGATGGAGTGATAAGAAGCCATGGAGACATAAGGAGTCTTATCTGGAAATCCCATATATTGGAGAGATAAGGTGTTGCCTAGGTGTGGACAATAGAGTTAGATGACAGAAGGAGATATAAGGGTGTAAAATTGTTGATCATATATGAGGATGATGCCCCTCAAAAAATATGGTCTCTCTGGTATTCTTCAATCAAAGGAAACTACACCGCTTCAGCTGTGACTAAGGAAAAAAAAATCTCTTTGTTGTTAGATCACTAAAACTTTGAAACAATGACCACCAACCACTCTTTGAGATTGACGGTATGGATATGCTTAAGCTAGTACAACACATAAGTGATCCTACCTAGCATATGAGATGATCCTAACATTTACAAAAATTCTAATGCTACCTAATATGCACATATGTGTGTTTGACTTACTAAAATTTATTCCTAAAATATAAGCTCACCTAAAATTAAGAGAACACAAATTTAAGATATACATCAAATATGATATGGAAAAGATATGGACTATTATAGTTACTGATTTAACCAGATGCAACCTCTCTTCCATAAAATATTAGAATATGAATGAACCCAAAGTATTTAGTTTGACTAACTCTAATCAAACAAAGTCAAAAAACTTAGGCTCTAGTCATTTATTACACAGAAGATGTATTTAAAGATTTAGATGTTGGATAATGAAGTCTAAAACCATGTGAAAATGATAATATAAAATGATAAAATAGAATCGTGAACAACAAAACCACTAAAAACTATAGAGAAAGAAAAAAGATACATAGGTGCATTTGTGACTCAAAGCAAAGTCTAACTATGAAATAAAAGTGTGTTAGCTGCCCATGTCACAAAGATATACAAATTGCAAAATGTATTCATGATGATATCTATCTATGTAGACATGGTTTTTCTATACCTTTAAAATATCATAAAATTTTACAATTTCACCTACGCAAGCACAAAAAGAGGAAAAATTGTTGTGGCTATATACTATATTGCCTTAGTCAAGTCCCCATTTTGGTATTCCTACCTCCACAAATAGTTTAAATAGATCTAAATTAAAATAAGTGCTCTAAAACTTAATTGTGTCTAAGAGGGTTCTATATCATTGAGTTGGATCTTTGGCTTCGTTAATATATGAACATGACAATATATTAACATATTAAGGTGAAAAATATAAGCCCTCCTCATCACATGTACTTGATGTCATGATAACACCTATTTTGTAGTATCGTATCTTGGTGCACACTATAACACCCATACTGCAATCACATTTTTAAATTATCTAGTAAACAAAGATTTTTCTTTATAATTTTCAGTAGCATGAGTCAACTAGAATAATGCACCTTTCTAGACTTGTTTAACTCTCCCTCTCTAGCATGAATCACCCAGCATAACATAACTTGTTGGTGAGTGGAATTCATACCTTCTCCATGGAACCTTGTCTCCTCAATCAGTGCCTGCCCTTGTTCTTTCTATAAGTCTATTTGTATTCTTGTAATAACATATCAATAATGGCATTAGTGGTTGAGAAATTTTGGACATCAAGGTCTCTTTAACTAGTCGACTTGGGAGCTTTGTTTTTTTAGTACTAATGTTGTATTTTTATGTACATATATTTGTGTATTTTTGCATGGATTGATAAGATCATATGCTTATGTCTTTTATCTCTCCTTAAACTTAGTGACATCCTATCCCTACCTTGTCTTTCTCTTAATTTATCTATCTCTTCATGTTTACTTTATCATGAGCTAAATTTAGTGTTCTAAATTGCAATCCCTTACAATTTCACGCTTTGTTAGGGGCCATTTCTTTAATGTTCCTCCTTTTGAGTCCTATTCATCATATTTTGTCTTATCTCACCCAAACTATCATCATATGATGATGAGGTCACCTCCTCCAATATCATAGGTTTGTGTACTCTTCAACCACTCTTATTTTTTCCTTTTCTTAGTGTATTATGACACCTAGTCCTGGTGCACTAGGGTGCATACCTCCATAATCCCTTCAAAAAGGGTCCAAATTTAAATGTGTTTAAGTGTTAGTTCCTACCATTTGTGACCTGGCCTTGATATTTTGATATGACCATTGAAAGTCAACCTAAATGTGAAAATACCATGATAAATTTATACAAAGGCATCATCTCCAATTCATTTGATCATCTTTTAACAATCTAGTAATTCTATCAATCCAATACAAGAGAAAATCTAAGCATAAGGAACATTAAACTACAACAAATTATCTTCAAGTATTTCTGCGTGATGGATGTTGTTGTGATTTATCGTGCTATTGCATCAACACTTGGAGTACTTATCTAAAAAGAATTGAATCACAACCATTATCAACCCTATAGGTATAATATATTGTCAAGTTAGCATATGCCCTACTAGGTGTAAGATCTATTTTTCATCATCATTGTTGGAGTGAAGGTTAACACCTACCCAGGGTTTGACTTAAGCAAGCCCTATATACCACTGATGCTCTACAAAATGAACAATGTTAGACTAAAACTTGTGGTCGTATAACACACAAAAACACAAGAAACAAAGACAAACGTTAGTGTTAACCAACCAAAAACTAGTCTAAGAAGGCATATCAAAAGAGACTAAAAACATGATGAAATATATAACTATGGAAGCAAATACAACAAGACATCTCTAAATGCCTTCTACCATGCTCTTAGCTCCTTCTCCCTTGTTCCTCTCCTCTCCAAGTTCCCAAATGAGTGTAGCTCTCAGTAGCTTTTTGCACTATTTTTGGATGTTTTATAGAGATTCAAGATTATGAAATAAAAAGCTCATGAAATGCAAACATGAACAAACTTAGAAAATGAGACTATTATCTAATCTAGGGTTGATTTTAGTCCAAAAGAGTAAATGTAAATGCTTATGCTAAATGATCTCTAAAATTCACTATAGGTTAAATACATACAAGTTTTCAGTATCTGGATTATGAAGAAATGGGCTCTATTTATAGGAAAAATGGAGCAATGGATGGTTGAGATTGAATAATCTCAACAAGGGTTAGGATTGAATGATATTAAATCCATGTGAGGGCTTTCAAACCAATCCCAGGATGACAAGTGTCAACATGAGAGGGGTTGAGAGGGGAGAGAATAAGAATTAAATGCTTGACATGACCTAAGAGTTAAATTGGAAGCTAAGGTCAAGGTTGGGTTGAATAAATAAATTCTTTATTCAAAGAATAAAGCTTTATCCAATGGATAAACTCTTGTGCAAAGGTTGAAGGGATAACCATGGTCAAAGCAATAAATGCTTGAGGAGACACATGAGTCACATGAGGGTTGAGTTAGGGGTTAAAGTCCTTAACCATGGGTACAAGTGGATTTAACCATTAATGGTCATGTAAGAGCCATAAGTGGTTTGGAAGACTTTAGAGGTTAAATTGTTGAACACACAAAGCATTTAATGATTTTCAGAGACTTTGAAGTCTTTGAGAAGTGACTTTAAGTTTCTTAGGAATGTGACAATAATTAGGGGATGGATTACATTAATTAGGAAGGGTTTCGAAGAATCTAGAAGGGGGTTAGAATTGCAAGTGGGTTTGGTGGGTGAGAGAAAATAGGATTTGTATTAAAATAAAATTCATTTATTTCAACAAATAGGTGCAACTTGCATTTTTAGGAGAATGCAAGGGGGGGGATTTTAATGATTTAAATAAATGTTTTATTTAATTTATTTAAAAGAGGAAAGGGGGTTAAATGAAATAAATAGAATTTATTCATTTAATTGATTGTGAATTTTGGTATAATGAATTAATTAAAATAAATTGAATAATTTATTTAATTAATAGGAGAATGTTTTGAAGATGAATTAATTAAATTTTAATTTAGTTAACTGATGGCCAGTGGATTTTTAATCAAATAAATAGAAAATATTCATTTATTTAAACTTGACAGATTTATGTGACTACATTTGCCCCTCTTTGTGATGGTGCGATTTATCGCGTCGTTCCAAAGAAAGAAAAATAGGTGTGAAGAAATATACCCCATAAAATATTAATTTGATGGGTGGTATGCCCCCTCGAGAGATGGGCCAAAAAATTTCAAAAAATCAGGCGCTCTCGAAAAAGAATGAAAATTGGCAGGGTGGTAGAAGAGAAGATTTTAGCAGTACTAGTGAAAAATGAAAGAAATCGGAGATAAAAAGGAGAAATGGGAGGCTCGAGAAGTTCATGGGGACCACGACGGTGAGCGAGAGAAAATTAGGGTTATGATGAAGGGTATATATGAGGAGGAATGGGTGAAAATAGGTTCATTTGCATTCGCATCCATACTAAAAATTGAGCTCTGGGAGTGACATTTTGGAAGAGCAAGCAGCAGTCAGGATGTCGGTTCCCATAGCAGAGCACCGTTTAGAGTGAGTCTGTCGATTCCAGTGGCTAGATGACTATGGACCAGTGGTATGTGAATTTGAATTTTTGGATTTCATGCATTTTTGGTATGTGTTTTGCTTAGTCCAAGTTGAGTCAACACAATAGCGCTAAAACGGTGTTTTGGTGCTATTGTGCCACTATAGCGCTATTGCATAGTGGTTTTAGCATTGTTGTCAAAAGTTGCGCTATTGTATAGTTGTTTAAGCACTTTTGCTTGTTTAGCGCTATTGAGTGGTTGATTGAGCACTATTGTTGTGAAGTAGCTCTATGGTATAGTCAATGTAGTGCTATTGTTGGTTTTCGCGCTATTGCATAGTTGTTTAAGCACTTTTGTGATAGCATTAGTGCGGTTGTGTTCAAAATAGCGCTTTTGTGTAGGAAAATAGATGCCCCAATGTGTTTGAAAAATAATCTCCTGATGCCAATGATAGATGGATGGAGATGTGAGGTGAGAGTTGTTTTGAACCATAGCAGCCTTGATGAGACTTAGGTCATTAGGATAAATGCATGTTGAAGTCTAGGTGTGCCATGATTGCTTACCTATTGAGACCCGAAGATACTTGATCAAAGTATCTGTTGATAGTCTAGGTTTAAACTTAAGAAAGTTTGAAACAAAACAACTGATGATGATGGTTGATGCACATGTGTAGGAGGATGTTCACGTCTTACAGATACATGAGAGGCATCCCGCCACACAGGTGCTGTGCGATTGATTGACAGAGGCCGAGGTGGATTGCATTGCAGTGACAGGCCTATATGATGTTATGCATATGCCCATGATTCAAGAGAATCACGGGTTGATCACAGCATTGGCAGAGCGATGACATAGTGAGACATGCATGTTTCACTTAGCACAGGGGGAGATGACAGTGAGCCTGGAGGACATATGGCACATCCTACACATTCTCATTCGAGGAGAGCTAGTGACATATGACCGAGCATGGGGGACATTAGCAGTGCAAAGATTCTTTGAGGAGGATGTCTTCATTGATGATGGATCAATAGCCTTGGAGGATATAGCAGCCTTGTATGAGCCATAATCACCAGTGCTATCAAGGATTGTTGGGGGACTACTATGTCCAAATAGACGATCGCATGGACTTTTCGTTGGTTGGGGTCAGGTGATCGAACAGATGATAACAGAGGGCACCCAGTTTCCATGGGGACCATGTGTGCTATCACACTTATATCAGGATCTACATGAGGTAGCATACCGAGGGGTGAGATCATTGGGAGTGGGGATCACACTGCTACATATTTGGGCATGGGAGAACTTACCTGTTACTCGACCAGTTAGTCTGAGATTCCGAGCAATGGACTAGCCATATGTATACATGTATGGAGGCATGATGAGTCAGCCCCACCTAGGGAAGTTAGAGTGGTGGCGGTGAGCACCGGATGATTTGGATACAGTGATTTGGAGGCCATACATTGAGTGTGAGCCATGAGAGGATGATGCAGAGGCATTGTCATATGTGTTTATGACATGATACCTCATTGGTAGGACAACCTACAATGTGAAGAGACAGCTTCCTGGCAATGTATTGAGACAGTTTGGGTGATGGCAAGGATTGCCTAGTGGATCGGGAGAGTATGCACGGGTGGTTCAAGAGAGGTACTTATGGGGACCAGTGTTACCTTATGATTAGGCATTGGCAGAGTTCTGCACATTACAAGCAAGAGCATGGCATATGAGGCCAGAGGTAGTAGATGCAGGGGTGTCAGAGGAGTACACTCAGTACATTGCAGCGCATCCGATTTCGTGGATATCACATCCGACAGAGCTGATTCTAGATTTCGAGGAGGATAGGGGTCGGAGACAGAGGAGGAGGGGAGGTTGCAAAGTAGTAGGTGGATGAGGGAGAGGGGATGGTGGTGATGGGGATGGAGGAGGTGGTGATGGAGGAGGAGGAGGAGGGGGTGGGGTTTTTGGAGGAGGTGGTGGATTCGGAGGTGGAGGTGAGGGTGGTGGATGGTTACAGCAGAGAGGGAGAGGTGGGCAGCCATTGCGGCTATCTCAAGGACCTTTGATGCAGGGAGGCATGAGACTAGGTGGCAGGGATGTAGGTGAGGGACAAAAACCCATGGATACAGGGGAGGGAGCCACTGGAGAGGGAGCCATTAGAGAGGCACCTATGGATATGGGGGAGGGAGCTACAGGTGGAGATCTGCGGGACCATATGATACTAGTTTTGCAGACTTGACTAGAGGATATGGAGGTAGAGGTGGCTGCTAGAGATGTGCAGTTGTTTGTATGCGAGTCAGAGCTGATTGTAGTGTTGCAGGAGAGAGATCAGGTTGTGGAAAGGGTGATCCAGTTATAGGAGACAGTGCGGGCCTTGGAGGGAGTACAGGGATGGGGGCCTTCTGTGGATGAATTGGTGAGGGAGGTACGAAGAGAAAGTGCAGAGGTTGATTACTAGTGGGGCTTGTATGAGCAGGAGGTGCCATTTAGTCGACGGGCATTGAGTTATTCACAGATGTGTTGGGAGAGATCATAGCGATCGTAGAGGATGCAGAGCAGTGGGGGTGTGATGGGTCCTCCATGGAGAGATAGATCAGGTCGTGCGAGGGCTAGTGGTGGAGTAGGTGGTGATGGTGGTGCAGCATCTGGTCAGAGTGGCGTCTGAGAGAGCATTTTGTATGCATTTACATTGTCATTTTGGACTGTGTCTTGGATGGCTCTTGGTAGCTGATATTTTGGACTTCATTGTACTCTGATACATGTATATTTTTGGTGATATGATATGATATATGAGGAGATCCCATATTTTTGTGTTGATATGCATTTTGATGATATGGATTTTATGCAGGATGATAATCTTATGATTTACGCTTAGATGGATACTTGTAATTGCTATATGTATGCATTGATTAGATGATTCTTATATGCATGTTTGTGATAATGACGTATTCCTACATGATATCTATATGCATGTTTTATGAATGTGATCCTAATGTATAGATGCAAGTTTATATGTGTGTGCATGATGTGTTGGTGAAATGCTTTATGTATGTAATGTCATGATGATGATGTATGTATAATGAAATGATGCTTATGATTATATAGACAGTATCATGTACTTTATGTTGATGTGATGATGAGATAATGATATGAAATGATGTTTATATTTGAAAATGTAATGCTTGATTTATGTAAATGCATCTAGATGAATGCAATATGGATAAACAAATGTAAAGTACAAATGTTTATATGATGATTTCTAAATGAATGCATATGTGCAATGTATGAACTAATGTCGAGACAAATGGTTTTGTTATGATTCTAAATGTTGATGAAATGTAGCTAAGTGAATATGGTAATGTAACTCACGGGTCATGAACAACTGCACTATAATGCAATTAAAAGGATAATGAATGCATTGTAATGAATCCTAAATGGTACTAAATGAATGTATCTATAATGGTTCATAATGATAGTAAATGCAATGATGAGGAATTTATAAATGAATCTAAATGTCATGATTTGTTCAATGATGAAATGATATAATGATGAATGATAATGAACTATATGTTTTTAAATGCAACTAAATGATTTGAAATGCATTGCTAATGAAGATTTTAAGAACTTAATAAAACCTATATGCAAGCATATGATAACGAATTAGGTTTTTATGCATATGCAACTAAACATAATGATGATGTGATTTATTATAATGAATGCAAGGTTGTTGAAACTTTTGCATGATGCACTGATGATGTATCAAAGAACTCCGTCATTTTTGTACCCAAGACCAACTAATTTTCACATAACTGCTCATATTAACTTTGTTCACACTTGCATACAAAACCATGCATATGAATAATGAATGAGTAAATGGATGGATGATATGCAATGAAATGCATTATAAACATATGAGATGGAATGATGATCCATAGTGCTTTATTTTCATCATTGAGCATGGTAATATCGAACTTGGATGAGGCAGTAGGAACCAAGGATGGAGCATTTTACCTACAAACAAATAGCATAAATAATGAATAAAGAATATGGACCCTTGATAATGGTTCATGCTCATATGGTCGAGGTATACATTGTAGTCAACAAGCCATAGTGATTCATGATTGTATTTTGCATATGATCACATAGCTTAGTGAACTTCCCACGCAGACACCATTAGTACATGCCCCAGAATTTCATCAGAATAATTCACAGAAGACATACAAACAATGTTTAGGAACCATCCCAGCCACTCTAATCACTTGTGGATATCCCTGAGTAGTGTAGGAACCTGATATAAATGAATAAATAACCTACAGACCAACCAAGTACTTGATAGCTTTAAACATAATTTTCTTGTCAAAGAAAACATTATCTTGTCTTTGTTTTGGTAAGGAAGGATGCATCCTTGTTAAGATAGTTGGCGTGTTGATGTTGATTGTTTCGTTAATGTGATGGTTATCTTTTGAGTAGTTCACATTGTTTGATTTGTATCTACTTGGGTTTGTATGTACAAAAGCATTTGTCATGTTTTTGATTGATTTTTGATGTTTTCGAAATATTTTTTGGATTTTTGTGATTGTTTTTCAAAAGTTTTTGGTATTTTGTGATTGTTTTGAATGTTTTTGGTATATTGTGAGTGTTTTGAATGAAGAACTCAAAGAATCACAAGTAATGCAGAATCCACTTCCATCAATAGGTTAAGGGCATTTCCCCCAGTGTAGATATGACTATGAAAAAGTGGGATGCAAGATGCATGAGATACTATCCTTGATTGCAAATCAATAACAAGCCACAGATTTGGATGGATGAATGTGTGGATGCAATGAATGTGATCGCAACAAGCTTGAAAGACAATGGAGCCATATCCTTTATGAGTGGTGCTTGTTTGCCAGGTTTTCACCATCACACTTACCCAAGGTGCCATCGGAGTGGTTGTTCGCCATTTTGATGCATGATTTTTCTTTACTATTTTGATGTTTTTGTATTTTCTTCAGGACATTTTCTGAATTTTTTTTGCTATTTTTCCGGTATGTAGGGGAGCCTGATGCTCTATGCAACTTATGTATAAAACCTTTTGAGGTGCATGTTGTTGATCGAATCTGCTAGCGGTTCTCCTTCTGAAGTAGCCAATTGATATGCCTCAGACCCAAATACAGTAGTGATAACATATGGACCCAGCCAATTTGATTCAAACTTGCCTTGATGTTCTTCGTTGGGTTGATTACAAGGATTCTCTTGTAGAACAAGATCACCTACCTCAAATGTATGAGGTCTAACTCGGTGATTGTAGCTTTTGCTCATGCACTGCTAATAGGCTTTGAGGTGATTGTATTCAGCTTGTCATTTCTCATCAAGTAGCTCTAAGTCTTGGAGACGTGATACTCTGTATGCTTCATAGTTTATCAGATTATGCAAGGAAACCCGTAGTGATGGTATCTCAACCTCATTAGGTAAGATAGCTTCTGCACCATAGACTAGTGAGTAGGGAGTTGCACCTATAGGGGTTCGAATACTAGTTCGATATGCCCATAATGCTGGATTTAATTGAACATGCCAATCACGACCGACATCATTGACTATCTTCTTTAGGATTCTTAATATGTTTATGTTCGATGCTTCGGCCTGACCATTGCCTTGTGAGTAATAGGGAGTGGAAAAAAGGTGTTGGATGTGAAATTTCTCATAGAGGTCACGAACATCCTGATTTTTGAAAGGAAGCCTATTATCTATGATGATGGACATGGGTACACCATACCAGCAGATGATGTAATTGAGGATGAATGAGGTGATCTTCTTTCCGGTGACTTGGGTAAGTGGAATAGCTTCGATCCACTTTGTTAAGTATTCAGTGGTAGCAATGATTGACTTGTGATAGTTGGATGAAGATGGATGGATTTTACCCGAAAGTCAAGTCCCCATTGACAAAAGGGCCATGGTGTTGTTATTGGTTGCAATTCCTATGGGGGTGCATGTATCAGGTCTCCGTGAACTTGGCATTTCTTGCATTTTCTGACAAAGTAGTAGGAGTCTTTTTCCATGGATGGGCAATAGTATCCAGTGCGCATGAGTTTCTTGGCTAGTGACGAACCGCTTGCATGAGTTCCACAAATTCCTTCATGTACCTCTTCCAAGGCCTTTGTTATCTCATCATGTTCTAGACATCGAAGGAGAGTACCATCAAGACTATGTTGGTATAGGGTTTCAGCAACAATGGTATATCGAGAAGTTTGGCGAATGAAGGTTTTACATTGGTTATTCAATTGGTTAGGAGGAAGTGTGTGATCACAGCGGTAGGTGTAGAACTCACCATACCATGGGGATTCAAAACCGATAAGGCAACATATCATCTTGGATTTGAGGATAGTATAAGCGGGAATCCAAAGTTGTTCGACCAAGAACTCGTAGCATGTTGAATTTTGTGGATGATCTAGGAGAGATGCAATGGTAGCCATAGCATTAGCAGCTCGATTCTAATCTCTGGGTATCTGCTCAAAGGTGATAGTAGTGAATGATGCCTTTAATTTCTCCACCATTTGTTTGTACGACATGATTTTTTCATCCTTTGTCTGATATTCATCTGTTGATTGTCGAATGACTAGTTGGGAGTCACCATATACATGTAGTTCTTGTAATTTCCATTGTATGGCTAGTCTGAGTCTTGTGATCAGGGCTTCATATTCAACTTTGTTGTTTGTGCATGGAAATGTGAGCCTGTAAGACTTCAGGATGTTGTCACCTTGAGGTGTGATAAACAGAATGCCTGCTTCCGAGCCATGCCTAGTGTATGAATCATCAAAGTATAGTTTCCATGGTTGTGTTGTTGTGATCATGAATATCTCTTCATCTGGAAAATTGGAAATGAGAGGATGATCACCTATGAGGGGTGCATCGGCCAATTGATCTACAATAACTTGACCTTTGATAGCCTTACGATCCACATACTCGATGTCAAATTTACTTAGAATCATCACCCATTTGGCCAAGCAGCCAGTCAATGCTGCTTTGCTGAGTAAGTACTTTAGTGGATCGATCTTTGCAATGAGCTGTACTTTATGTGTTAACAGATAGTGCCTCAGCTTAGTCACTGCCAAGATAACTGCTAGGCAAGCTCGCTCAATAGGTTTGTAATTGAGTTCATAGCCAACCAGTGTGCGAGAGATGTAGTAAACAACACACTCTTTCCCTTCTGCATTATGTTGAGCCAATAGTACACCCAATGCTATACTTGTTGCTAAAATATAGAGTAATAGAGGTCTACTCAGATCTAGTGGGATCAACAATGGTGTACTCATGAGATAGTCTTTAAGCATCTGGAATGCTTGTTGGCATCTGGTATCCCATTGAAAATGGATGTTCTTATGTAGCATGTGTGTAAAGGGGTGACACTTATCTACCAGTTGTGCAATGAATCTTTGGATGGATTGAAGCCACCTTTGTAATGTCCTTAGTTGACTGATGTTCTTTGGAGGTGGCATGTCCATGATTGCTTTGACCTTTGCTGGATCCACCTCAATGCCTTTGCTTGAGACAATGTATCCTAGAATCTTTCCTGAGGTTACTCTAAAGACACATTTCTTTGGGTTGAGTCGAACATGATATTGTTCCAGTTTATCAAATATTTTCTCTAATATTTCTAGATGACCTTCTCTTGTTAGTGATTTTGCCAGTAATTCATCGACATTATCTTCCATTATGGTATGCATCATGTCATGAAAGATGGTGGTCATTGCTCTTTGATAGGTGGCCCTTCATTCTTTAGACCAAAAGGCATTACATTCCAGCAATATGTTCCCCATGGACAAGTGAAGGTCGTCATATGTTGATCCTCTGGTGCGATCTTTATCTAGTTGTACCTTGAAAAGCCATCCATGAGTGAAAGCATGGCATGTCCTATTGTTAGGTCCACTATTATGTCGATGTTGGGTAGGGGGAAGTCATCCTTAGAACATGCTTTGTTCAAATCTCTAAAGTTGGTGCAAATACGGATGCCCCCATTTGGTTTGCCGACAGGCACAATGTTGGATATCCAATCTGCATAATCAATTGGTCTAATAAAACCAACATCTAGGAGTTTCTTGAGTTCTTCTTTGATGAGTACCGCAATCTGAGGGTGCATCTTGTGAAGCTTCTATTTGACAGGTTTAGCTCCTTCTGCTATGGTGAGGTGATGCATGACTAAATCCGGATCAAGACCAGGCATATCTGTATATGACCATGTGAAGTTGATCTGGCATTTCTTGAAGAATTTGACAAACTTGGGTTGTTCCTCTGGAGTCAAAAGAGATGTCAGATGTATGTGGTGAGGAGTTTCAGGAGTCCCCACATTGTATTCTCTGGTTTCCTTGATAAGAATCATTGATCGTTCTTACTGTGTACTAGAGGGGAGGATGTCAAACCTTTCATCCTCAAGCACCTCAAAGAGGTTTTCACCATTGGATATGCTCTTTCTTTTTACTTTTGTGGGATCAAACAATGCCACAATGTGGTTTTCACTGGAAGATCCATGATTTATTGTTATATTTTTGCAGCTAAAAGGTTTGGCATCCGCTCCAAAGTATGTTGCACTATTAAGTTCTATGGCAAATCCATCTTTGTGATCCCCACTTGGTAAGTTATCCCGTAGTTCCAAAAATTTAATGATTACCTCATCATTTTGGAAATGGTCAAAACATGGGGGATTAGGTTGGTTCCATTTGATGAGTTCGGGATGGATAATGGGCATTACCTCATTGATTAGGTTAAGTTCATTAGATGTGTCAGTGAGGGTTAAGACATTGTGGTGAAGGTCATTGATGGTACTCTCCTTGTCAAAATCAGGCATAGGATGTGACGTAGGGTCTGTGGAAAATGTTTCTAGTTCAGGAACCCAATAAGTTTTAATCTGCGCTTCTCCATAAATAGGGATCTCTTTGTGAGGTGGAGGTGGCGATGTGTCTTCCTCATCTGAATTATTTAGATGTACTAAATCAAATTCCCACTCATGTGATTCAGTCTTTGAGTCACTTTCTAGGATTTGGTTGTTATACCATACTTGGATATCCTTTGATTTAAACACTGCAGGTGTGATCGGCTGATCTACCTTTGTGTATGAAATGATCGGTGTTGTAGGAAGAATTATAGGGATTAATGAATCTGATACAGGGAGTATTGGTAGTGTTGAATCTGCTACCTCTGCTGGAATTGTCGATATTGCTGGGAATTATGATATAGTTGTTGTTGCTAAGGGTGTTGTTATTGCTGCTATGGATGGGGTTGCTAGTTTGATTGGTGGGATAACTGGTGTTGTGGATGGTTTTTCTAGGATTTTTTAGCCTCAATGGGGCAATTGTTATGGCTTTGGATGTTGCTTTTATAATCAGAGGTGGCCTCTTTGTAATAGGCTGATATAGTGGTTTTTTGGGTTTCCCTTTGAATCTGAGTTTAGGAAGGATCTCCTTTTAAAAGCCTAAGCCTGTGTTATCTTTGGGCTTCACTTCTGGTTGCAGTGGCTCATGTCGCCCTTCCTTACAAGGTCCCAAAGCAATTTGACCATCATATCCCATTCTTTGCATAATGAGTAGACCTTTCCCATATTGATCTATGGGAAGCTTAGCTTGTGGGATTTTTGTGGTGATTGGGTCTTTATAGATCCATTATGCTAAGTCCTCATCTCTTGTCTCTTCCTCTTGACTCTTTCCAATGATGAATAGTGTTAACATACATGTTGGTTTGACCAGTGGTGTTTGAAGTAACCATTGAGGTTTGCCATGTGTTCTAGGAGAAGTGGGCATTTGTCCAACACAAAAGAGTTGGCTTAGATTGTACTCTCGAGGACCTTCCTCTGCTATTTTCATCTTGAGCTTCTCTTGCTTGGGAATAGTGGTATTTGAACTAGAAAGAGAGGTTGGAATTATGTATGATGTGGATGAGATGGCTTCTCTTTTTTTGGGAACGGTAATCTTTGGTTGATGACTTATATTGTGACGATGTACAAAGGGGTTTGCATCGCCCAGGATTATGATTTCTACGCCATAATGCGAGAACTTGATACACTGATGGTAGGTGGATGGAATGTCTTGCATGGTGTGTATCCAAGGTCTTCCTAACAATAAATTGTATGGCAGAGGAAGGTCCAGAACTTGACAGATGATGTACTTCACCACTGGGCCCACTTGGATTGGTAGCACAACATCTCCTTTGGATGAACACTCTGCATCATCATAGGCTTTGATTGTTATCTTCTTGTGGGGATCCACTAATTCAATCACATATCCCAATGTTGTGACTAATTGTAGTGTACAGACATTCAGGCCTGCTCCATTATCAATCAAGACTCACTTGATCCTATGTTGGTTGATAAATCCTTCAATGTGGAGTGAGGCGTTATGAGGTTGCTAGGCGTTGTCACTTTCAGAGAAAGTGAGACAAGGTGATGACCTTAAATTTCCAGCCATGGCTTGGAATTGAGCTTTATTTAGGTTTGCAGGGACTAACGCCTCTTAGAGAGCTTGATTCAAGATGGTTTTATGAGATGGAGATAGGCGCAATAGCTCTAAGATAGATATCAGTGCGAGCGTTTTATCTAATTGATCCACAAGGTTATACTACTTTGGGATAGATGTGGTTCCTTGTGGAGCTGCTTTTACAGTAATCTTGCCGCGACATGTAACAACATTGCAATTGGAACTGGGATTTTTGATGGTAATAGTTGCAATTTGTTCACTAGCATCATATAGGTGATTCACAGTGTAATTATATGCAGCTTGTGTATAATCAGTGGTGTAGCGTCCTAAAATTGCGACACTTGCAATTTCGACTGCATTTGGGTCTTCACGATGGTGATGCAACACGGAACCTGAATGGAGACCCCGAAACTTGTCCATGACATCAAAAACTGCATTTTCTAGCACCCTGGCCTAAACCTCCTTTGCACCCTGCTATCCCGGGAGGTGGGACCAGCGCGCCCAGCGCCCTCGTCCTTGGCCCTATTTTGGGCTCGGTCTCCTATGGGACTTCGGGTCTTTTTGTTTGCAAATTGGAAAATATCATTTCCTGGTCGGCCTAAGGTCGAAAAAATCAGTCTATCAACCCTAATTGACAAGTATATAAACTACATTTTCCTCTCTCATTTGGTAAGATGGAAAAAGCATGGAAACGATATTCAAACATTCAAGCATTCAAGCATTCAAACATTCCTTCAAGCAATTGATCATTCCAAGTCTCCATTCAAGGCTAAGTGTTGCATTCAAGACAAGGATTCAACCATTGAAGAGGAGATCACATACTACATACAACATACAACAAACAACAACATCTATACCTTCGCACATAAGGATACAAACATCCTTACAACAAGGTATTAGTACTTGTTTTACAATCATTTACATTTACAGCATTTCTCATTTCTTGGTTAATTCCAAAACTGGGGTTTGACCTAAAGGCAAACCCCTAATCCCTAACCCCCCAATTGTCTTCGCTTTTCTGTGTGTAGGTTGCAGGTACGCGACTGAAATTGAAGATCTGGAATCCTTGTGCAGAGACGAACAGATCCCCCTTCGTTTCGTGGATTTTTCGGAGGACCGTGTGCACGCCGGGTGCCATCGTCCCGTCAACTTTTGCTCAAATTTGCAGGACAGCGCCGTATCGACATTTTACAGCTAATTCCAGGTCCACAGCTTCATCCTATATCCCTATCTCAGTTTATAAGCGAATCTTTCTCACTTTCTATGCATTCCTAGCTTAATCATTCTATGCACATTCTTTACAAAAGAGGCTAGCCTTGCTGTCTTAACCCTTGAAACACATTTAGAATCCAATCTTGCATTGTGTGGGATTGGATCTTGTGGGTTCAACCCCTCTTTTGAATGTAAAGTCTCCCTAAGTGAAAGCCATCAACCCTAGCCACCTCCCTTCTCTCTCTTTGGAGTTGGAAGAGGGGAGAGCAACTAGGGTTCGATCGATTTTCCGCTTTACATTTTGGTGAACCCGATGTGAACATCCTTTCTGATTATTCATGGTTAGATCTAAAAATTGGCTTCCTTAAATTACATTTCCATGTTTGATCTTTTGCAAATTTTAGAGGTTGATTGCATAGAAACCCTAAAATTTTCTTTTTAGTAATTGAGCTTGCAAAATGTTTAATTGTTAATTCTTGTTTCAGATCTGCCCTTCTATTACAAATTATCAATTCATATTTGTGCTTTAATTTTGAAAATTAAGTGGTTAAGTGTCAAAACCCTAATTTTTTAAACCTTCTTGATTCAACCTTTGTCCGACAATTTCACTAATCAAAACATCTCCAAATCAGTTGTAACTTTGGATTCCGCAATAAAATCATAAAATCTTTCATCCCTGAAAATTTGGAAAAAAGTTGCGAGGACCGTGTGCACTCCGAGCGCCATCGTCCCCGACATTTTTTTTGAAATTTCGGGAGCAAGATCTTACTGTATTTTCCTACTAAAATCCAGAATTTTGGCTGATTTTATCAAATCTAACACTTTCAAAATTACAGTCAAAGTTGGTCTTGTGATTGCTTGGTTTAAGGCTTCTAATCATTCAAAAAATTGTTGAAATTGAAATTTTGTGTCAAAATTGTGTTCCTACTATCCTAAATCTAAAAAGTGTGTTTGCATTCATTCGAAATTTCAGTGCTTTATTCAAAATTCTTGCAATTTGTGACTTTTGAAATTAAGTGCTTAATTACAACAACTTTGATTTCCGCTTTCAAAATTGAATTTTGCGTGAAATTGAGTCAATTTTTAAATTTCAAAACTTGCATTGCTCTTAACATTCCCTCTAAAATTATAAAATTCAAAATTTCAGTTTCCCTCTCTTTTTCAAAATTCAAATTTTGCATTTTTCGACAATCTTGGTAGGGTTCAATTTTGAGATTGCAACTTTAGTTTGGCCTATCTACAGATCGTATAATCACTCAATTTTTTTAGATTAGCTTTAAAATCATCATAACTTTCATCCCTGTAAATTTCGAAAAAAGTTGCGAGGACCGTGTGCACTCTGAGCGCCACGGTCCCGGACATTTTTTTCGAAATTTCGGGAGACTGTCGTGATTGCATTTAACAACTTAAATCTAGAAGATTGGCTGATTTTACTGAAAATTGCTACCTCTAAAATTCAAAATCTTCTCTCTCTTTCTAGTGCATGAGTTTTACAACAATAAGCCCTACTTACACTATTCCCGTTAGACGAAGCCGTAGAATTAAGTCTTTCCGAGGTTTAACTACCGAGGAGATGGAACCTAATTTGAATAGCCTTTTTAACGAGGACATGGGTAATTCCTCTAATCCTCCTAATGATGAAGAAGCTCTCCATGAGGTTTCTGTAGAACAACTTTCGAAATTGGATAACCAATTTGATGATTTTCGACAATGGATGTCTCAAGAATACCCCGATAGTCAAGCTCTTCCTTTAATTGAGGGTCTAAAACATATGCTTCAAAGTGATAAGAATGGAATTGATATTTTACGTGGTATTGCACACATTGTGGATTCGAATGTGATGCCTATGAAGAGTTGTGCCGAAACTTTAGGTTATACACAACCTCCCACTCAAGTTAATCATTCTATTCCTTTGACAACTTCTATTGCTAGCATACCTACCTTTACATCAAACATAATGACTACTTCTATACAAGACATTCTGCCTATGATCACCAGTCATGGGGGCAATCCTTCCTCTTCAATTAACCCTCTTCCTTCATTCAATCCAACTTCTTCATTCATCCCTTCAATGAGTGTTCCTATTACATCTCCGCAAATGAACATGACGCAAGGGGGCAATTCATTCAACCATTCCATTCCTCCTTGTAGTGTTCCTCCTTTCCAATCCTCTCCTATGACTAACTATCATAGTGTCCCACCACCTTACTCTTTACCTTCTTTCAATAACATAACACCTCCATCTCAATCTAACACATCTAATATGAATTCTTCGACTGAAGCGACCATTAACAATCTTGCACAAACTGTCTCTTCTTTACAGCAACAAATTGCCTTTATGAATCAATCTAAGTTTAGTGTGCCCACATTTGATGTTGCGAGCCCACTTTCTCTTGACATTGTTTGAGCTATCCCTCCTAAACATGTTGAAATCCCGCATTTGGAGCTTTATAATGGTAAAGGCGATCCTCTAACACATGTTAAGACTTTTCAAACAATATGTACTGATTTTGCTTATGACCCAAGGTTGCTTGCAAAATTGTTTACCAGAACATTGAGAGACAAAGCCCTACAATGGTATTGCTCGTTGCCTTCTTATTCTATTACTTCTTTCGAACAACTTGCAAATGCTTTCATTCAACAATTTCAAAACAATATAAGTCCTAAAGTTACTTTGATTGATTTAATGCATTGTAAACAAGGTGTTAAAGAAAAAGTGACTGATTTCATTGGTAGATATAAGCATTTGTATGCTCAAATTTCTTTTCCAGTGCCTGACAATGATATTCAAAGAATCTTTATTTCTAATTTACAAAAAGATATTCGAGACAAACTTCTGTTTTCTGAGTTTACTTCTTTCCAACAGTTGTGTGCAACTCTTCACAATTATCAACTGACTGTGAGTCAAATGGAACAATCACATCCTATGGCTCCGAGTGATAAGGGTGATAGCAGTCAGCAACCATTTGGAAAGTTTAAACCGAACAGAGATTCCATCAAATTCAATGAAAACATCATCAACAACAATGTGAATGCAGCATCAGGTGTGCCTCCTATTTCTAAATTTTTCAAGAAAGAAAGAAAGTATACTCCTTTGAATGAATCATTGCATAGTATTATGAATAAGTTATTGGAACAAAATGTGCTTACTCTTCCTCCTATAAGGAAAATAGATCCTGCAAAGATTACTTCACCTTATTTTGATAACAAATCTTTTTGTCAATTTCATCGTCAACCTGGGCATGATACTGAAAAATATTTTTCTTTAAAGGGTAAAATTCAAGATTTGATTGATAATAATACTATTTCTGTTTCTGGAGTGAATGATAAAGGCAATACATCTGTAGCTCCTCCTAACCAAAATCTTCAGATTTTTACTAATCCATTACCTTCCCATACCTCTAATGCGATTGAGACTAATGATTCTTCTTTATCATCTGATGGTCTGGTGTCTATGACTCCGAATGTGGTTAACTTTGTAGAGCAGCAAGAAAACCCTAAAGAACCTTCCATCACATTTGATTCTAGTGAAACCATTAGGGCACCTGATGGTCCTTTATACATATTTGCAAAAGTTAAGAATACACCTTGCCATGGAGTGCTTATTGATCCTTCGTGCATGGTTAATGTTATTACTGAAGAATTTCTTTTTACTTTGCAATTGAATCAAGTGATCTATGACAAAACAGATGTGGTTGTGAAATTATTTGATGCATTTTCTTCTCCTGCAATTGGTTCTATTACATTACCTATTGAGGTCCATAACAAATCCCTTGATGTGAACTTTGCTATTATTCCTTCATCTGAACAATTTCGTGTGAAGCTTGGCTATCCTTGGCTATCTTCCATGAAAGCTATTGCTTCTCCTATTCATAAATGTTTAAAATTTCCCCATAATGGTGAAGTTGTTACTGTCAATCATAGTCTCTTTAAACCAGCTAAAAGAACTTCTAGCATTCCTATTGATTATTTTTGGCCTAAACAATTCCAATCTCTTCCTCCGCGAAGTGATCATCTTTTCAAATCTTATCAAAAGTGGAAAACAGATATGATCCTATCTCTAAGTGAACCTAGAGCACCTAAACTTGATATTCCTATCATTCTTGAGAAGGAAGTTCTTCCTTTGAAAGATAAAACTAATGTCTTTCCTCAAGAAGATTCCCAACCCATTCCTATGGATGTGACTATGTCTATGCCTAATAAACTTTCTAAAAGTAGACCTATACCTCCTCGTCATGATGGACTTGGTCTTCTTCCTAAACCAAAAATTCCTCCTTTATATGGAGCAGTTCCTCCTCCATCCTTTTATAGAGAGAAGAGACCTTCTTCTTCTCCTATTATCCAGCCTAAGAGACCACAACCTAAACACCCAAGTGATAAGGATGAGAACATTCCTCCTCCTCAATCTTCTCCACTTCCTACTAAGACTATACAAAATCGTTCTGCACGTGAACGCCGATGAAAGCGTCATCTTAGGGCTCAGGCAGCTGCTTCTCAAACTTTACAATCTCCAAAAACACCTTCAACAAGCACTATTCCATTTTCTCCAAAATCTCCTAAACATAAGATGCATGATGGTCTTGATCCTATGCGAGTTAAAGATCCTATTTTTATAAATCTTGATGATGATATAGATGAAAATGTTATTCATGATGAAAATGTTACTTCTCTTGCTTCTGATAGTGAATATGAACTTGTTGATATTGATAACCATCTATCTAACGAATTTTCTAAAGCACTTATCCTAGCTCCTAGACAAGAACAATGTGGCTTGGAACATGAACATAGCCCTTGTTTGGATCTTGTGATAGCTCCATCTACTGTGTTGGATGTTCCTCCTCTAGCGTGTTCCCTGCCTTCCTGAAACATTGATCAGCAAGATCGGGGGGTAGATGACGTGCTAGACTAGTTTCATTAGCATAGCAGATCCTCTCCTCCCCTCTTTTGTTACTTCTTCTATGTGTTATTCTCATTCTTCTATTTGTTGTCCTTAGTGTTGTCTACTTGAGGACGATGCAAAGCACTGAGATCTCTTTTGGTCTCTCTCATGTTGACTCAAAAGACACATGTGTTCCCTTCTTCTAGGTGACCTTCCTTGATTGGGGAATGAAGAACAATTATGCATACATACATATGATATATACATGAATTATCATACAGCATACTGACCCCAAGGAAAGTGAAGTCACCTCGTGCTTTGTGTTTTGTATCTATTATCCTTGGGTTTATCTCACACATGGGGGCTAAATCTTTGTGATAACGTGCTCCTTACCCTTCTCATTTCTTATGTGTATCACTATGTTAAAACAATCACCCCCGTTGAGGCGTGTGCGATCGCTTTAACGTAGGGGGGCATACACCCTGTCTATCCCTTCAGGATACTCAAAAATTTCTTGATGAACTTAGCTTTGCCTTGAAATTTTTTTGGTATTTCTCTTGCATGACTCATAGTGAGGGAACCTTACTACTGACAGTCATGGTTCTCCCTCGTGATCTTCCCTTTTACTTTGTCAATCGAAGTCGTAAGATCCTTAGTCCACTGGGGGCTTGGTGTGTCTTGCCTCCTTGACGTGGTGAAAGTCTTTCAATGTTGTTTCCTTGTACTTTATCAGAAGTATGAGCATACATACTCCCGCTAAAGTGGGGGCTAAATGTAGCATCCTAAAATTGTGACACTTGCAATTTTGACTGCATTTGGGTCTTCACGATGGCGATGCAACACGGAACCTGAATGGAGACCCCGAAACTTGTCCATGACATCAAAAACTGCATTTTCTAGCACCCTGGCCTGAACCTCCTTTGCACCCTGCTGTCCCGGGAGGTGGGACTAGAGCGCCCAACGCCCTGGTCCTTCAGGACCAGGGCGCCGCCCTGGTCCCCCAGGACCATGGCGCCCAGTGCCCTAGTCCCTGGCCCTATTTTGGGCCCGGTCTCCTATGGGACTTCGGGTCTTTTTGTTTGCAAATTGGAAAATATCATTTCCTGGTCGGCCTAAGGTTGGAAAAATCAGTCTATCAACCCTAATTGACAAGTATATAAACTACATTTTCCTCTCTCATTTGGTAAGATGGAAAAAGCATGGAAATGATATTCAAACATTCAAGCATTCAAGCATTCAAGCATTCAAATATTCCTTCAAGCAATTGATCATTCCAAGTCTCCATTCAAGGCTAAGTGTTGCATTCAAGACAAGGATTCAACCATTGAAGAGGAGATCACATACTACATACAACATACAACAAACAACAACATCTATACCTTCGCACATAAGGATACAAACATCCTTACAACAAGGTATTAGTACTTGTTTTACAATCATTTACATTTACAACATTTCTCATTTCTTTGTTAATTCCAAAACTGGGGTTTGACCTAAAGGCAAACCCCTAATCCCTAACCCCCCAATCGTCTTTGCTTTTTTGTGTGTAGGTTGCAGGTACGCGGCTGAAATTGAAGATCTGGAATCCTTGTGCAGAGACGAACAGATCCCCCTTCGTTTCGTGGATTTTTCGGAGGACCGTGTGCACGCCGGGCGCCATCGTCCCGTCAACTTTTGCTCAAATTTGCAGGACAGCACCGTATCGACATTTTACAGCTAATTCCAGGTCCGCAGCTTCATCCTATAACCCTATCTCAGTTTATAAGCGAATCTTTCTCACTTTCTATGCATTCCTAGCTTAATCATTCTATGCACATTCTTTACAAAAGAGGGTAGCCTTGCTGTCTTAACCCTTGAAACACATTTAGAATCCAATCTTGCATTGTGTGGGATTGGATCTTGTGGGTTTCAACCCCTCTTTTGAATGTAAAGTCTCCTTAAGTGAAAGCCATCAACCCTAGCCACCTCCCTTCTCTCTCTTTGGAGTTGGAAGAGGGGAGAGCAACTAGGGTTCAATCGATTTTCCGCTTTACAAGTGGTGTCTTTGTTTCTCCCTGAAGTGGAAGGACCCCTTTGATCTTGTGATGGAAGTGGATTTTTAAACATGAGATGATCATTGTTTGTTTTCTTTGGGTCATGTCCTTCGATTTCGATTTCACCTCGATCAATAAGATCCTGAATAAGATCTTTCAATCTGTGATAATTTCTTGTCTTATGCCCTTTCCCTTGATGGAAATCACAATGTTCAGTATCCCTCCACCATGAAGGTTTGACTTGATGTTCATATTTTGATGTTTTGGGTAAGGTCACCAGATTTTGAGAAACCAACTGACATAACACTGTTTCGATGGGTTCCCCTAAGGGAGTGTATGTTCGTTTTGGTTTAAAATTTTGTTGACGTTGTCTGGGTTCCTCTTGAGGTACGGAGAAACTATTTTATTCTTGGGTGGGGGGTTCTGTCCTGCAAATCGGACCACAGGTTGTGCACTTTTGATAGTTCTTGCGTCCACAACCCCGTTGTTGACGATGTTTTTATTTTTTCTCCAAAATTTAGGCTTGTCACTATTGAAGTGTGGGTGAGGACCGTCCTTTGGCTCATTATATATCTTGATAAGCCCTTTTTTGATGAGAGCCCACTCACATTGTAAGCCTTTGGTTATCATGTCATTGAAAGAGTTTGTGTCTTTTACATCTAAGTGAAATTCCATTTCATCAATTAAGTTGGAAATAAATATTTCCACTAGTTCTTGTTCAGGTAACTGAAGAGAACATCTTCTAGACATTTGACGACATCATTGCAAAAAGACTAAAAATAGCTCACCCAGTTTTTGTTTAGTATTACATAGATCAACCATTGTGATATCACGTTCAATATTGTGTGAGTAGTGTGCTAGGAACTTCTGGATGAGTTCTTCAAATGTCCTAATGCCACTTGGTAATCAAGAAAACCATGATGTGGTTGTTCCTCCCAAGCTTTGGGGAAAAAGGTGCATTAGGTATGTGTCTTTGCAGGCCACTTTGAGGCAAGCCGGATGGAATTCTCTAACATGATCATGAGGATCTCCTTTTGCTCTATACTTTTTAAACTTGGGTGTTTCAAACCCTCATGGAAAAGATGGCATATGAAGATTCCTATCAAAGGGATAGGGACAAATGTCATTGAGTTAAAATTGATTACTTTTTACACCATTATGAAGTTGTTGGGCGAGATTTTTTACTTGTTTTCATAACATGTCTATTTCATTTGGAGGAAGAGGTGGGGGATTACCTTTATTAAGGTTGTATCTGATGTGATCTCGACCTCTTTCATCCTCATTATGACTTTGGCATTCTGGATGCTTGCCTTAGTTGTGCAACATCAAAGTCAGAGGGTAGTTTAGCTTCTTCTTGAGCAAGTCTTAAAAAGTTAGCATTGGCATTGCTCCTAAGTATTTCATCAAACAGTCGATTAAAGAGAGGGTTTTTTTGTGCCTTTTCTATTGCCACAGGAGTAGGAGTACTTGGATTTTCATCATTTACATTTCCTCCAAGGGCTTCTTGTAATTCATTGATATTTTCCTCCTCTTCTTCCTCAAATTTCTTGTTGTCTAGACTGTGATCTGGTATGAGCCATTTTGTTTATTAGTTTTTATTGAAGTTGGGTGAAAATGATGATGAGTTGTTGATGAAATGAGAGATTGATGTTTGGTGGGGTGCTTTGCATATGGATCCCTAGCACTAAAGGTAGATGTTACCAAAGTTCTTTCTTGAATTGCTTGTTGTGTTGGATTGACAAAGTTTGATGTGATAAGGTGTAGAGAAATCTGAGATGTGTTACAGACTCAACTACCTTGTAATGAGAGGATGCACTCAGAAACTAGTTTTAACCTATGTAGAAATGCCTCTTAGGATGAGTTTATCCTAGATGTAGAGCCACTCTAAAAGTGATATATTGTGTTTGATTTCAAGCAATATCAAAAATAAAACTTAGGACGAAAACCTCTTGATGTTTTGAGAGTTGGAATGGATTGATTATGTGTGAATGTGAGAATGGATGAGATGCTAGCTTCAATAAAAACTTCGTGTTACATAGGGGACAAATTCTTCCTCTTCTCTTTCGGGAGTTGGTGGTTCTTCCCGAGCTACATTATATGTGATACAAATATCTAGAAAGAAGTCAATATTGATTTTGCCTCCTTTGTTCTTATGATAACTCAAAGCTCAAGATTACATAAAAGCTCAGCAGTTTAATGACTCTTGATCAAACTCGTTTGATTTCCCTTGAAGATAGAGATGCATGTGACGTAAAAAAGCTCAATGAGAGACAAAGATTTGTCTATTAAGATAGAAGAATTTCCTCTTTTTAATAAAAATTTTGAGCTCAATGGTCTTCTCTTCCAGTTGACATGTTGATGAAGATTCTTCTTTCTCAAGATATGAAGAATGGTCATATATTTTGACACTTTTGTTATTTGCACTTTGTTTTGATCTCTTGTTTTCTGAAAAATGTTTGTGTTGAATGAATACTTGTTTTGGATTTGGATTTTATGATGTTTATTTGACAAGAACACAAAGCAAGAACACAAAAACAAGAATGTTGCCTCAAAAGGCACCAATAAGCATGGGTCTAGATCAACCCAATCTTTTGAACTTTTATGACCCTTTCCTTCAAATGTATATTAGGTGTTTTTGAAAGCCTGAAGTCGGCTCAATTTGCACTAGTCTTGACTCAAAAATGAAAACACTTCAAACACTCTTTATCCCTAAGGTCAAATGGCCAGTTGTGATAATTTCAGCCCACATCTTGATATTTCTTCGACATTGGTACTACATACCTTATGAATCCCACCGTGGCAGGTAAGGATGTGATATACTAAGTCTTGCACGAGCATAACAAATAGATGATCCCTATGATGGCGAAGTCACCACTTTTATCGGCCTACAAGTAACCTTTCAAAAAGCTATGTTTCAACTCAAGGAAATATGTATGGTGAGTATCTTGGGAGCAAAACCTTCTATGCTCTTGCATTGAATTTATCACAAATATCCTCAATCAATAGAATGGGTGGGCTTCTACTTAAAGGTGTTTAGTAATTTTTTATGTTTTTGGACATAAGTTCATTCTGCAGTGACTCACTTAAGAGTCTTATAACTTGTGGTGGGGCCCATTTGTCCTTTCGGCAAGTTACACTATAGGAACAACTATACCCAAAGCTACAGCTTTCGCTCTCACCAGATTTCTATAGCGGCTCGAAGGAATTACCGTGCGAGGTCATTCCCAAGAGTGATGTGTCTCTTGGCAGGCCTCTCTTAAAAAGATAAAATTTGAGTGTTACTAACACTTTTCTCTTGCACCTAGGACCACAAAAGCCAAGGGAGAGGATAGTGTATGTTAGAAGTAGGACCACTCGACAAACTCTTTGCACAAGTGTGCCAAACACAAAATACACTTGTTTTTTTTAACTTGTCATTGCAATGATGTTCTATCTATTTGGAGATGTTGCTCCAACAACCATGATGTTATTTTTAACTTCAAAGGCAATATGTTTGAGTAAACTAGGAATTTGAAATCTTGGTCAACTGAAATTGAAACACTTATGCATGAAGTAAATCATTTTTGCAAAATGAAACAAGTTGATTGTTCTTTTTACTTGGACAAAATTGAAGTGTTGATTGCGAATTTCCTTAAGTTTGATGCAAGAAATGAGATTTGTCTTGTCTTGTTTTAAGCACCAAAATAGAGTGTATCCCTAACTTGCAATGAAAGCAAATTTGTTTGTAAGTTTTAGAGCACCAAAAATGAAGTGTTTCCTAACTTGCAAAGAAATGAGATTTGATTGTAAGTTTTAGAGCACCAAAATGAAGTGGATCCTAACTTGCAAAGAAATGAGATTTGATTGTAAGTTTTAAAGCACCGAAATGAAGTGTTTTTTATTTTAAGCCAAAAAAAGGGTTAGTTTAAAACCTGCACATGAAACAAAAAGTTAGTAAAATTCGAACATATGATGGGCTTCCACAAGCCTAAGAAAAATGATTTTATCAGTTACAAGGCCTTTTTTACAACGTTCTGTTACAATAGCGCTACTCTGTGTAAAAATAGAAGCGCTTCTTAACACAAACGCATGAAAGTATAGACAAAAATGCTAAAGAATAAAAATTTTACAGCAATACAAAAGCGCTAATACAGAAACAAGCGTTAACTAATGAACAATAGCACCATACTATTAACAAAAGCGCCAATTATTGGACAATAGCGTTATTGTAAAAACAAAACTGCTAGAATACCAAAAGCAATAGTGCTAAAGTGCAAACAAAAGTGCCAAAGCGAAACCTATGTGTCAAGCTAAACAGTCAAAAAGTTAGTTTGTTAAAAAAAAATTGTTGTTAGATTCACGTCGGGTTCACCAAATAATGCTCTACAAAATGAAAAATGTTAGACTAAAACCTGTGGTCGTATAACACACAAAAACACAAGAAACAAAGACAAACGTTACTGTTAATCAACCAAAAACTAATCTAAGCAGGCATATCAAAAGAGACACTAGAAACATGACGAAATATTTAACTATGGAAGCAAATACAACAAGGCATCTCCAAATGCCTCCTACCATGCTCTTAGCTCCTTCTCCCTTGTTCCTCCTCTCCAAGTTCCCAAATGAGTGTAGCTCTAAGTAGCTTTTTGCACTATTTTTGGATGTCTTATGGAGATTCAAGATTATGAAATGAAAATCTCATGAAACGCAAACACAAACAAACTTAGAAAATGAGACTATTACCTAATCTAGGGTTGATTTTAGTCCAAAAGAGTAAATGTAAATGCTTATGCTAAATGCTCTCTAAAATTGACTATAGGTTAAATGCATACAAGTTTTCAGGATCTGGATTATGAAGAAATGGGCTCTATTTATAGGAAAAATGGAGCAATGGATGGTTGAGATTGAGTAATCTCAACAAGGGTCAAGATTGAATGATATTCAATCCATGTGAGGGATTTCAAACCAATCCCAGGATGACAAGTGTCAACATGAGAGGGGTTGAGAGGAGAGGGAATAAGAATTAAATGCTTGACATGACCTGAGAGTTAACTTGGAAGTTAAGGTCAAGGTTGGGTTGAGTAAATAAATTCTTTATTCAAAGAATAAAGCTTTTCTCCAATGGATAAACTCTTGTGCAAAGGTTGAAGGGATAACCATGGTCAAAGCAATAAATGCTTGAGGAGACACATGAGTCACATGAGGGTTGAGTTAGGGGTTAAAGATCTTACCCATGGTGCAAGTGGATTTAACCATTAATGGTCATGTAAGAGCCATAAGTGGTTTGGAAGACTTTAGAGGTTAAATTGTTGAACACACAAAGCATTTAATGATTTTCAAAGACTTTGAAGTCTTTGAGAAGTGACTCCAAGTTTCTTAGGAATGTGACAATAATTAGGGGATGGATTAGGTTAATTAGGAAGGGTTTCGAAGAATCTAGAAGGGGGTTAGGATTGCAAGTGGGTTTGGTGGGTGAGAGAAAATAGGATTTTTTTAAAAATAAAATTCATTTATTTCAACAAATAGGTGCAACTTGTATTTTTAGGAGAATGTAAGTGGGGGGGATTTTAATGATTTAAATAAATGTTTTATTTAATTTACTTAAAAGAGGAAAGGGGGTTAAATGAAATAAATAGAATTTATTCATTTAATTGATTGTGAATTTTGGTTTAGTGAATTAATTAAAATAAATTGAATAATTTATTTAATTAATAGGAGAATATTTTGAAGATGAATTAATTAAATATTAATTTAATTAACTGATGGCCAGTGGATTTTTAATCAAATAAATAGAAAATATTCAATTAATTAAACTGGACAGATTTATGTGACTACAACCACAAACATTTTTCCTCTTCTCTCTATGTAGGTTAAAAATCTAATAGAAAAATATTGTATATTTGTAGAGAGTGTTGGAATCGGGGATCACTGAGAGGGGGGGTGAATCTGTGATCTACTGGTTAGAAAAATTTTAGACTTAACTTTAAACCACCAAAAGCATACACATGAAATTGAAATGCAGGAACATAAAACAATCAATGACAAAATTATAACACCGGATTTTTACATGGAAACCCAAATGAGAATAACCACGGTGGGATTTGAACCCACAATATTATTCCACTATGGCCAATAGCAAAACAATATTACAATATGGGGAATTCACAAGCATTGAAGTACATTGCCTAGAGCTCACTGCTAAAATACAATAAGGGCTACAACCCCGGAAGGCTCACTATCTTACTGATTAATTACAATGATGAATTACAGTAAATGAACTCAAAATTATCATCTAAAATGCTTTTATGAGTTTCGGTTAAGTGCCGAATACACTGACTAAATCACCTCTATTGTTTTCTCTGTTATACCATGTTCACTGTCTCAATCAGCTACCAAATCAATAATGCACACATGAAACTATGAGAAAATGGATTCTCGATCACCACTCGCTTGCATACAATCACATCACACATCAAAAATATCATCTACACCAGACTTATATATTTGCAATCACAAAATAGATCATTTATCATGTCGGCCTGCTAATGTAGCATGTAGTCATATGTGAGCTTGAGGGATCACCAAAGATAAATGTGAATCACAAAAATAATAATAAAATGATGTCTCTATGTCATCTCAATAAACCCATACATGATTCATAGCTCTACAATCATCGAAAACCTTTAAGACCAAGACTACTTTGTTCATCCTGGAATACTGGTTAACTGGCTACCGGTTGACATCCTCTTCTGGAAACCAAGATCCATGATTACTGGATAATAATCCTATGAAGAGTTACCATCAATGACAACCCTAAACCAATAATCAACCATCAAAAGACACCATGAAGATATACAAATTGCAAAGTGTGTTGGGTACCCATGTCATGAAGATATACAAATTGCAAAATGTATTCAGATCTAGGATCAATAGACACAAAAATCATGTTCGTTAAAAATCTAGGTAAAATAGGTAGGATTAGAGCACATGGAACCCCTATCAAAGTTTTTTGCCTCATAATTGTAGTGATGATATCTATCTATGTAGACATGGTTTTTCTATACCTTTAAAATATCATAAAATTTTGGAATTTCACCTACAGAAGCACAAAAAGAGGGAAAATTGGTGTGGCTATATACTATATTGCCTTAGTCAAGTCTCCATTTTGGTATTTCTGCCTCCACAAATAGTTTAAATAGATCTAAAATAAAATAAGTGCTCTAAAACTTAATCATGTCTAAGATGTTTCGATATCATTGAGTTGGATCTTTGTCTTCATTAATATATTAACGTGACAATATATTAATATATTAAGGGGAGAATATAAGCCCTCCTCATCACGTGTACTTGATGTCATGACAACACCTATTTTTTAGTATCATATCCTGGTGCACACTATAACACCCATACTACAATCACATTTTCAAATTATCTAGTAAACAAAGACTTTTCTTTATAGTTTTCCTTAGCATGAGTCAACTAGCATAATGCACCTTTCTAGACTTGTTTAACTCTCCCTCTCTAGCATGAATCACCCAACATAACATAACTTGTTGACGAGTGGAATTCATACCTTCTCCATGGAACCTTGCCTCCTCAATCGGTGCTTTCCCTTGTTCTTTCTATAAGTCTATTTGTATTCTTGCAATAACATATCGATAATGGCATTAGTGGTTGAGACATTTTGGACATCAAGGTCTCTTTAACTAGTCAACTTGGGAGCTTTGCTTGTTTTAGTACTAATGCTATTTTTTTATGTTCATATATCTGAGTATTTTTGCATGGATTGATAGGATCATATGCTTGTGTCCTTTATCTTTCCTCAAACTTAGTGACATCCTATACCTAGCTTGTCTTTCTATTAATTTCTTTATCTCTTCATGGCTACTTTATCATGAGCTAAATTTAGTGTTCTAAATTATAATCCCTTACAATTTCACACTCTTTTTGGGGCCATTTCTTTAATGTTCCTCCTTTTGGGTCCTTTTCATCATATTTTGGTCTTATCCCACCCAAACTATCACCATATGATGATGAGATCACCTCCTCCAATATCATAGGTTTGTGTACTCTTCAACCGCTCTTATTTTTTCCTTTTCTATAATCCCTTCAAAAAGGGACCAAATTTATATGTGTTTGAGTGTTACTTCCTACCATTTATGACCTGCCCTTGATATTTTGATATGACCATTGAAAGTCAACCTAAATGTGAAAATACCATGATAACTTTATACAAAGGCATCATCTCTAATTCATTTGATAATGTTTTTACAATCTAGTAATTATATCAATCCAATTCAAGAGAAAATATGAGCATAAGGAACATTAAGCTACAACAAATTATCTTCAAGTATGTCTACATGATGGATGTTGTTGTGATTTATCATGCTACTGCATCAACACTTGGAGTGCCTACCTAAAAAGAACTGAATCACAACCATTAGCAACTCCATAGATATAATATATTGTCAATTTAGGATATGCCCTACTAAGTGTAAGCTCTATTTTTCATCATCATTGTTGGAGTGAAGGCTAACACCTACCTGGGGTTTGACTTAAGCAAGCCCTATATACCACAAACATTTTTCCTCTTCTCCCTATGTAGGTTACAAATCGAATAGAAAAATATTCTATATTTGTAGAGAGTGTTGGAATCAGGGATCACTAAGAGGGGGGGTGAATCAGTGATCTACTGGTTATCAAATTTTTAGACTTAAATTTAAACCACCAGAAGCATACACATGAAACTGAAATGCAGGAACATAAAACAATCAATGACAAAATTATAATACTGGATTTTTACGTGGAAACCCAAATGAGAAAAACCATGGTGGGATTTGAACCCGTAATATTATTCCACTATGGCCAATAGAAAAACAATATTATAATATGGGGAATTCACAAGCATTCAAGTACACTGCCTAGAGCTCACTGCTAAATTACAATAAGGGCTACAACCCCGAAAGGCTTACTGCCTTACTGATTAATTACAATAATGAATTACAGCAAATGAACTCAAAAATAGCATCTACAATGCTTGTTGAGTTTTAGTTAAGTGCCAAATAAACTTACTGAATCACCTCTATTGTTTTTCTCTATTATGCCTTGTTCACTATCTTAGTCCACTACCAGATCAATAATGTGCATGTGAAACTTTGAGAAAATAGATTCTCGATCACCACTCACTTGCATACAATCACATCATGCATAAAAAATATCATCTACACCGAAATTATATATCTGCAATCACAAAATAGATCATTTATCATGTCGGCCTGCTAATGTAGCATGTAGTCATATGTCAGCTTGAGGGATCACAAAAGATAAATGTGAAGCACAAAAACACCAATAAAATGATGTCTCTATGTCATCTCAATCAACCCATACATGATTCATAGCTCTGCAATCATCGAAAACCTTTCAGACCAAGACTGCTTTGTTCATCCCGAAATACTGGTTAACTAGCTACTGGTTGACATCCTCTTCTGGAAATCAAGATCCATGATTACTGGATAAGAATCAAATGAAGATTTACCATCAATGACAACCCTAAACCAATAATCAACCATCAAAAGCCACCAAATGAGTGTCAATTACAAACAATCTCCCCCTTTGGCATTGATGGCAATACTCGTGAAAAATGGTTAAGTGTTGAGAATTGTATACCAGATCAAAAGAATCTCTAAGGCTCCCCCTTATATAAATAATTCTTAAATATATAATTATACTCTTCTATACTATACATTTTTCACCTTTTATCTCCCCCTTTGACAGCAATGCCAAAGATGGGGTTTTGTCCAAAATTTCTATATAGAGATACCTACTAGAGACTTTACAAATACTTGAAAATGTCAGAAAAATGGTCTTCAAAGATCCCAGGTGAGTGTCCCACCCATTATTCAAGTTATCCAAAACTGTAATGAATGCACTAAATACAGTTGCATGAATCTCTCCTTCCTTTAGATTAGATGAAACGGGTTGGCCATTGCCTTCATATAGTCTACTTTATTGCTTAACATGGTGTCCAATCGGGGGGCAATCAAGTTCCAGAGTTCATCAACTCTCCTCAAAATTTTATGCTTGTCTGCATTGAGGCTTGAGATATGATCATTTAGAATCATTATCTATCCTTCAACACTACTAGTTAGAGCTCCATTGGGATCAAAGGACTATGCAATACTAGAAAGTTTACCTTGGCAAATACTTATTTTCTTGTCTATATCTATAGTGAATTTGGGAAAAGTTAGACAAGACTTATATAATTTACCACCTTCTATTAATGCATCAAAAATAACCTATAGACCTTTTATTCAATCTCACTCTATCATCATCAATCATCTTCTGGAATGTTTGCGTTCTTACTTCGTTAAATCTATCAAATACTCTCTTAGTAGTAGATTTTTCTAAAGAATTAAAACCAGTATTTACACTATAAATTAATTGTAACAATTTATCGAAGGGGCTAGCATTAGAATCTAACTGTACATCTAGAGCCACCTTCTACAAAACTTTGACAGATATCAAAATGGGCTTCTTATCTACTAACTAAGATTTTATGAGATCCTGACTAGCTTGAGCTTGAAAAACTACTGCAGGCATTAGCTTCTTGGTAGGAGACATTTTTCCAAGGTTAAGAGGTCCATCTAGATTAATAGAGATTTGAGGTGGGGAGCTTGTGACTGCAATAGTGTCAATTGTTGGATCAACAACTCCTTTGCCATTGCCTACCTTAACAACCTTTACCTCTACTTTCTCAAGTTCCTTTATCTTTGCTCCATCCCCTTTATCTTGTGCATCGATGTTGCCACTTGGTGCAGTATCATCCTCTTGAATCTTAGGGGTTGTTGAAATATCTACCAATGGAGGATTATCACCAGCCTTAGCATCAATATTTGTGTTACCTTCATCTTTCAGATGTCCTTCAGTCTGAGTTTCATCTTTCTTATCATCGGAAACACCTTATTTTACTTCTAGATAAGAAGACTTAAATGCATCTTTGTACAAGGGCTCATTCACAATTATTTTTCTACGTATATCTTTAGTCTCGTTTCTTACCTCTTCCACCTTTCCTATTATCAACCTATTTACCTTGTTTTACTTCTAAATTATTTCTTGTTAGCTTCTGCAATGAGTCTTTTGACTTCATCTCGGGTGATACAGGTGCAAACATTTATCAAATCTCTTTTTTTTATTTTCTTATCTGTATTGCTAGAAATTAGTCTCCTTGGATCAATAATTTTAAATAGGTCATTGGGGATGTTCTTATTTAGCTCAATCAATACTTTGCTAAAGGTATGCAGGTATAAAACAATAGCTTCTTCAACCCCTCTCTGATCTCCCTCATCTAGATGTTCATAATAAGCTCCAAGATTCTTCAAGTTTCCATCAACAATTATTTCATCTATTAGTTGGTATGTTGACAATGGAGGAACAATTATCTATTTACCTTGCAGGTCACTGGTTTCAAGGTCTTTGTCAAGTTGAATTCTGACCTATCTTCTTCTTATGGGTCTTCTAGTAGGGGCAATTTCAGATTTGGTTTTCTTTCTTTATTGGGCTCCACCGGACTGCGACTTCCTCGCCACTCTTACAAATTCACCTTTCTTCTTAGCCTTGCCTACTTCCTCATTGGATTTTGTCTTAGAGGCCACTAGAGACACAACAACATAAGTACACTTATACTTGTCCTTTTTCTTCAATACTCCCTTTCAGGATGGGCTATGTTCTGAAGATGGTGCCACCAAAGTAGGGGCAAACTTGGTCTCTTTTGGTTTAGCCTTGAAGGGAACCTGGTAGGCCTTAGGCTTTTTGGTTTCCTCTTTGGCCTCCATTTGTGCATATTTTTCTTTGGCCTACTTTACCTCATCCCATGTGAATCCCATCTTCACTGCCACTTCCTCAACCATCATTGCAAATTTTCTTTATCTAGCAGGTGCAGTAAACTATTTGTGCAATTCAAGGTCTTTCTCCTTGAATATCCCAAATCTTTCTTCATTTGGATCCACCAGTTGGCTCAATAGGTGTTGAGAATATGCCTCAAGAATGATAGAGTCAACATCCTACCCCATGGGCATGATCAAAACTTTCCTAGGCTCCATGAATTTCATTTGACATTGATCTTTATCAACCATGAAGCAAATAGTTTACTCATAGTTCTCCACAATCTCCTTAGGGATTCTTACTATGTTCTTCATTGTGGCTTGGAAAATTTTGAAATAACCTCAGAGAGAAGATATTCTCATTGTGGCATCTCCTATTCTTCACAAACCCTCTTTTATTTGCATTTCCATCGGTCTATCATAGGCCCATTGGACCTTTCCTTTTACACCAGGTATCTCATTCAAGAAATACAAGGCCAAGCAAACAAGAAGAGTTTCATATTTAAAAGTGTGCTTCTTGTCTTGCTTAATTTTCTTCAAATTACTCATCAACTCATTTAGAAGGACTATACATAGATCATACCTCGTGTCATTATTGAGCATCTGATATGTTGTATATATGGAAATTCCAAAGATGGAGTTGTGTCTTCTTGACTGGTAAAATTTGTATCGAACCACCATTGATGAAAACTTCACATCATGCTCCAAAATTTCATTGATAGTCATTTCTTTATTGTAGAACTTGACACCAGTAGTTGATATTATTGTGTTATTGGATAGTTTTCTTAGGCTAGGACTGAGGCATGTCATAGCTTGAATTGCATGTTTAGTGATCTTATGAGGCCTATCAAGCCATATGAACTCATCATGGACTTGACTAAGAATATATCAAATCCACTCTACATCGTTGAACAATGGAAAATGAATGAACTATGAAAAACCCTTGTCTTAAAGAACCTTATATTCTGGTTTGAGGTTTCCAAAATTGTCTGCCAAATGTTTGTTATACATGGTCAGCATGTCAGCACTCCCAAGCTCCTCAAGATCAAAATGGATGTATACCCTAATATCCTCATTGTGAAGGACGTCGTAGGGTACCAAAGAAATTGATCCTTCTGGATCATCTTCAACAAACTTGAAAGGGTGTTTCTTGAAAATAGGTCTGGCTCTATCCTTAATCTTGACAACTAATGGGGTAGCAAGTGGAAACATCGATGCACAAAATAAAGGGGATGGAGTAGAGTTAAAGGAACCTAAGAAAGCAGAGGTAAACATTTGTTGAGGTAGACAAGGGCAAAGAAGTTGTCGATTCGGCAATTGACAATCTTGCAGACACAAGGACCCCACCTCAAATCTCTATTAATATATACGCTCCTCTTAAACTTAGACAAATGTTTCCTGCTGAGAATTTAATGCTTGCAATAGCTGTCCAAGCTTAGGCCAATCGGGATCTGGTAAAATCAAAGTTAGAAGATAAAAATCTCATTTTTATGTCTGTTGATATTTTGTAGAAGGTGGCTGCGGGTGTACAGTTAGATTCTAATGCTATCCCCTCTGATAAATTGTTACAATTAATTAATAGTGTAAATACCAGTTTTGATTCTTTAGAAAAATCTACTACTCAGAGAGTATTGGATAGATTTAAGGAAGTAAGAATGAAGACATTCTAGAAGATTATTGAAGATGATAGAGTTAGATTGAATAAAGGTCTGTAGGTTATTTCAGATGCATTAACAAAAGGTGGTAAATTGTATAAGTCTTGTCTAATTTATCTTATTTTAATTGTAGCACAATAAATTATATCCACATACAATTTTGTCCTCGCTTAGACCTCACCTTGGCGCTTTGACTTTCAATGCTTGATGCCTATTCTGATTCTTCTCAGATCATCCATAGACCTACATTTTCATCCCCTTCTCTACCTTCCCTCCAAGCCCATGTCCTAATTGTCAAGACTAGGTCACCCAACACCCTAGTCCTCTTAATTAGGGTCCATTTTTTGTCCTCATAATGGTCATCTCAGATGAGTGGGAAATTTGATCCCATGATAGTCTACTCCTAAAATTCAATTAATTTTTGGGTAGTCAAGTATAAAATGACCTCTACCCCTCTCATTTGAAACCTAAATTTTTCCAAGAGGCAATAATCAGGATCTCAAATATACTCTAGCAAATTTAAGTGAGAAAGCAATCAGTTATTCATCAAGCATAAGAGAAGAAACAAAGTCATATTTATACATTCAAAATGGCATACATGATCAACCTTCTTCAAAGACATTCTACAAGGCATCCTAAAGCCCTTGCATGAGGATCAAACAAAACTTCATCAACGTATACGTTTCGATTAAAAAAAAAATACTTCAGATCCGACCTTTCTCTCAAAAGGAAAACATCTTGAAATAATATGCATTTCAATTACTATTTCAATTGCAAGGTTAATTCATAAACTAGGGTTTGACCTAAGATAGACCCCTATCCACAACATCCTTTCCTCTATTTTTGTGTGTAGGGAACAGGTTCAAAAGCTATACTCAAGGATTCTAATAGAGTTGACAACAACGAACACGTTCAACTTTTGACAAAGCAAAATCCTAAGGACCAAAGCAAATCTGTATTACCTGATCCTAAAAAAATAGGCCAAACTTTTGGGAACAGGTTCTAAACATCTTATTTGGCCTAAATAGTAGTTTGTAGCTTTGTGGGATATATGTAGAATTCTACTTTTAATAATTTAATTCAATTATTCATTGTTTTACCCTAATTTCATAATTACCTTCCAATTTGAACTAAGAAAGAGGGCAATTAACAATAACTAGTGAATCTAATTAAAATTTATGCTCTTTCCATATTTGGATTGTGACTAGATCATTTGGATTCACCCCTCTTTCAATGTGTTGGTTAATTTGGCTTGGTAGTGGTTTTATTATCTTAATTGAAACCCTAATTCCAAAATTTCCCCAATTCATAATTAATATTTACAACATCCTTTAAATCTTTGGAGAGGTGCACCTCAACAAGAAACTACTACTAACTATAAACACAATAGAGCTATTCAATTTAACACGAACCATAATAAGCGAGAATGAGGCTATCTAGCTCAAATGAAACTAGCATGGCAAAGGTAACCTAGGGATCTCAACCCAAATTGGGACCCAAAGAGTCGGTTTTTAAAAAATTACTTTTTTTTGGGCCTAGGGTTAGCAAGCGCCATGATTGATGATGACCCAAAAAAGGTTGGCTTGAACAAAGAAAAAGAAACCTTTAATAATATTTTGTATGGCTTCAAATAAAATCTCATGCAAGACACAAATACTACTAATCGACTCCTTAAACATGGTTCTTAAGAAGACATTTTTCACAAAATACCATATCAAAGGTAACAATTTATATTCATTAATATTCATTGTTAAATTAAAGAATAATAAAATAACATTTGAAGTCGTTTCAAAGGACATACCTTTTGCAATACCTTAGAAACAAATTTCTAGGGTCACTTGACTAGCATTGTTATTGACAACTGCCATCAAGCATTCAACTTCAACATAAAAGACTATATAATTATAAAAGGATGAGTCTATTTAAAAGAAGCAAGATAAACTAAGTGACATGAAAGAGTGTTGAATTAAATGCCAAAATAACTTAAGTTTCATGCTTTGAAAAATAGTGTAACATGAAGAACAAAAAATCAAAAAGATCCTATTAGATCCCCTTTCTATGAGAAAAGAGTATATTAAAACTATCCTTTGTTAAATAAAAATAAATGATTCTTCTCATATAGATTTTGGTTAGTTGTGTTCAAACTGAAATTGACTAAATTTGTCTAATGTATTTTTTTTGAAGGTCTCCCCATTGATTCTAGGTTAGCTATTTGAGAATTTTAAATCCTTAATATCCTTTTTGAAGTCATCAAGACTTTTTCAAACATTTCTTTTGATTTTGTCCTAAAGCATAAGATGTATGGACATGGATTCATGGCCTCTTCATGCCTTTAAAGGCTTTTACATTTTCATTGGCATATGGAGTAATTTGAAGATTAGCCTTGTATTACCTATATACATAATTAGATATGGCATGCTTTTAGAGTTATGATATATATATATATATATATATATATATATATATATATATAAAATTGTACATCTATTTCAATTTCTCACTTTACATTAAAGTTGTGATTTATTTTAATATAGTAATATAGATTCAATTGCAACAAATTGTATTTGAGTTTTTCACCTATAGATTTTGTTGAATCGTTAGGGTAATGCCTTTTGTGTCGTTAAGGTTCCTTAAACTCCCACCTCTCAAAATCAACTTTTGTCTCAAGGGAATTGCTAAGAACATAATCATCTAGCCTATGATAATTAAGATTCTCACTCTTAATCTTCCCCTTTTTTGTAAGAATATATTATAAATAATAAGTTTGGTCATAGTCTATTTTCACGCTTACTTGTTTACCACTTCATGATAGTGGGAATATAGGCTTTCTTGACTCCAATGGATTTCTTCAATTGACTCTTGCTATTTCTTTTATTTGTGTGGCTTAAAAAACCTCATCAAGAAAATAATGTTAAAAATAATACTAATGAACTAGATCCTCTCATGAACACTTCAAATGGATCTTTATAACATATAAGGAAATCAAAATGACTGTGATCCTTTCCCTCCTCATTTTACTCTTGCTCTTATTACTTAATAGTTGAAATTTGTTGCACTTATTTTGTTTTAATGTTCCGAATTATAGTCTTGTAAGAAATCTAGAGGTATAACCATTTCCACCCAACTATTTTTCTATAAATATGCTATTTTTAAATGATAGTATATATAATATTCATAAAAACTAAAAAATAATTTATTTTATTTAATAAAATTTTATTTCTTATATTGATATTGGCATGATGTAGTGACTTAAATGTGTTGGTGTTGTTCTTGCCATTAAGATCCAAATCCCATTTGAAGTGTTATTGTTAATTCTTATGTGAGAGATGAGGTCTCTCATTTATAAACTTCTGAATTCATAACTATGGATCAAGAGCGCTTACCCCTCTAAAAAAAGGAAAAAAAAAATACTTCTTATATTATTTATCATAATTTTATGAAAAAAAGATTGAGAAACTACACCTACTCAAAATTATGTCACTAAATTAAAATGTATGAATTTCTCATATGTCGAAAAAACATTTCAAATGTAGTCATGAATTTTTGTTGACAACACTCACAATTATGAAGCTCCAAATGCTTCCACAATAATACAAACACAATTAGAAACATCAAACGTCTTTCTCTATGTAGAACATAAACAGATTGGAATATTAAACTACTTGGAAAACCTCAAATGTGATAAAAATATTCATCACCAACATCATTGTGAGAAACATAAGAGAGCAGATAACTTCTTGTGAAAGAAGTTATTTTCTAACATACCTATGGTTATTATCTATTTGTGTTGAATCATCACAAGATCTATTTTAGAAATGGCATAACCTACCACCCACACAAACTTAGCTATACATAAATATGTGCTCACATACTTATTTGCACTTCATTTCCCATCCTTTCTAAGAAACTACCTCCCAAAGACTTCGCTATATATCAAAATGTGCTCATGTACTTTTTTACTGGAACAATAAAATTGAAAAGCAACAGAAAATTTACAACAATTACACTAAAGAGAGTTGTAAAGAAGCATCAAAATTACAATAAAAGAAGTTGCATAGCAACAACATAACAACGACAAAATAAAAGAATAAAAGTAATAGCAAACAACAGCAAAAGAAACAGGGCCAAATCATACGATCTTGCAGTTAGACCTAATGTTCGGCTCTAGCATTCCCAATTGTGGTCTTTCTCATCCACCTTAGGATGAAGAGAGAATAATAGAAAAACAATTAACAAGAGGTTAAAATGGCTGTGAAAAGCCATTAAAAACCTTATATTTCACTGCACATGTTCCAAACGTCTCTTGAAGACTCAAAACATATCTGCAGCCCAGGGATTTCAAGTTTAAGACAGATCAATAATTGGTTGTCTTTCAATTCCTTGGCTCGACTAAGGGATCCAGACAGACTTCTTCAACGTTAATCTTTAGACATAATACACAAAATTCTCAGCACAAAGATAAACTAATCTTATTTACCCTCCCTCCCAACTTAAAAAACAACCAAAAGGGAACTTGTAAATTCAAGAGCTCGACAAACCCTCTGTTGATGCTCACTGAAGATCTGTGTTCCCATTAACCAGATGTCCATTTTACTAGTAACAGATAAGGCATTCTATCAAAATCACAGTTGAGGTTTCTCGCTTACAAAATTATTTAGTGATAAGAGAATTTTGTCTTCCTTAGGTGCTCTAGGAAGTTGAAATAGCGTGTTAACAAATTCCAGAGCACCATCGAATCCTTTCTGGCAGGAAACAATTAAAGTTTTCAATGCGGGAGCGTGTAGAAGAAGATAGGTAAGCAGAGGCCCAGCTTCATGAAGTGAAGTGATATTAAGATGAACTTGTTGTAGATTTTTCAGCGATGAAGCAGGCGTTGGAAAGTGCAGTATTGCATCAGAGTGTTTCGGCTGTGAAGAGATTAGAATGAATGACAATGAATTAGAGACACAATTCAATTGTTTTCATCAATGTGTTTACGGATTCTCAAATTGAAAAATTGAAATCTCAATCAGTGTTTACAACCCTGTCAAATATTAGAAAATGGTGAATAGCTCAACATTGTACAGAAGCATGTCCTAAGATGCCATCAGGTATATAGAACATTTATCATTCCTTCTATTGAAAACCAATGATTAAAGTAGGAATGTAGAATTTCCAATGAAGTATACTAATTATAAAATCAACATACCCGTTTACTATTCGACAACATGTCGATGAAAATCTGCTTTAAATGCGGAAATTCGTGTAGGAAGCTCACAACGCTCTCGCAATTCCCACTTAGAAGTGTCATTTTCCTTAGCGATTTCAGAGTTGCAAACGGCTTAAGTCGTAATGCAGTTGTCCACAAATGTAAACATGTTGGCAACTCAAATTCCATCTTTTCTACATGATCACCAATCGCGAGCATTTTACTGTTATTGCTTTTACTCTATCTTTTCCATATGATGCTGGAAAATCAAGATTGAGAATAATAAGACTGACAGCATATTTTTAATCTCTGAATTCCATTGCAATTATTGTTACAAAACTCGGAATCTCAAGCTTTTTATAAAATTGGAGACTCATCTCTCTCACATCTTTCAGAGCAGCATGATTAATCCACTCATTAATCTTTGCACTTGAAAAGTCGGAGCTGATTAAGTCGTGAAGTTGGAAATGTTCGAGGGGTGCAGAATGCAACTTTAAAATATCGTCAATTATGTTTTGGATTTCAAGCCGATTTTCTGATTAAAAAAACAAGAAATCCTCTGAAAAATCTAGGTTGGGGAAGTACCTCCAAAGCAATTTCCATCTCTGAGAAAGCACAGAACAACGAATCGCCTGCTCCAAAGGAACTTAAGTAAGTATCAGGCACAGTAGGGAATCCGGTAAATCGTTTAATCCCTTTCTACTTCGAGTCATTACCTTTGAGTGCAGTAAGCAATGAGCAATGTCCTGCTTCAGGGTTAGAGGAGGTAATTTTCCAGGGCTTATCGTTCTTCATCAAAGAAAAAGTATTATAATGGCATAGGACTGAGTTTTTATTGGGAAGTGCAATGATTAAGATTCAAGTTACAACCTTGTTTGAACTGACGGCAGGTCGCGTGAGACGATTTGAAATGGCAATTATAGAGAAACCAGATTTGTCGATCACTCCAAATCACATGACTGTTGAAAGTGAAGTCCAACGGACTCCTCCTTTTTGCCGCCAAAACTCTTGGCTATTCGACTTCTCCTTGCAAGCTCTTTAAGAGCTGATTGTAATTCATTTGTAGAGGTTAATTGTTGGAGCTGATTGCAACTGTGTATATGTAAATCAGATTGGTGATTAATAGAGTGATTCCCCTGCTTCAAGTGTGGATGTAGGCAATTGTCGAACCACAATAAATCTGTGTGTCTTACTTGTTTGTGTTGTGCGTTATTTAATTCTATTTATCTGTTGTTTAAATTTGTTTCTTCATCCTAACAATTGGTATCAGAGCGAGGTTAGATCGTTGTTTAGATTTTGGTGTTTGAATTTCCAAAATCATGGAAGAATCAAAGATAGAGAAGTTCTCCGGTCAAAGCTTCGGGTTATGGAAAGTGCAAATGGAGTCTTTGCTGATAAAGCAAGACCTTTCACTTGCGCTTGAAGGGAAAGCAAAGAAACCAGCTCGGATGGCTGATGAAGAATCGGAAAAATTGGACAAGAAGGCGAGAGCGAGAATTTTTCTCTTGTTGTCCAATAATGTTCTCTTCAATGTCACAGGTGATGCAACAACAAAAGATGTATGGAATAGACTCACAACCATGTATGAAATGGCATCGACTACAAATAAAGTTTTTATTATGAAGCGCTTGTACAAACTGAAAATGAAGGAAGGTTGTGCTATGAAAAAACCACATCAATGAATTCAATACATTGATTAGTCAAGCGACTTCGGTGGGGATGATATGAGATGATGAAAGCAAGGTTGTTTTGTTATTATGTTCTTTACCAAGCAGCTGGGATGGCGTTGTAACAGTAGTGAGCACATCTATATCCAGTAAAAATAAGTTGGTTTTTAATGATGTATCAGCTACTCTTCTCAACGAGGATTTAAGAAGAAAGAATGATGAACCATCATCCGGTGAAGCTTTAACAGTGGTTAGTACCGAAAATAGACATAGAAGTCATAATAGAGGCAGAAATAATTACCATAGACATTCGAAATCAGCAAAGAGATCGAAGTCAAGAAACAGAAATGGTGAATGTTGGTTTTGTGGCAAAGTTGGTCATGTGAAAAAGGATTGTAGAAACTTCAAAAGGGCACAAAAGAGGGTGCGGGATAGCGAAGCAAATACAGTTTCTGATAAAGATGATAGTGTATTAATCCTTTCAACAACCGACACTACTCCGGATTCATGGGTGCTTGATTCCGGTGCCTCCTATCATGCTACCTCGTGTCTTGAAGCGTTCATTAACTACCATGAAGGTCATTTTGGCAATGTTTTCTTAGGAGATAACAAAGCTTGTGAAATTATAGGCAAAGGGGATGTATTGCTACCATTAGAAGGTGGTAAAACATGGCTGCTCAAAGATGTTCGCCATGTCCCAAAATTGAAATGGAATTTGATATCCATTGGACAGCTCTTTGGTCAAGGTCTTAATGTTAATTTTCTCTCGGATACATGGAAAGTAACACATGGTACCATGTTGATTGCAAATGGTAATAAAGTGGAATTCTATACATATTTAAGACAGTGGGAGCTGCAATAATGATTGAAGACAACAAAGTGGATCTTTGGCATCAAAGACTTGGGCACATTAGCAAGAAAGGTCTCCATGTTATGCATACAAGAACTCAGCTACCGAGCCTCAAACTTGTTGACAGCCTTTTGTGAACATTGTCTTTATGGCAAACAAAAGAGAGTCAATATTTTGAAAGGTGGGCGTGACACAAAGACAACACCACTGGAGCTTGTATACTTGGATGTTTTTGGGCCTACCAAGGTAACCTCCATTGGAGGAGCTAACTATTTTGTAACCTTTCTTGATGATTGTACAAGAAAAGTATGGATTTATATGCTTTCTAGGAAATCTGAAGTCTTTTCAAAATTTAAAATTTTCAAGGCTTTAGTTGAAAATCAGATTGGACATAAGATTAAATGCTTACAAACCAATAAAGGTAGAGAATTTTGTTCACATGAATTTGATGATTTTTGTGCTAATAATGGGATTAGAAGAATCAAGGTTGTTCCTTTCACTCCTCAAGAAAACGGTGCAGTCGAGAGGATGAATAGAACAATTCTTGAAAAGGCACAATGTATGTTGTCTAATGCAGGTTTAGGCAAGGAATTTTGGGCAGAAGCATGTAATACAACAGTGTATTTAATCAACCAAAGTCCATCATCTAAATTGAATTTTGGTATTCCGGAAGAGGAATGGCAAGGGAAGAGGATTTCATACTCGCATATTCATGTGTTTGGATGTGAAGCCTTCTCACATATACCCAAGAAAAAGTGAACAAAATTAGATCCAAAGTCGCTGAAATGTATTTTTGTGGGGTCTGGAGAAGTGCGATTTGGTTTCAGATCATGGGATCTAGTTCACAAAAAGATTTTTGGCAGCAGGGATGTAATTTTCCATGAAACCTTGTTTCTTGCACTACAAGATTCAAATAAATCAGAGACAGAATTTGTCCCTATGTCCTTGTTTCAGAATTCGACTACCAGCGCTCTGCCTCCGGTCACTCATTCAGTGGGAGCTCCTATGACATCTACATTAGTCGAATACAATTCTCAGTCTGAGAATGATGAAGAAAGTGTTGATAATGTTTGGTCTTTATGTAACTTTGAAATTGGGGGTCAACAGAACAGAGCGAATTCTCCCCAAAATAACACTCATGTTGCAGGAAACTTGGGAAATCATCCTTATGGTGAGAATTTTGGCTCACATTATTCCCAATTGGCTGGGCAACCCATATGGTGGTCTGCAACTCCACCTGAGCCTGTACATTGTGTTTCATCCTCCCCACACCCCTCATGGCAGCCTCCCCTACCTTGCGACTCCCCTCACTCCTCGTGTGACCTGCCAACGTTGCAGGCTTCCCTCGGCCCCCATGTAGCTTCCTCCACTCCTCCATAGGATCCTTGCTCCCTCTCCTGTGAGCTTCCCGCAGTCCCATCGTGGAGTCATCCTCCCGTGCAAACTGTGGAGGATGCCACCACGGCTTCCCACTCCCTGCACTCTCGACAACCCCAGGCCATGGGAGATGTCGCCTTGGCACCCAGTCCTCTGTACACTCGCCAAAGGAAGGTCATGGCAAGTAATTCTTTGGGTACATCCTCCTGTGATTTGTGTGCAACTCACGTGGATAAACATCCACAAGCGTTCAATTACCCTGTAGACAGAGATCAAGCCAGACTCAAAAACAAATTCATTAAAGGGAACATAAATAGAGACAATGGGAGAGATATGAGTTTGCATAAATAGAGAACACATAATGATTCTACTACTCCAGTAGAGAGTCAATTGAGGAAATCAACTAGACAAAGGCGACCTCCTACAAAGTTCTCCGATTATGGTTTACTATTTTGTGAAGAAGCTGAACCTTCTTCGCTCATCTCTGATCAAATAGAGCCTGCAACATACAAAGAAGCTTGTAAAAATGCAGACCGTGATAACTGGCACGCTGCAATGTGCGAAGAAATGGATGCACTAGTGAGAAATCAAACATGGGATTTGGTGCCACTTCTGCCTGACAGAAAGGCATTAAGAAATAAATGGGTGTATAAACTAAAAGATGAAGCCAATGGTCACAAAAGATTTCGAGCAAGACTGGTTGTAAAGGGATATGCTCAGCAGCAAGACCTCAACTTCAAAGAAATTTTCTCTCCAGTAGTTAAAATGACTACCATCTGAGCAGTATTGGGCTTAGAAATCTCAGAAGATGGGTGAAAATATGGTGGCAATTTTAGAAATACCCACTTTATGAAGTGTAAACCTGATGATGACAAAGTCGATAAACCAAGTTGATAAAATAAAACACGTCAAAAATGAGGGAAATGGAGGGAAATCAAACTTCCAATCCATAGTTTTGTCATCCAAGCCTAATTCCAAGCCTAAACATTCAAAAACGCGTACGGGGTACTTATAGTGTAAGCAGTGTGTACGTGCTTGTTTCCCTATAAACAGCGCGTATGCGCTATTGTATATTATGATATTCTATGTATAATATGTGTATATACATATAATATATGTAATATATAATATGTGTATAATATGACATTGTATATATAATATGTTTATATATATATATATATATATATATATATATATATATATATATATATAATATATGTATATATATAATATATTAAACATATATATACGCATGTAAGTGTATAGTCTCTCCCTCTCAAACGCATACAAGGTCTCTCTCTCTCTCTCTCTCTCTCTCTCTCTCTCTCTCTCTCTCTCTCCATACCCCATCCCTCTTTCTTTTCTTCTCTCCCTCCACACCCCACTGCAACTATGTTTGAACTTCTATAGAAGTAAGTGAATTTATTTCTTGTCTGCAACTTCCTCTTTGATTTTTATCATGTATCCTCTCCTAAAAAAATTGACTGATGGATTTTTGTGTGTATATTGAATAAGAGGAATAGGGTTTGAAATTGAACCACGGGTGTATTACTATGACAAACAAGGAAACCTATAGCAATATTCTTCTCGAATGTGCTTTTAATGAGTAGAGCAGATGTGGAAAATAGTGTCAACAAAGCAACATGATGAGTCAGAGTACCTGCAATATGTTTTTTAGAAGAAAACAACAGGTAGGAAGAGAAAGAGGGAGAGTAACACAGATGATGTCTTGTAGAATGATAGTGGTGGGTATGCGAGAGTTCCCATGTTGTTACACAATGTTTGTCGCCCAAATAAATTAAAGTTTGTTTTATGCATGGCAATGGTAGTATATGATGATCATCACTTGTCAAACAGCTTGGAACGGTACATACCCATGAAAGAAATCAAGTGTGTAATTCCTATAGTCACAATCGAGATCAGTCTTATAACCTTGCAAATTTAATAGCATCATATGTTTTAGAACTTAGGCAGTACTCTTAGGGTTAGGTCAAGCTCTTACACTTGCTTTTTAGTGAAGCCTCGTTGTTTGTTCACTTGGAGTCTCGTTGTATGATGTTTTATTCATAACTTTAAAGTTAATATATCATTT